>NC_067283.1:58552619-58878947 GCF_020740795.1 Apus apus
CTTGGTGTCATCAGCAAACTTACTGAGGGTACATTCTATACCCTCATCCAGGTCGTTGATGAAGATGTTGAACAACACCGGTCCCAGTACCGACCCCTGAGGGACTCCACTAGTCACATACCTCCAAGCAGACTCATAAGGCAGAAAGTGCAAGATAGGGTAGTATTTATAATTACTACAAAGAATAGTTCAAATTAAACTGAGTACTGTATTAAGTAAATATAAAAAAAAATCCTACATACATATGGTCTGCTTATCCAGTCATTAAAACTGAGATACTTTAAAAATAAAAATAAAAATATTAAATGAGGCAACAATCCACTCAGTGACATGGTCTTCAGATGCACGCTTAGGAAGCAGAGAAGAGGAATCATAGAATCATAAAATGGTTTGGGTTTTGACAGCTAGGTAATACAACTAGTAAAGGTTCCAGTACATCTTCCTGGCCTAATCACAGGTCACTTGGATTTTACACATTAGTACCTGCTAATACAATTCTAGAACTCTGAACAACTCTGAGTATGGTTCTGAGCAGCCTGTTCTAGGTAGCTTTAGCAGGTGGTTTAGACCAGAAGTCCTTTCAACCTCAACCATTCTGTTATTTGATTATGTGATAATATGTGACTTTTTAACACAGTGCTTAGTCTGGTATTGTGCCCCTAATGAAAAGCAAAGTACATTGACGAAATGGCTGAGGGCACAGTCCTCCTCACTGAGGTCAACAATAACACTGTCATTGCTTCAATAAAGCTGCAATTTCACTTGGTCTTTTTCACTTGGTCTAAATTTGGTCTTTTATTGCAGAATTTTAGTGATTTATGTTAAGTAGTAAGAACACATTCTAGCATTTCCCAGAGTATAAAAGGAACAGATTCTATTTGAAAAAGACTGGCAACAGTAGTGGTAAGACACCATCATGATTCCATAGGATTTTTACCATTTTAACCTACCACTTCCATTGACCAGAAATGCTAACAAAATCCCACTAGGAGCTGATCTTGTAGCATCTCAGTTAAGAAGTATTAGAATAATGTTTTCAGTCTACATTTGCTGAACCAGAAAATGGAGTCAGTGCAGTAGACATAATCGATGGTCCAAGAAAAGCACCCAGCCCTATTAGTAAACATATATTAAGGAAACCCAGGTACATACAGTTTATGACAAGTACTGATGAAACTGTCAGTCTAACATAAATGGGATCTGATGTAGTCTGTAAGGGATAAAGATAAAGCATAACGTTTAAGTGCTCTGTGAGGAAAACATTTAACTTCTGGTAGTGTCTATTGATGAATCACAAATCTTTCAAAATCTTTTTCATGAATGCAATTTCTTAGAATGTTGTTGCAGTCTGAATCTGGTTTGGGTCGAAGCCGCCTTATCTCAGGGCACCATCGCCCTGTTTGTTTTTATGATTTTCTGATACCAATTAACATTCAGGATAGCCTCTTAATTATTTCAGTGGGTCTGTCTCTGGCTGGAGACTAGCTTGCTTACACTGGGTATATAACCGATTGTTAAGCTCTTTCCCAGATATGCACGCATAAGCACACACATACACAGAAGCAAGTTTTAATGTTTACTAAAAATATCAAATAGGAAAGAAATACCATAGATGCTAATAGAGAGAATGATTACGAGACCAACACTTTTCCCTTGCGAGTCAACGAGAATGAGTGTGAGTAAGGGGCCAACTACACACCCAGGGAAGAATGCGCTACAGGTAGAAGGTTTCAGTTATGCTCACTTCCTCCTGGATCTTGAGGGGAGAGGGCGGGGGAGTGAGATGAATTGTGGCATGTACAGCATAGGTACAGCACGAAATGGCAGGAACAGCAGGGGGTGCAGCACAAGGACGGCAGGAACAGCAGGGGGCAGAGACGCTGTAGCAGGCTGCTTTCTTCCTCCTTCTAGTGCCTCTGGCTGGTAGCCGAGCTACTGTTTGCCCAGACTCACAAGGGACAGCTCTTTAGGCGTTTGGGCACAGTGCCAGTGGCAGGGGCACTCACCACTATTGCCCTTAAGAGCTTTCTTCTTTTTCTTCTTTCTTCCGGACGACCTCAGGAATGCTGGAGAGGCGAGGAGCCCAATGAGCCACTTTCCTCTCTGGACCCGGGTCTGTTGGCAGAGCCACAGCATGTTGTGGTCTCAGAAAGTACTGATTTCAGCTCAGCTCTTTTCTTTTGTCTCCTTTTCCTCTTTCTTCTGTCTTCTTCTCTTTCCTTTCTTCCAGCAGCAGCGGCAACGAGCAGCAACGACCAATGACGACTCATAACTACCGTCTTCTTTACATTCTTTTGCAGGGCAGTCAATAACATTTGATCAGCCTTTCACTCAATTCTTACAGTCTTAGTGCACTCAGCTCCCGGCTACTTGCCGCTCCTGATGAAAAACTGCAACAATGCTGCCATTCCAAAGGCTGGGTCCTGGCTGCAAACAGCAAGGTGGGCTGGCTGCCTCTGTCCCAGCCACAGCCCCCCAGCGGTCTTGCCGCTGCTTCTTCCTCTCTATCTCTCTTTTTTTTTTTTCCTGTTACATCTTTATTGCAGTCAATTTGAGTAACAGACATATCTTTAGTGGAGGCTGGTTCTCCACAAATATATAAAAGTAAAGTTTTTAATTTACCTAAGCATATTCCTATATATTACTTTCTTTTTTTTTTTTCATTTTTGATGGGCAAGATAGAACATTTTTTTATTATTTGCATCATGGAAGTACACATAGATGACTTTCTAAACCCTACCACAATGGGAAGGAAAAAAGGAGCAGAGCAGTGAGCCAGAAACCCAGTACATCAAATTCTTTCCTAGTTAAGGAAGTGTTGAGTTTAAAACTGTGGTCATATTTCTTCACTAATCAAAACAAATTTTCCAACACAGAAGAAACATTTTAATATTGTGTTCTATTTAGATAACAGAAATTTGTAGGCTATCATATGTTGACCACTAAACTAGCATAGTTTACCTACTAAAAAAATATTTCATTCACTCATTTCACTTCCCCCATCCTCTTTACAAAAATAAATGCTCTCAATAATAGTTAAATATAGAGGGAAAAGCAGGGACTGATACGGATAATGTATTCTCTTTTTTCATAGAAGACATCTGGAGATTAGTTTGGTTTTGTACTGAGTTGTTCACGTCATTCACTACCTCCAGAATTTTTTTACTATGGTATTATACTATTACATTATGCAAAATAACTGTAATAAATGCATTTAATATCTCATAATATTTTACCATCTTGAGTTACACAGCACCTCTGCTAGCTACGTAATTGATTTAGTGACAGATTTCTCTAGAGAAACTAAGTCTCATTGATGTTCCACATAATTCAAATGTATTGCACACTCAAAATTATTGTTTTTTCCTAGGCGTTCTGTGTAATGAGGAATAAAAAGCATTTCCACTCCACAAGAAACACTAATTTAGAATAATCAAGGTTGGAAAAGACCTTCAAGATCATAAAATCCAACCATCTGCCCTACTACCCCTAATCACTAAACCACCTCCTGAAACACCGCATCTACCGATTTTTATAACACCTGCAGGAACGGTGCCTCCACTACCTCCCTGGCCAGCCTGTTCCAATGCCTCACCACTCTTTCTGTGAAGAAATTTTTCCTAATATATAATCTGAACCTCCTCTGGCACAACTTGACCCCATTTCCTATTGTCCTAGCGCTATTGACTAGGGAGAAGCCAACACCCACCTCACTACAACCTCCTCTCAGGTAGTTGAAGAGAGCAATGAGGTCTCCCCTCAGCCTCCTCTTCTCCAGGCTGAACAGTCCCAGCTCCCTCTGTCTCTTTTCATTTGTCCTGTTCTCCAGACCCCTGATCAGCCTTGTTGCCCTTCTCCGCACTTTCCCCAGCACCTCAATATCCTTCCTGTACTGCAGTGCCCAAAACTGCATACAGTGCTCAAAGACAGCCTCAACAAGACAGAGTATAGGGGCAGAATCACCTCCCTGGTCCTGCTGGTCACATTACTCCTGATGCAGGCCAGGATGCTGTTGGCCTTGGCCACCTGGGCATACTGCTGGCTCATGTTCAGCCAGCTGTCAATCAACACCCCCAGGTCCCTCTCAGCCGGACAGCTCTCCAGCCACTCCTTCCCAAGCCTGTAGTGCTGCTGGGGATTGTTGTGGCCGAAGTGCAGTACCCAACATTTGGCCTTATTGAAACTCATATCATTGGTCTTGGCTCATCAATCAAGCCTATCTAGATCCCTCTGCAGAGCCTCTCTACCCTCAAGCAAATCGACACTCCCATCCAACTCGGTGTCATCTGCAAACTTACTGAGGGTGCACTCTATCCCCTCATCCAAATAATCAATAAAGATGTTAAACAGGAGTATTCCTAGCACTGAGCCCTGGGGAACAACTCATGACCAGCTACCAACTGGATTTAACACAGGCCTTCTGTCGTTCAACAAGCAGGTCACCCTGTCATAGAAGGAGAAGAGGTTAGTCAAACTGGACCTGCCCTTCATGAACCCATGCTGACTGAGCCTGGTAACCTAGTTGTTCTACATGTACCACATAATGGTACTCAGGATGATCTGTTCCATTGGCTTTGCTGGTACTGAAGTCAGAATAACAGGTCTGTGATTTCCCAGATCATCTTTCCTTCCCTTCTTATATTTGGGGGTTACACTGGCTGATTTCCAATCTGCTGGTACCTCCCCAGTCAGCCAGGACTGTTGATAAATTATGGAAAGTGGCGTGAGCTCCCCTGCCAGCTCCTTCAGCACTCTTGAGTGCATCCCATCCAGCCCCAGAGATTTGTGCACATGTACATGATGTAGCAGGTTACTGACCATCTCCTCCTGGATTGTGGGGGGATCATTCTGCTTCTTGGTCTCTGTCACCTAGCTGAGGGAGTTGGATTCGTTCAACATAACTGGTCCTGTTACTAAAGTCTTTTCTAGTCACTTCTGTGACTAGAAATGGCAACAATATGTCCTGCCTCCTGCTCAGTGCATCCCTCTTTTTCCTGTGCTGTCTTCTCCAAGCAATTTAGCATTCTCTACATTTCTTGTAGGTGGTTACTCAATTTAGCAGTTACTTAAAAAAAACAGGTATTTTTTTTCTTCCTTGTTTCCTCTTTAATTTTGGCAGTACAGTATGAGCAACAGGTAGACTGAAAGAGCTGAAAAATTAAAAGTACAGTACCTGCTTCAAGAACTTCTGATTTGCAATTGAAATGACTTTTAATTTCTCTCCATATGCCTCTTAAACATTTCTAAAGCCATCTGCAATTCTAGAAAAGTTATCTGAAATTCTAGGAAACCTCCCAAAAGCATACCAGAAACAAACAAACAAAGAAAAAAATAATCCAGACGTTTCCTTCACCCCTGTGCATATCAGCCTTCATGAAAACCAGATTTAAATTTCTTTACCAGGACTGAGGTACAAATTTTCATAATGAAAAAAAAAATTATATCCTTTTCAGTCCTGCCTACTTTATTAGTTTGTTCAGATGAAATAATCCCGGAATCCACCCTCTGGAGATCATCCAAACCAATACTCTTGCTCAAGGCAAGAGTCAAATAAAGCCGATTGCTCTGGATCTCATCCAGCATTCTGAGTGTCTCCAAGGATTGAATCTCCAAAGTCTCTTTGAGCAACCATTTTCAGTGTTTGACCACCCTTACAGTAAAATATGCATTTCTTACACTTAAGTGGAATTCTCTGTATTTCAACTAGCACCTGTTGTCTCTTGTCCTTTCACTGGGCACCACTTGTTCGACTCAAGTTCATCTTCTCTACTCCCTTCCATCAGGCATTTAAGCACATTACTAAGATCTCCTTATTCTTCTTTTCTCCAAACTAAATTGTTCCAGCTCTCTCAGCCTTTCCTCATATATCAGACACTCTTAACTTCTTGATTATCTTTCTGGCCCTTTGGATTAATGGACTTGCTCTGATATGTCCATGTCTCTAGTACTGACAAACTCACTGGACCCAGAACTTCAGATGCAGTCTAACCAGTTTAACAGAGAAATGTCTCTACACTGCCCTCAAAAACCCTGTGTCCATTCCCAGTTGCAGTGATAAATACTGGGTCAGCTCTTCAGCTCATGCGAATGAGTACAGTTACATAGAAGTCGAGGGAGTTACACCGAGTCTAGCTTAAAAGCTGGTTCAAAATGTCATGGTATGATGTATTTTCCAGCCATCTCTTTTCTAGTCATGTTGTGGCTGGTCTGCTTACAGCTTCAGTATATGCTTGAGTATTTGAAGGCACATTTCTTTCACTATGAGTTTCAAATGACCTTTTTAATGAAAGGCTGAACTGATTTTCAAACTCAATCATGTTTTTAATTACAGTTCAATTTTCTCCTCTTTTCACCACCAGCTTCATGTTTTCATATTCTTGCTTTTTGGTGCAATCCCTGGAGTTTCTGGTTTCCTGGACATTATGACAGTTACGTTTAAAAGCATTTCTGAAATACCACCTCCAGCATTAACTTTATTAGATTATTCTTGAAGGACCAAGGGGTCAGTTTTAGCATCACCAAACTGATCTCCTCAGCCAGCACCCTCAGGGCAGACTTATTTTAGTTTAGAATATTAATAAGGTAGTAGCAGTGATCTGCCTTCTAGTGAATGCACTAACTGACTTGAACAGGTTGCCAATTTTTTTTTTTTTTTTCCCTGCACTAATTGCTGCAAACAGCAGGTCTGTAGTCCTTCCTGCTCACAGATTGCGTTTCAATACCTTTGCTCTATAATTAATGCCTTTGCAGCCCAAAGTCTTGACCAGTATATCTCTGCCTACGGATTGTCCCTGGACTGTTAGTGTCAGCTGTCCCGTGTAAAGGGGAAAATCCAGCTGTTAAGTTAGTAGCAATACCAGACTTCCATGGAGCAGGGATTTCCACTGAGCATTTTGTGACTTACTGCATAATTACACAAGTACAGTGTAATGCTATCTGTTATTACAAAATTATATGCTGACACACATTTGTATAATAACAGCAGCTAGGTTTTAGATTAAAAACAGTAATTTTTGCTTTTGGAAATTAAAATTCTCTTGAGGTTGATTTCATTTCTTGCTTTGAGTCTCTGACTTAAATTGCACTGCACTGTGTCTTCTCTCTGGTGGATAAGCACTGAATCCAAACAAAGGATATGGTGTTCCCTCTGATACAGACAAAGGCACAAAGAACTTTTCTCAGGGACTTGTGTGGTATTGCTTTTCTGCTGCACAGAGCCTAGCTCAAAAGATAATTCCTCTGATTTAGAAGGCAGTTAAAAACTAGAAATATTCCATAGCCATCCTGTATTCTACCTGTTTTGAAGTTCAGAGAATTTTATTTTTTTTACTTCAACATTACATAATCTTTCTACAAAGATAGTGATATTAAAAACAAATTTTGATTGTCTTATTCACCTTAAGCAACATCAGCAGGGCTACATGCATATGGAGACTCTATTTAACATGAAACTAGTAGAAAGAACCTATCCTTATAGAGGCAAAAAGAGGAAAGATTATTTAAGTGTGATGCCATAAATGGAAGTTCTATATAGAGGAAGTTCTCAATGAGTCACCCATGACCTGCTGGTCACTCACAGAGTTGTTGCAGGTCAAGATTTCCAGCAGTTATAAATGTCATTGAGAGTCAGTGAAAGACTGAAAAGCAGCCATTTGACGTTGCCTAGAGACACCTAGGAGGGTAGACAGTACATTTAGCTAATCTGGGGCAAAATACCACATTCTTGTCTTCCTCTTCACCAGAGATAATTATTAGTCTCCTTGCTGTTTTTCCTCATGGAATAATCAATATTACATACTTTTCCACTTTATTTTGCACTATTATCTACCAGTTTTGCATTATTTTACTACTTTTTTCCAAAGGCCCCAGAAGAGGCAGTAAGGATCTGTCCCCACATGGAAGAAGAGCTCATAGATGTTTGTGTCTAAATGTGCCACCTCTGACAATTAAAACACTAGTGAAAAAGGTCCAATTTATTGCAAATTGTCCATTAGCATAACTGCCCTTCCTTTAGCGGTAGAAGTTAAAAACCCACTCTACAGAGCAAGAAATAGTTCAAAAGAAACAAAAAATAGTAATACCCCTGCCACCCCAGATTTGTGTGTAAAACTCTGCTTTTAGAACTATCCACATTTGTTTTCTTACCAAGTTTCAGTTCTGGAGGGGAGAAGAGGAAGAGGCAGCCTTCTTAGCACAATGTGCTGAAATGTATTTGTTTCAAACAGTCAGAGAGTAAGAATACAGGAAAGAGGTAGGCTTTTACTGGTGTGCACACAGATATGAGTGGAGCCGGAGGTACAAATATATAATATACTATAATCTAGGATAGTAAATTATAAAGGGTGTGCATCTGGATATCTCATAATGAAAACAATTAAGCTTAGGTAGCATCTGATGAAGAACAGAAAAATAAATCCCTCAAGTTCTTGATTCAGATAAGTGACTGCTATGGCTCTTCACTGAAGATAAAGTTTGCAGATTGTCACTCAAGACCTTTTAAGGGTGGCACTGTCAGTGTTAGTAGGCAATACTCTGGTTGTTACAGGGCACAATTTTTAAAAATGAAAATGAGTATATGTGTTTTCAAGTCAATATAACTACTCCTTGGTGGACATCCTTAAGAAGGACAGATGACCTAAGGCCAGATAAAAGTCAAGGGTTCAGAAAACTGTAAGAAAAAATTAAAACAAACATTTTTTTCCTGTAGATGGCCATTCTGGGTGCATTTACAGGCTTAAGTCTGAACACACTTGCCAAGACATGACTGTGAACATATAACCATGTTAACAATCAGCAAGATGAACTAAAAAAAAAAATAATAATAGCTTAACTGATTATATTTGTGTTTGAGAAGTGATCACCAGGTTATCAGTTCTATCAATTAGCGTTATGTGATCTATAAAGCAATACTGATAACCTCCTTTGACCTGCTGGCCACACTCTTACTAATGCACCCCAGGATACCATTGATCTTCCTGCCCATGAGTGAACAATGCTGGCACATGGTTAACTTGTCCACCAGGACTCCCAGCTTCTTCTCCACAGAGCTTTCCAGCAGGTCACTCCCTAGCCTGTACTGGCACATGAGATTATTCCCACCTAGGTGCAGGACCCTACGCTTGCCTTTGTTGAGTTTCATTAAGTTTTAGCCTCCTCTCTACACGAGTCTACAGCTTGTCCAAGTCCTGCTGAATGGCAGCAAAGCCTTCTGGTGTATAAGTCATTCCTTCCAGTTTTGTATCATCAGCAAACTTGCTGAGGGTACACTCTATCCCTTTATCTAGATCACTGGTGAATATGTTGAAGAAGAATGGACCCAGTACTGACCTCTGGGAAACACCACTAGCTACAGGCCTCCAACTAAATTCTGTGCCACTGATCACTGCCATTCTACCAGTTCTCAATCCACCTCACTGTCCACTCATCTAACTCACACTTCCTAGGCTTCCCTATGAAATGTTCAAGGCAAGGTTGGATGGGGATTTGAGCAACCTTATCTAGTGGGACGAGTCCCTAGGTATGGCAGGGGTTGGAACTAGATGATCTTTAAGGTTCTTTTCATCCCAAACCGTTCTATGATTCTGTGTAATGGAGAAGTGTCAAAAGCCTTGCTGAAATAAAGGTAGACGGCATCCACTGCTCTCACCCAATCTACCCAGCCAGCCATAGCATCATAGAAGGCTATCAGATTGGTCAAGCATTTCCCCTTGGTGAATCCGTGTTTACTACTGATGACCTTATTTTCCTCCAGATGCTTAGACATGACATCCAGATTGAGCTGTTCCACCACCTTTCCAGGGATGGAGGTGAGGCTGATGGGCCTGTAGTTTCCTAGGCTCTCCTTCTTGCCCTTTTTGGAGACTGGAGTGATACTGGCTTTCCTCTAGTCCTCAGGCACCTTTCCTGTTCTCCATGACCTTTCAAAGATGATGGAGAGTGGCTTAGTAATAACATCAGCCAGCTGCCTCAGCACTCATGGGTGCATCTCATCAGCACCTGTGGTTGTGTGGGTCCAGTTTGCCTAAATGATCTCTAACCAAATCCTTCTTGACCAAAGGAAAATATTCCTTTCTCCTCACTTTCTCTCCTAACTCCAGGGTCTGAAATTCCTGAGGGACAGCATCAGCAGTAAAGACTGAAGCAAAGAAGGCATTCAGTAACTCCACCTGATTTTTATCCTCCATCACCAGGGCCTTCTTAAAACTGGCAAGGGAAGTCAAGGACAATAAGAGGTACAAGTACATCAGAGGTAGAAGGAAGACAGAGGAAATGTGGGTCCACTGCTGAATGAAGCAGGTGCCCTGGTGATGGAGAAGGTGGAGTTACTTAATGCCTTCTTTGCCTCAGTCTTTTCCACTAAGGCTGACCCTCAGGATTCCCAAGCCTTCCAGATCACTAAAGAAGTCAGGAGTGAGGAAGACTTCACCTTGATTAAAGAAGACTGGGTTAAAGATCAGTTAAGGAAATTGGACATCTTCAAATCCATGGGCCCTCATGGGATGCACCATGTGTGCTGAGGGATTTGGCAGAAGTCATTGCTAGACTGCTCTCCATCATCTTTGAAAAGTCCTGGAATATGAGATAGGTGCCTGAGGACTGGAGGAAAGCCAGTGTCACTCCAGTCTTCAAGAAGGACAAGAAACAGGACTCAGGTAACTACAGACTGGTCAGCCTTGCCTCCATCCCTGGAAAGATGATGGATTAGCTCCTTTTGGGAGTCATCTCTAAGCACATGGAAGAAAAGAAGGTTTTCAGAAATAGCCAGCATGGGTTCACCAAGGGCAAATCATGTCTGACTAATCTGATAGCCTTGTATGATGATGTGACAGAATGGATAGATGCAGGGAGAACAGTGGATGTTGTCTTCCTCAACTTCAGGAAGGCTTTTGACACTGTCTTGAGTAACTTCCTTGTGGAGAAGATCAGGAAGTGTGAGTTAGAAGAGTGGACAGCGAGATGGATGGAGAATTGGCTAAACAATAGAGCCCAGAGGGTTGTGATCAACAGTGCAGAGTCCAGTTGGAGACCTGTGACTAGTGGTGTTCCCCAGGGGTCAGCAGTGGGCCCAGTCTTGTTCAACAGCTTCATCAATGACCTGGATGAGGGAATGGAGTGTATCCTCAGCAAGTTTGCTGATTTTACAAAGCTGGGAGGAATGGCTGATACACCTGGAGGCTGCGTGGCCATTCAGTGAGATTTGGACAGACTGGAGAGCTGGGCAAAGAGGAACCTAATGAGGCTCAACAAGAATAAATGTAGAATAAGTGTAGAGTTCTGCACCTGGGGAGAAAAAACACACTGCACTCTGCACTGATATAGAATAGGGGTTGACTTGGTAGAAAGCAGCCCCATGGAGAAGGACCTTGGGGTCCTGGTGGACAACGAGTTATCCATGAGACAGCAATGTGCCTTGTAGCCAAGACAGCCAATAGTATCTTGGGAACTATTAAGAAGAGTGTGTCCAGCAGGTCAAGGGAGGTTCTCCTCCCCCTCTACTCTGCCTTTGTAAGACCACATCTGGAGTCTTGTGTCCAGTTCTGAGCTCCCCAGTTCAAGAGGGATAGGGATATACTGGAAAGAGTCCAATGGAGAGTTTCTTTCCTTCCTTCCTTCCTTCCTTCCTTCCTTCCTTCCTTCCTTCCTTCCTTCCTTCCTTCCTTCCTTCCTTCCTTCCTTCCTTCCTTCCTTCCTTCCTTCCTTCCTTCCTTCCTTCCTTCCTTCCTTCCTTCCTTCCTTCCTTCCTTCCTTCCTTCCTTCCTTCCTTCCTTCCTTCCTTCCTTCCTTCCTTCCTTCCTTCCTTCCTTCCTTCCTTCCTTCCTTCCTTCCTTCCTTCCTCCCTTCCTTCCTCTCTTCCTCTCTTCCTCCCTTCCTTCCTTCCTTCCTTCCTTCCTTCCTTCCTTCCTTCCTTCCTTCCTTCCTTCCTTCCTTCCTTCCTTCCTTCCTTCCTTCCTTCCTTCCTTCCTTCCTTCCTTCCTTCCTTCCTTCCTTCCTCTCTTCCTCCCTTCCTTCCTCTCTTCCTCTCTTCCTCCCTTCCTCCCTTCCTCCCTTCCTCCCTCCCTTCCTCCCTTCCTCCCTTCCTCCCTTCCTCCCTCCCTTCCTTCCTCTCTCCCTTCCTCCCTTTCTCTCTCTCTTTCTGTCTCTTTCACACATGGTGGGGGCTGCCCAGCTGGAAAGCAACTGAAAAGAGAAGACCTTGAAAGTCCTGGTTGACACCAGATTGAACATGAGCCAGTTGTGTGCCATTGTAGCAAACAAGGTTCTACTGTCATCCTGAGCTGCAGTAGACAACATATTGTCAGCTGATCAAGGGAGATGATCCTGCCTCTTTGTTCAGCACTGGTGAGGCCACACCTGGAGTACTGTGTCCTGTTCTGGACAAATCTAGCACCCAGGTCAATTGTATCTGAGGCTTTTTCTCTCCAATTTAACAACTGACTACCAGAAGGCAATAAAATTTCTGCTATTTCAATTATTTTTAGCAAATTTGGTAATATTCTAAACTCCCAAAATGGTTGTGCTGTCCTTAACACCTTACCAAAAGACTGCTCAACACATTGGCAAATCATCTGCTGCAATGTATTAACTATGATATTAACTATTCCAGTCAGTTACAATTGTACTGCTGAATTGGAACACTGCAGGGAAATTTTAGAATAGATTGCACAAAATATCAGCATTAAAGTCAGGCATTTTGAAAATCTAATCCCACATTCAAAACCAGCCACTCTAAATCCTTCTTTGTGGCCTGCCTTTATATGGAAATTTACAGAACACTATGGGATGGATTTTGCTTGGTGAAGAGTATGACAAATTTAATAGGAATACATTTGGAAAGGTAATTTTGTATCATGGCAGCTGATGAATAATTTAGGATTTCTCAAGTATCAGTAGCAATTGCAGGATTAAGGTGTTATCTTCTATTTCTAGGATTTTCACAAGACTGACAGTTAAATAGTTCCTTCAACAGGTATGATGAAAAAGAGGACATCAGCTCAGTTCCAAGACAATTTCTCTCATTTTCTTCCTGAATAAGCACAAACATAAGAAAAATCATTAAAAACCATGCCTCACTCTTGAGTAAAGCCACTGAGTCCAATTAGTTGAGAACAGTTAATTATCCAGACTGAAACAGGAGACACTAGTGGACGCAATGAAAATTAATTTTTTCTTGTGGATGTTTTGAAGATCAATATAATTTTAGTATATATAAATTAAGGAGAAGTATTTTCCTTAATTTTTTCACAGAAATGAGGGTATGTGGTACTTGGAAAGGCTGAGGCAGTAGGGGAGAAGTCCAGAAATCAATCTCTTTTTTGTGCTCTGATGAGTTCTTCTTGGTTTGGCTGGGATAGTCTTAATTTTCTTTGTAGTAGGTAGTATGGGGCTATGTTTTGGATTTGGGTTGAAAACACTGTTGATAATACGAGGATGTTTTCATTACTGCTGAGCAGTGCTTTACACAGAATCAAAGCCTTTTCGCTTCTCACAATACTCCACCAGTGAGTTGGCTACTGGTGTACAAGAAGTTGGGAGGGGACACAGCTGTCATAGCTGACCTCAACAGTCCAAAAGGATATTCTATACCATGTGATGTCATACTCAGCAATAAAAATGTGAAGGAAGAAGAAGGAAGTGCAGAATGTTACACTTTATGGAGCCCTGTTTTCCTGGAGATGACTGAACATCTGTCTGCTGTTGGGAAGTAGTGAATTAATTTCTTTTTTTGTTTTGCTGCTCCGTGTGACTTCTACTTTACCTATTAAATTTCTTTATCACAACACACAAGTTTTCTCACTTTTCCAATTCTCTCCTCCTCCCACTGGGGGAGAAGTGAACAACTGGCTTTGTTATGCCTATTTATCACCTGGGTTTAAACCACAACATGAGTGAAAAGAGAAAAATACAGAAACATAAGAAAGCCTGCCACTGCACTTTTGCCTGAGACAATTACAGTAGGCAAAAGTTTGGCAAAAGTTTTACAAAAGTTTAAAATGTCATCCTGGTACAACAGAAGGAAATACCACAGTGAGAATTCCACAGTAGCCATTTCCACAAGAAATGTAATGTAAATGCAATTGATATTTCCATTATACTGAATGCTTGCCAACATTACTTGGAGAATCACATCCACAATTTAAGGAAGAGGTAGATCAGAGTAATCTAGAAAAGAAAAACAGAAAGAGTTGGGAACATAGTTTCATAAATTGAAAGCCTGAGTTACAAGAAAGGACTGAACTACCAGAGTTTTCATCCAGCAAAGAAAATACCAGAATGTCCTGGTTTGAGCCAGGGTATATCCAATTTTCTTTCTACTTTTACTTTTCTGTTAAGTCTCTTCTAGGTAGCTGCACTTGCTGAAATTAATGTCATGTTTTTTAGTCAGTGTCTGCTTCTTGGACTGAGAAAAAATTATAACAGCTTTCAGGTACCTAAAGGATTAATTAAGCTCCATTCACTGTGCCTTTGGGGTCAAATTTTGGTTGTGGTAAAAGAATATTTATAAAATTTTATTTAATGCTAGTCTACTAGAAAGCACTGTGATAGGTTGCAGAGGAAGTCTACAGGTATCTGTCTTAAGAATTTGTTTTTTACCTTTCTCTCTCCAAGACAAGGTTAGACAAATAACTGCCAGGAATAAATCAGAAGTATGAAGGGCAGACGACATTCAGAAATCCCATTTAGCTGTTTCTCCTTATAAATCTATGCTTCCACTCCATTTATGGACTAAAACAGTGGATGAACAACAAGCTTAGGTGGAACTAAAAGGTAGTCATTAATTAATCTGATGATGCAAAAAAGATTGCCTGAAGAAACAAGAAGAATCATTATCAATACAGGCTGGGGGATGATGTGACAGAGGGCAGCCCTGCAGAAAGAGACTTGGGGGAACTAGTTGAAAAAAGTTGGAAAAAACAATGTGCACTTGCAACCCAGAGGGCCAATTGCATTCTGGGCCTACATGCAAAGACAGGCTGAGGGAGCTGGGGTTGTTCAGCCTGGACAGGAGAAGGCTCCAGGAAGATCTTATAGCAGCCTTCCAATAACTGAAGGGGGCCAGGAAAACTGGGAAGGGACTGCTTACAAACGTGTGTAGCAATAGAATGAGGGGAAATGGCCTTTAAGTATAGCAGGGTAGATTTAAGTTAGATATGAGGCAGAAGTTCTTTACAATGAGGGTTGTGAAGAACTGGAACAGGTTACCCGGAGAGGTGGTTGAGGCCCCATCCCTGAAGACATTCAAGGTCAGGCTTGAAGGTCAATGCACAATGCAGGGAGTGGATCTGGTCTACTTGACCTTTAACGGTCAACCTCACACATTCTGTGATTCTACGATACACCAACAGATGTGAGCTTTCCTGAGCCTAACATCGCAGCACATTATAGACAGGGCCTATTTTCAGGATTGAGTTCCAGTTCCCTGTGCACTGTGATAGCTAAGTGACTGGAATGACAGGAATTTCTGAAATTCAGACAGAGCTTAAAAAAAAAAAAAAAAAAAAAGGAAAAAAAATGGTATCTACCCACAAAATCTTCTCTTTGCTTAGTTTTGACCCAAACTGGAACCTGTGTCTCAAAAGTCCTGTCAGAAACTATTGACAACTCAAGCTTAAATGCAGTCACAAAAATGCATTCCCATTACTTAAACCTTGTATAGTCCCAGTGGAAAAAAATACTGAATAGTTTTTGTCCACCGGGAGTCTGCTTGACTTGCTCTAACTGAATTCAACTACATGTCAATATCTGCTCTGCTGTTGCAAGCAAAACCAGAAATAGTAGGTCATGCAGTTAATTGTACAGAAAATCAAACAAGTTTTTAGGTTTTGTTTTGCTTTTGTTTTCTTAATAAAATAACTTTTCAAAAAAAATAACATTTTAATGAACTGGTCCCAGGTGAGGCGTTTATGTTTTATGTGATATTGCAATTCTTATATCCTCTCTGACATTGTCATGATAGGGCACTTTCCTCAGGCAGAAACTTTGGGCAGCTGTGAATGAACATTCCATGTCACTGAAATCATATTGCTCACATGATCATGGCAGGACTTCTGATGGTTGCTTTTCGGAATTAAATATAAAAGACAGATCCAGTAAGAATTGTCATAATCTATGAGCTTCTCTGACACACATTTTCTTTCCAGCTCTGATGCGTAACCAATACTAGAAGCAGAATATGGCAGAAGAGAGAAGTCAGGGAAGACTAGCAGGATGCTGACTAGTATTCCATGGAGTTAGCACTTACAGAGATGGGCTTAAAGATTTCACATTCAGTTTTAAATAAATAAATCACTGTCTTCCTTATTTCCAAGTGAAGTCACAGAATTCATCTATCTTAGGGACACAGAAGCATACTATGGCTTATAGCAAGGCAAGACTGAAAAGCAGACATTGATAAGAGCTGCTTTCAAGGCAACTGCTCCCATGGCTGCATTCCTACAGACTTACCGCTGGCTGTATCTTCTGTGCCACAACCTTGATGGCAATCTCAGCATGTTGCAGGAAACATCAAGGCAGGCAAAGCTGCCAGAGAGTACCTGACACTATAAGCATGTAAGAAGCTAACATAAATTGGAGAGAATATTTTAAAAGCACTAGAAATCTCAGAAAGCTTTAAATATTTTACAAAACCTCTGCAATAAATAGATACCTCATGGAGATATTCTAGCCTCCACCTTTGTGCTTTGAACAAAAGCTGCAGGAAAACTTTTAGAAACCCACCATGAAAGATAGAAGAAAATGGGAGAACATTTTTTTTTTTTCTCTCTCCTGTCTCAGTAAGTAGAGATTTTTTAGTTTGCCTCACAGAAGATCTGATTGCAACGTCAGGACAATTTGGTGTCTGCGCCAAGTTCTGAAATACGTATTCTGAAGTGCTGCTTTGTTTCATTTCACATTTCACATTAGTCTCATAAAAAGTGCCTTGTTAGAGAAGCATAAATATTTTCCTTAATCTCAGTACAATTACAATGAATTTTTAAGCAAAGATAGGTTGCTGAGAAAATAATTACATATAAATTTATTTATGTTTATATTTTTACTTATATAAATTATAATAATTATAATAGAAGTAACAGTAAATCTTAATACACTGCTTTTAGAGGGATATCTGCTTTCTGTCCTAGATATTGGAAAAACTCTGGCATTTGAAATTCCATGATGAACAGAAGCATTTTTAAATTAATTGAAGTCAGAGATGATTTTGTATGAGGGGAGAATAGTAAAGGGCAAGAAGTGTTCTCGGCTATAGATGTAATAATTTTCTCCCAAGACAAGGTAAAGCTTCTGAAAATTGGGAGATAAATGACAGAAGAGATTATGAAATATGACTCCACCAGAAAAAATCAGACATTATGTACTTAGTTTCTTTCATATGACATCTACTTTCATACAGGGAACTAGAAAAAAAATAAATACATCTCTGGACATCTACCAATGTTTCCTATCATTCCAAATGGAAAATGATGATAAAATCTGGGATGTATAGGTGTCGGAAGAACTATGACATAAATGAGCAAATTGTTGAAGGGAAAGCCCAAAATGAAATACACTGAAAAAGGAGTTTTGAGACTTTAAGGCTTACTGAGTTTCTCCAGAATATAATTTGGGATTAATTTTGTTTACACACACAGGTCAATGAAATTTGCTGGCACTGTGAAACTTGAGAGAAGTCATTACAAATGAGTCTTGGAGAAAGAATAGCTGAGGACCTTGAGGACTGGAGCCATAGAAATCAGATGGATCCCTTTATTACAAAATAAAGGCTTGTGCCCTTTGTAAGAAATTATAAGCTTAGAACTCACTAACTGGCAGAAACAGAAATAAGAAAAAGATACAGACTCCTTTAATTGATCACAAGATGTGAATTGGCAAAGGAGAACAGGGCCATGTAGAATAGATATATACAACCCATAACCAGGATCAATATCCAGTAGATGTAGGGAACTAAAATCAGAAGTGTTAGAAAGATGAAAGTGAAAGAAAAAGAAATTGAACAGAGGAAATCTTCAAAATTTCTATTAACAGGAGAAATTCAGGATATCACATGAAATTATCAACAGAAGTTCAATGAATATACATGTTTACGGTATGCATAATTAATACAGTGGCTTTGATTGTATGAATGAATTCTATGTCATGTTATAATGTCAGAATTATAACAGGAATAAAATATGGTGGAACTGGATCAAATATTCCAAGGAAAACTCCTTTTCCTGTGCTCCTAAAGTAATGTGTTCTTCATGGGTTTCCCAATGTTTGTGCCCATAGCCTGTTCTCATTCTGTATTTTAAAATAAAACTCTGTCCATATTAGTTTTAATACTGAAATATAGCTGTTGTGTGCAATTTATATAGTTATAGTGTGCATATGTATATATGTGTATCTATCATATATAAAAATAATATGTCTGTAGAGTATTTCAAATCCAGTCTTCCTGGAAGAATTGGAATCATTGACTTTGCCTGACACTGCAATCTAAAAATCATATGCAGTATATTATGGAGGAAGTAATCTACAACTATAGGTTATATTTCATAATTTTAAAAGAAACACTATTCCTTCTACTAATCCTCATTAAAATAAAGCCTCATTCTCACCTTGTCCTTCACAAAACAGATTAAATTGCAGTATCTAATACAGGAGAGACAAATACACAAAGTAATATACTATAATCCTGAACTGAATGCAGAAACATTAAATGGAATACTAACTCATACCATAACTAAACAAGGTATATCTATAACTTCCCTTATACAGCATGTTTTCCTCCTTCACCAAAGACAGTGTTTCAATAAATGTGCTAAATATACTTTTTTTAATATTTCTTCCTTTTCATATATCCACCTAAGACAGCTCTGTCTCCTTATTCCACTTTTCTTTACAACATAGCTCTGTGGCAGCTACAAGGTTTTGTGTCGTACATAATTATATTTTTCCAAATCAGTTCTCTAAATAGTTTTCTAGTACAGTCACAATATCTAGTTCTCCTACCAACACACCCTCTGAGAAGATGTGTACCCCTGCTATAGGCTTTAATATTTTGCTTTGAACAAATATGTCCATGATAATGCTTACCCTGTATTTTGTTAGATGACATTGCAAATTTCCTTCCAAATTGCAGTGCTTGAAAGTACACCCACATGCTTAAGCTGAGAAGTGAAATGCTTGCAATGCATGATTATTATGAACATTTTTAGTGAGCCAAAATACAAATGACAACCAAGCAGTTCTGCAAAAGTTCATTGTATGTAGCCACAGCTGTATCCAAAGAATACTATGAATCTGGGTTTTTGCTCCTACCAAGGTTACAGCAAACATAGTAAGACATCTTAAAGGGTGACTCCCTTGCCCCTCCTGATCCAAAGGACAAAGGGAAAAAGTAAAGAATCATCAGACTTTGGACAAGAAAGCATAGTTAATGTCTAGCAAGTGAGATAGTGCTTTTACCATAAAATCCACATAACTTCCTAAAGCAAGTAATGGGTGATACTTAGTATACTTTATAAGCCTCACCCACCTGCACCACAATAAATGTTTTTTATTTACTTAGATTTAAGAACTTAACAAATAGGCAGGAGTCAAAAGGTTTTGGATATGGAAATTTTACTCACCTGATCATCAAAGTTTTAGCCTTAAACTCTATTGTTAAAGTCCAACACTTACAGTGAAAATTATGTTGATGAAAAAATAGTTTATGTAATATGTAACAGCATAAAACATTGATTTTTTTGCTGTGTAACATGAATTATTGTATGTATTACACATACATTTTGATATTTTGTGCAACAAATGAGGATGCTGATGGAGCAGCAGAAGACAACTGGAAACAGTACCAGCTAGTATTTAGTTGGGGGTTATATACAGTAGTATCAAATTCTATCTTGGTCATCAATGTTAAGAGTCAAATTCTGCTTTGGTCTTTCAAATTCTGCACCTGGACATGGGAGTGAGGGTTAAATTTCCTCATTTTTGCTGCAGCCTTCTGGCTGCTTATTTATATGGAACATGTGGAGCATGAAACAGTGCAACCAAGAGAAGGAGGGTGAAAAGGAGGGCGGGAGGGAGACAAAAAGTTTTCTAATCTGTTCAACAATGCAGAAAAAACTTGGTGGGAAACTCCAGTGCTGAATTTTGCAATTACAAATAGTCAAATAATAGATGCTCTATTCAAAGTGTCCATCAAACATTCATTTTGATCACAAGTACACACAAACAATTCTTGATAACATACAGTGATGCCATTATGGACAAAGGAAAAGAAGGGATGAGGAGCATGTCCTCTGTAATAACAGAGATTTTATAAAATAAAACTCCCAAATGATTTTAAAGAGCATGCTGGAGAAGGGCATAGAAAGAAAACATAAAAGGTCTTCCAGCAACCCCTGCCAATCTGAGATAATCACACAGCCCCACCTCCTGCTGGTCAGCTAGTCTCCATTTTCTTTTTCTATGAATAGTGAAGAATGAGAAAAATGCCTCAGGTAAAAGGCATGTTGAATACAACTAGATTTAAAGTTCTGGAACTCCAGGAAAGATGGAAACCACAACACAATATTAAACTACAATATACCCCTGAATAAACACATTATTGCTGAAAGCTGCACTTTAGTCTATATTGGAAAAGTAAAGAATTCAACCTGATTGACTGATATACCTGACACCATTAGTAAATCACAGAATCATAGAAAGGTTTGGGTTCAAAGGGACCTTTAAAGGTCATCTAGTGCAACCTCCCTGCAGTGATCTTCAGCTAGCTCATATTGCTCAGAGCCCCATGCAACCTGTCCTTGAATGTTGCTAGGGATGGCGAATCTACCACCTCTCTGGACAACTTGTTCCAGTGTTTCACCACCCTCACAATAAAAAATGTCTTCCTTGTACCTAGTCTGAATCTGCCTTCATTTAGTTAAAAACCTTGTCCTATCACTAAAGACCCTATTTAAAAGCCTGTCCCCATTTCTTCCCTTGTACTGAAAGGCTGCAAAAAGGACTCCCTGGAGCCCTCTCTTTTCCAGGCTGAACAACCCCAGCTCTCTCAGCCTTTCTTAATAGTAGAGGTGCTCCATTCCTCAGATAATTTTTGTGGACCTTCTCTGGACCCACTCCAACAAGTCGATGTCTTTCATGTGCTGAGGACTCTGGAGCTGGATGCAGTACTCCAAGTGGGGTCTCAACAGAATGGGGTAAAGGGGCAGAATTACTTCTGATACATTTAGTAAATATTGATCAAAATTAATTTAGTAATCTGTAAATAAAATAAGAGTCTATTTCTTAAGTAGATAATGAAGGCTCATTACTGGACTAAGGCTTGTCCTAGGGGTTGCTCTTATCATTAATTACAGCATTACTGTAACAGCTATGAGTCCCAGGCAGATGGTAGGAACCCACCTTAGTAGATGTGGTATCAACATCATCCCATACCTTGTCCCTGATAGGGAGGAAAACAGTAGGATGCAGAGATAAAAGAGTCAAAGCCAGCTGAAGACCTTGATCTTGGCAGACATTCCAAATGAATGAGGCAATAATCAAAGCAGAAATAAATTGATTGTGTGCTTCATGAGGGAAAAGATAATGACAGGCTCTTTTACCTTTCCCGTCCTGCCCACGCTGTAGAGTTCCTGTTCCAAAGAAGTTCCTAAAATTTCAGGACCAAAAGCAGTCAAGATGATTGATGTGTTCAAGACAGAAGCTTAAGTGAAGGTGAATTTGTTGTGAGGTCCCTGCTGAAGGCAAAAAAGAGGATTAAGGGAGGGGCATTAACAATGCTACGGTTTACCCTTACAAAGCTATCAATCTGAGGAAATTATTTTGAATAAGAAGGGAATGACTGATGATAGCTATTATTACCAGTAAAGTTCTTAGCTTAAAATTATTTAAAGAAATTTCCTCTCCTTACCTTTAAGGTTTTTAATTTTCTCTCTCCTTTGTATCTTTTGAAACAAATTTAAATATGTAAATATGATAATATTTTGTTAAACTCAAGTATTTGTGAGAAACAGAAGGGTTGTTTGCTCCTACTATGTGTATCATAAAGAGATGTTTCCATGCTCCAAGAATACCTATGATTATTTTACAGTTACAGTGGAATACTACTTAACTCTCAAGACTCAAACTGTTAGTTTTCTTACAGAAAACTATAGCATTTTTTTCCCCTGTTCTCATGCAATTTTTTTGTGTGTGTGCACAGTCCTTCAGGAGACCAATTTACTTTTATCTCATCTTACAGAAATACATGTATAGTGACACAGCATAAACTCATATTGTAGGCACCAATTCTTTATGCTAAAAGAAGATACATATTCACTTGTCCTTGAAGAGAGGTTTCACTTTTGTTGAAATTAAGGATATAATTCTTAATGAGAAAAACGGATTGCTGAATATAATATGGAAACTGGCCTTTGTGTTGTTGTTGTTGTTGTTGTTGTTGTTGTTGTTTGCTTTGGTTTTACTGTTTTGGTTAGCAAAGACCAGACATCAATAAATGATCAGTGTTTTTTGTCTATCCAGACTCCATCTCCAACCTGTCTGTTGGGGAACTGTTACCAGCTGAGGAACTGTTACTATCTGCCTGCCCAGAACTATACCCTACATACTGGACAGATACTATGTTGTGCCAGAATGTCAAGTGAATTAGGACCTCAACAAACAAGTTGAAGACAAGGAGTAAAAGACAGGAAGAACATTAAAAACTATATACCATGGGTTTCCTCCTATCACATGGCTGAATAAGGTTTGAGCAATATGCAGTCCCCAGCCTTCTCCATTTCCATATCACACCACACTGACATCCGCATTCTGTTGTCAGAAGCTTGGTTATATTCAGCCTTAATGTTAACGGATAGACACTGCTGTAGTCTTTCCCTCTGAATATGATACAGAACTGTATCAGACTAATTGGAGAAAAGTCCTCTTAGTCTCCCAGTAAATTCAAGATTGCAAGGTGCTACATAATCAGCTATTTTTAAATTCAAGATAATTAAGATAGTTCCCTGTCTTTCTTGAACTGAGATGCCCAGCACTGATACAATATTCCAGATGCAGCCTCACCAAGGCAGAATAGAGGGGGAGGAGAACCTCTCTTGACCTACTAACCACACCCTTTGTAATGCACCCCAAGATGCCATTGGCCTTCTTGGCTACCAGGGCACATTGCTGGCTCATGGTCATCCTCCTGTCCACCAGGACCCCCAGATCCCTTTCTCCTACACTGCTCTCCAGCAGGTCAGCCCCCAACCTGTGCTGGTACATGGGGTTGTTCTTCCCCAGATGCAAGACTCTGCACTTGCCCTTGCTGAATTTCGAGTTTCTCCCTGCCCAGCTCTCCAGTCTATCTAGGTCTCACTGAATGGCAGCACAGCCTTCTGGTGTGTCAGCCACTCCTCCCAGCTTGGTGTCATCTCTAAATTTGCTGAGGGTACACTCTGTTCCCTCATCCAGGTCATTGATGAAAATATTGAACAGTACCGGTCCCAGTAATGACCCCTGAGGGACTCCACTAGTCACCAACCTCCAGCTAGATTCTGCCCCATTGACCACAACACCCCAACTTCTTCCTTTCAACCAGTTCACAATCCACGTCGCCACCAGATCATCTAGACTACACTTCCTCAGTTTAGCAAGGATGCTGTGGGAGACCATGTTAAATGCTTTACTGAAATCAAGACAAACCACATCCACTGCACTACCGTCATCTATCCACCTAGTTACTTCCTCATAGAAGGCTATAAGGTTAGTCAAACATGACTTCCCTTTGGTAAAACCATGTTGACTGCTCTTAATGACCCCCTCATCCTTGATATGCCTAGAGATAGTGCCAAGAACAAGTTGTTCCATCACCTTTCTAGGGATGGAGGTGAGGCTGACCGGTCTATAGTTACCCGGGTCCTCCTTCGTGCCCTTCTTGTAGACTGGAGTGACATTTGCTATCCTCCAGTCCTCAGGCACTTCTCCTGCTGCCCACGACTTACCAAAGATGATTGAGAGTGGCCTAGCAATGACCTCCGCCAGCTCCCTCAGCACCCATGGGTGCATTCCACCTGTGTCCATTGATTTATGGATGGGGAGAGTCTGCAGCAGTAAAGAGACAAAGAAGGCATTCAGTACCTCTACCTTCTTTACATCTTCTGTCAGCAGGGCACCCACCTCATTCAGCAGTGGGCCTACATTGCCTCTACTGTTAGTTTTATCTGCAATGTATTTGAAGAAGACCTTTCTATTGTCTTTGATCTGGCTTGCAAGGTTTCGTTCCAAGGTCTTAGCTTTCCTAGTTGCCTCCATTCATCCTCTGACAACAGTCCTATATTCCTCCCAACTATACTTTCCATTCTTCTATTAGTTATAACTCTGCATAAGGTTGTCACACAAGTTAATACAAATACCATTAAAATAATCTCTGCAATAAAATAAATCCACCCACCTACCTGTCCTAAAGTAGGTAGCCAATTGGGCCAGTTGATTCCTTCCCAGGTTTTGGGTAAGGATGTGTGCTGTTTCGTTAATCTTTTTTGCTGTATCTTTTATGATACTCCCCTCCATTTTTGAGTGCCAGATTGTGCCACATCAAAGTTAAAAGTGGATCTTTTTCTTTTTTTAAATTTCCATACATTTTTACTTCCATGTGGGCTTCTTCTTCGCTTGGTAATACTTTGAAATAAGGCTGAATTATTCCTACATGGCACATCCCTTGGTCCTTGGCACAGCCAAGACAATTCTTTATACACACATTTAGTTTGAATAGTTGGTCCTAATTGAGACACATCCTTTGCTTTTGATTTGAATGCATCTTGAGTGGACAAAAAATAATTACATTTAACTGGAATTCCCTTCTCATCCTTCCACTCCCACCCATAGTGCATTGGTTTATGATTCTTTTCTTTGGAATTCCCACACAGTATTTCTCCTGGGTGTTTTTCATTTTCATAGCTGCAATCAACTGTTGCACAATTGTTTAGTGTACAATGCCAACAAGGGTAATGAGTATATTTACATTCAGAGTTTCCTAAAGTAGTTTTCTCTCATTCTTCATAGTCATTTGCCTTCCTGTGAATGCAGTATTCCCCTTTTTCAGCACTACGGATTTTCCAAGGATTGATGGTCTCACTCCAGATATCAGGTTTGTTGGTAATTCTGACAGCACTCAAGTTGTTGACCATCCATCTGGGATGAACCGAATGAGCCATCCAGGGCCATTCACTAAAAACCTGGTGACCTCCACATACCCAATAGTCACTCAGGTTTAAGATGTTGCTAATATTTTGTCCCAAGTTATGAAAATTATTTTTCTCCCATGGGTCATGGATTAGTTTAGTGTCTAATATCTGTATCAGGCCTGATTTTACTATGTTAATATACAGTATGAATGCCAGCATCTCAAACACTCTGGTTTGTAGTGGTGCCATGGTGTTTGTTCTGATTGTTTTCCTATGCCCCAGGGTGACCAGTTCTAGTACACGGTTCACACAATCTCAGCAGTCTTCCCTCAGAAGGATGGTCAGTCCCTCCTTGGATTAGTCTGATAGGCACGTTTTGCCAAGAGTCTCAGAAATGTGGGTGTGTTTTATTTGGTGGTGAATATGTGTGCATGTCAGGATGTATGCATTTAGTACTGTTTGCACAAAGTGTGTCAAACAGCAAATACCTGATGCCAGGAACTAAATTGGGAGTTAGATACTCATGTTTGAGAAAAGCATGTTAAGTCAGGTGTGGTTAATGATTTTCGAGCTTTATCAGTGATGTAGCTGGCAGTGATGGTAGGGTCTTTGACACCAGTCCTGTGAATTCAAGATTCTATAGAGGTAAGGGTTAGTTAAGAGTTAGCATAGTGATGTTAGTATTGTTAATTCTTTTATTAATCAGGGCAAACTATCCATCTTGCACTGATTTTATGTTGTTTCCCATTTTTGTCTGTTTCTCTCCATGTGTTTTCATTGATGAAAGCATCTAAAATTAATTTGACTGTTCCAATGTTTGGGAGATTTGCTAATGCAGATTGTCCAGGATTTAATTTTGCTTTCTTTTCTCTAGCAGGGGTTTCTGCACCTTTCACCCCGTGATTTCTTGAAGGTAACTCTAATCAAATTTGAGTGTGGTTATGCCCCATCGGTTGTTAACTATAGTAAGGGCTTTACCCAATCACTCATCCCATCTGGGATCTTGCAGTTTCAGGATACTTTTAATTAAACCATTTGTTCTTTCTATGATTCCATTTGCTTGTGGATAATAAGGTGTATGAAATACCCATTTGACACCTTCCTCCTCCACCCACTGTTGTACAATATGGGCAGTAAAGTGTGAACCATTGTCTGATTGAATACTAATTGATTTTGGTAGTATGCCAACAGCTTTTCTAGGAATCTTACGGTATTGTCACCCGTGGCTTTAGTGCAAGTCTCTGCACATGTCAATCCAGAGATCACTTCCACAGTGACAATTACATATAGTTTGACCCTTGATTTTCTGAATGGGCCAAAATAATAAATTTGCCATGTTTCCCAGAGCTTTTTGTTATCTCTGAGATGTAATTGCTCATGTGTCAGAGGATGGCAGCCTAACCTGATCTTACATTGTTCACAGGCTGACACTATAATTTTACACATTTCTTTGGTGACTTGCCATTCTTAGCACTGAGCTTCTTTAAAAAGATCATAGTTGCCAGAGTGTCCCCTTTTAACATGTAGCCACTCCAACCCATTCAGTAACCTCACTTTGAGTGAGTGTTTCTTTAATTTTCACCAAATTGATTTAGGGCAGCTCATCCACCCTGCTGTTTCGCTTAGCAGCCTCATTTTTCATGTCAGCTTGATGACAGGGCACCTACCTGTGAGGGATCAGCCCTCTGGACCTACTTTGGGAAATGGTGTCAAAAACCCATTGTAGCCTCTGCTCATATGCATCCCAAAGGCCTGCCTGGGAGGATGGAGACTGCAGTAATGGCCTGCATATGGCCTTGGGCCAGCATAGATGAGGTAATGACCAAGACAATGACCAAGATTGAGATAACGAGTGAGGGGCAGAGGGGGTGTAGGTCCACTCCAGCTGCTCACACATGTATGGCTCAATCACACGTACTCATTGTGAAATCAACATTCTAGGCCTATAAAATAGGGGGCTGCAATGGTGGGCTTTGGGAATTTCATCAACACCGACTATCGACACTGACCCTCCCCCATTGGCTGGACCAACGATACTGGATCCAGGACCGGTGATTTTCCTGTCCTCAGTCTCTCTCTCTCTTTATCTATCTCTTTCTCTCTCATCTATCTCCCACCCCCTCCCTCTCACCTTTTCCTTCTCATCCCCTTTTCCTTACTTAATATATATATATATGCGGGTGGTTTTGTTTAGGTTGTTCAATATAAACACCTACTAGTGTAATAAATGTGTTATTTGTTATAAACAGACCTTGTGTGTCGCTACACCTTAATCTGATCAAGGGGTATTGGATGGTTGAGCTTTTACTCGGACCGTCATACATTTACTTTCTCTGGGAAAAGACCAGGTCTGAGAGAAGGATTTTGGAGCCAGCCGCACCTGGGCTCCTCTCTGAAGGAAGTCTAGAAAGCAAGGGGGTTCAGTCCTAATCTCCCTGGGCTGCCCAGTCTGAGTTGTGACACGTACAGGACTGGATCCAGCCGCACCTCGGCTCCTCTATTGCAGCAGGAATAGAGGAGCAATAGAATAGAAAGCAAGGGAGTCTAGTTCTAACCTTCCTGGATTATTAAATCCGGGCTGTGTCAATACTCAACATGAAAATGCTGATTATTTTTTACTATGTCAAATATTTGTTTCCATTTTTTGGTTTGCCAGTGACATGATTTACTTGTCAATCAATGCCTTCAAGCTGCAACAGAGTAGGTTTAGACTGGACATACAGAAAAAATTTTTCACAGAAAGAGTGGTTAAACACTGGAATAGGCCACCCAGGGAGGTGGTTGAGTCACCATCCCTGGATGTATTTAAGGGTCATTTGGATGTGTTGTTGGTGGATATGGTTTAGGGGACAACTTTGTAGAGCAGGGATGATGGTTGGATTTGGTGATCCCAAGGTCCTTTCCAACCTGAATAGTTCTATGATTCTATGATTTTGTTCCCAGAATGTAATCCGTTCTGTGCAGCCTTTATAAACCGTGAATGAGTCCGTATAGATGGCTCATTGGTGTTCTTTTCTTTATGGAATACCTTACAAACTGCATCCAGCTCTCCTACTTGGATGCTCCCTTTGCCCTTATTTACAATTTGCTCTCCAGTGCAGAATGGTTCACTGAAATATAATACTGGGACAAAAATTTGGCAAAGGCCACCTGGTTAGTTAATACCAGGGGATCCATCAATCGGGCTAGTCTTGCTCAGTCAGACCTTTTACACACTGCAGATGGGGATAAAGTCCCTGTGGTATGTGAAAGGAACTTGCTGGGTAAAAGTGTCTGGGTCTATCCTGCTTCAGGCAGGTAAACCTGTCCGGGGTGTTGCTTTTGCTCAGGGACCTGGACATACCTGGAGTGTGATGATGGAGGATGGTAAAGTACAATACGTACCTCAAGGTAACTTGACTCTGGGGGAGAATCCTTAATTCGACAGTTGGTAAAATACAGAGCCTATATGTAATATATGGTATGGAATAAGGGGTGGAATGTCCTGGTTTGAGCCAGGATGAAGCCAATTTCCCTTTTTACTGATTTCTTTTTTTCTTCAGTGAGCTTTCTTTTAACTAGCAACATTCTGTTCTAGCTAGGCTGATAAGACAGTGGAATGTTTTTCTAACTGCTGGGGCTTCAAGGTCACACCTTCACTCTGCCGGCTCAGATGCTACGGGGAGACCTGTGACCCCCCCATAGGAAGCTGAGTTAGACAGACAGCAAAACTGGCCAGAGATATTCCATTCCATATATCTATGTAAGCTCAGAGGAAGGTCAGAGATCACAGAAGATAACTTCGTTCCTGCTTCTTCTTCCCTTCTCTCCTGTCCATGGCTGGCATCCGGGGGGGACTCCATCCATCCAGCACCCTCGATCCTTAAGCTCGAGCTCTCCTGACCCTCATCACTCTCCGCTTTCTCCAGCAGCAGCTCTGGGATTTCTCAGAACTGTTCCAGCTCAGGGGAGTGTGGTGGGAGTTGCTGGGGGTGGGGGGAGGCGAGATGCTCTTGCACATACCTGTATACAATTGTATATATTTTCTTATATCACTAGTGTTTAATTAAAGCTGTGTAGTTTAGTTTTCAATCCAGCCAAGTCTCTCTCTTTTTCTTTCTCTCCTTCCCTACCTGGGTGAGAGTGGGAGGGGATCGAGAGCATTGTTGTCGGACCTGAGTCAAATGGTGACACAGAGAGTGCACTTGTCTGTGCCATGAGCTGCCAGCTTCTCTAGGGGAACGCTGTGAGAGACAGTTTCAGAGACTTCACTAAAGTCCAGACAGACAACTTCCACAGCTCTTCTGTCATCCACTAGACAGGTCACCTTGTCACAGAAATTGATCAGGTTAGTTAAGCAGGACCTGCCTTTCCTGAACCCATGCTGGCTGGGTCTGATCCCCTGTCTGACCTTCACTTGCCATATAAGGACACTCAAGCTGAACCTCTCCATTATTTTCCCCATCACTGAGGTCAGGCTGACAGGCCTGCAGTTTCCTAGCTTCTCTTTCTAGCCCATCTTATAGATGGGCATCACAGTGGCCAGCCTATGGAGCCAGTGAATGACATCCATTGCTCTTCACTTGTCCACTGATGTAGTCACTCCCCTGTAGGAAGCCACCAGGTTGGTCAGGCAGGACTTGCCTCTGTAAAGCCATGCTGGATGTCCTGAATTACCTCCCTGTCCTACATAAGCTTTAGCATGTCTTCTAGGAGGATCTGTTCTATGATCTTCCATGACACAAGGGTGAGACTGACAGGTTTGTAGTTCCCAGGGTCTTCCTTTCTACCCTTTTTAAAAATTGGCATAATGTTTCCCTTTTTCCAGTCACCAGGAACTTCACTTGACTGCTATGACTTTTCAAATATCATGGAGACAGGCTTGCCAACTACATCAACCAATTCCCTCAGGACTCCTGGATGCACTTTATCAGTTCCCATAGACTTATGCATGTTCAGGTTACTCAGGTGGTCATGAACTTTGTCTTCACTTACAGTGGGGGGACTTGGTCCCCCTGGTCCCTGTCCTGTGGTCCTCTAACTAAGGAGGCGTGAAGAGAGAGGTTGCCAGTGAAGATCAAGGCAAAAAACTTGTCGAGAACCTCAGCCTCCTCCTTATTTGTTGTTACTATCTTGACATTCTTGCTCATCGGGGGGACACTTCCTTTAACTTTCCTTTCTGATTGACATACCTATAGAAACCATTTTTATTCTTCACATTTCTCGCCAAGTGTACCTGCAGCCATGCCTTGGCTTTATTGACCTCATCCCTACACAACCATGCTATTCCCAAGTTACTTGTCTCTGTTTGAAATTCTTGTGCAGCTCCTTCTTGCCTATTAGTCTGGCCAGCAGGTCTCGACTCAGCCGTGCGGATCTCTTCCCATCCATACTGGATTTCTTGCACCTGGGGATTGAGAGCTCTTGTGCCCTATGGAAAGCACCCTTTAAGATCTGCCAGCTCGGTTCTGCTCCCTTGTCCCTGAGGGCTGTTTCCCAGGGGGTCCTACTGACTGGCTCCTTGAAGAGCTGGAAGTTTGCTTTCCTAAAATTCAGGGTCCTGAACACACTCCTCATCTGACTCATATCCCTGAGGACTGTGAACTTCACCAGTGTATGGTCACTGCTGCCCAAGCTGCCTCCAATCTTGACATCCCTGATGAGCTGTCCTGCATTGGTGACCATCAGGTCCAATGTCTCATCCCCTTGGGTAGAGCCATCTGTTTTTTGGCTTAGGAAGTTATTGTTGAGGCACTCCAGTGTCTCCTGGATTGCCTACAGCTCACCATGTTACTTTTATGGCAGGTGTTGACATGGTTGAAATACCCCAGCAGGATAAGAGCCCCTGAGTGACATGCCTTCTGTATCTGGAGTAAGAATGCTTTGTCAGTAGGCTTCCCTTGATCAGGCAGCCTGTAGTAGACACCAGCCACAAGGTTCCCCTTGTTGCCTCAATCTCTAATCTTTACCCATAAGCTTTCAACTTGCTCTTGGCTATTCTTTAGGGACACCTCTTCACACTAGATCAATTTCTTAATATAGACAGCAGCATTCATTGCCTGTCCATTCTGAACAGCTTGTAGCTACCAGTAGCCACGCTCCAGTCATAGGATTCACCTCACAGTTTCAGTAATGGCCACTAGGTCATAGCTTTCTAGCAGCACAGTAGCTTTCAGCTCCTCCTGTTTGTTGCCCATTCTGTGTTCATTTGTGTAGAGGCACTTCAGATGGGCTGTCAGCCATGTCACCTTTTTAGAGAAACACCCCTTGACTCCCTTGAGATGCTTCACGGGTATTTCCTAGTTGGCTCCTACTACCTCAGGAGTCCCTGGTTCATCTCCATAAGATTATGCCTGTCTGCAGTTGTTCCCAGCATGTGTCAAGGCTGAGGCTCTTATTAGCACTTCATCCCTCTAACCTTGGTGGGTCATTCCACAGCTTGTTACAGACAAGTCAGATATTATTCCCCCCTCTTAATATTTAGTTCAAAGCCCTGTCGATTAGCCCCAAAATCTCTTGATCAAAGACCCTCTTCCACCTTTGAGAAAGATGTCTCCTGTTCAATGTCAGTAAGCCTGGTGCCATGTAGGCCATGCCATTGTATAAAACCACAAAATTGTGGTGGTGGCACCAGGCACGAAGCCATGTATTGATAGACTGGATCTTTCTGTTCCTTCTAATGTCACTGCCAGCAACTGGAAATGAAATAATAAGAGAGGAGGAAATAAGAGAGAGGAAAAAATAACCTGTGTCCCAGATTCCCTCAAGACACCATTCCAAGACACTGAAATGTCTTTTGATTTGTTCTTGGGTTGCAAGTTGCAGCTTCCTCTCCACCTAAATGGAAGATCAGTGATGGTTAACAGTCTGAAGACTGAACCATGCTAGGAAGTTTCCTAGTGATATTCTTCACCTGGTGTAAAGTTTTGTTACATTTTTAAAGGAAAAAAAAAAAAAATGGCAGCATGAGCCACCCGGAAGCTCGAGCTGATCTGAGTGGGTCATGTGCTGCAGGAAGTGGTGCATCCACTAGTAACATCCTCCCTAGTAACCAGGATGTTCTGACACCAGTCTGGATCACAGCAACTGGCTGCCCATTCAGGCAATCCAGACAAATTACTGTGGTTTACACAGGTCCGCCCTGAACTGAGGCCAGCGTGGTGGATATGCTGGGTATCTAAGTGTTACAGATCCACCTCCTGCCCCTCTTCCCCCAGTACCAAAATTAAAATGTAAGACCATGATCTGCTTTAATGAATTTAACCACAGCTTATTTAAAGAGGCAGAGAAACACAAGGATAAATTTAGCTGAACAAATATAAAGGGATTAAGTGAATTTGAGGAATCAACGAGATAAAGTTGTCTAGTTTGAATTCAACACATTCCCAGTTGGAGATATTAACTGCAAAAGTGAGAACGCAGAGGTAGAATATTACAGCACCGGGTAGGGGGTGGTGGATATTGTGCCCTTGCTGACCCCGGTCAGGTAGTCTCTTTGTGTGTGTGTGAGAGGGCTGGTTAGATTTCCCAGGGTGAGAAATTGCAGGAAAAATAGTTAAGAGACATGAGATATAATCGCTCTTACAATTCCACAGTTTGGTGGATTGAGGCATTTGCAGTGAGCTGCAACAGTGAGTTGTGGCGAATCTGCAGAGGCTAATCTGAAGTGAGTTACAGCAAGGTGCATCTGTGGTGAGTCCGCGCCGGCTGCCATGGCTAGGTGAGGTGGTGGATGCATGCTGGGACAAGACTTTCCATCTTCAGCAACTCTGTTGACAGCTCTTTTAGTTTGTGATTTGCCCCATTTGAAGTTCTAGCTAGCGACTGAGCTGCTAATTGCTAGACCTCTGGGTGAGTTGCGCTTCCAGTTTCCCTTACCTGTGCCTTCTGCACAGCTCTGCTCCAGCAGCTATGTTATCAGCTCTTTTCTGCAATTAGGACCTGGTACCGGCGGCTCTATGCTAATTGCCTCTGTCCCTCTTGGGTCATTTTAGTGATAGCTCAGTTTCTGATTTGTTTTCATGTTGAGAGATTCTGGCTAGCGACCAAGTCACTTTGCCAGATCTCAGGGAAAAGCTGCACTTCAGGGTTTCCTCTGCCCACTTCTGCGCCATCTTCATGGCTCTAGTCTTCTGCTTCTCTGGTGATCCAGCAAGCACTCCTCCCCTGACAAATTGCAAGCTAACAAGCTGCGGCAACAGCCCTTTATACTCCCTTGAGGGTGATTCTGAGTCTCTGATTGGTAGATTTTTCAATCCCTTGTTAGCATACATGCTGACCAATCAGATAAGGACATTCTGATCCTTCATTAACATACATGCCAACCAATCAAATAAGGGCGTTCTGATCCTTCATGAATTATACTGTTTTCTCACTCAAGTCCTGTCAATCACTAAGTTGTTATGTCCTTGGGGAGTGTCCTTGACAGGCTTAGTTCAGTTTATTAAGTCTCTCTATTCAATCAACTGAGTTCATGAGAGACATTGTTTATTTAGTATTAGTGTGTTGTCAACACCTGGGCTCCAAGGAGACAGCAGACTTCCCTATACTGAGGGTCTACATGGCATATTGGACCCTCTATTCCCCTCAGAAGAGAGTAGCCTACTACTATAACCTTTTTTTCTTCCTTGTGAATGTGGTTGTGATGCCAGCTGTAGGCCTTTCTTGTTGTGGAGACACCTCTAGTGTAAATTGTCCATTATCCACATCCTCATTTGTCTGGCATTCCTCAACCGGAGGCTCATATCTGTTGTTCAGAGGCACATGGGTGGGGGTGTAAGGTGGACAAGGAGAGAGTTTTCCTGCTTCCCTGGAAAAGGGCAAAGCCCCTGTCTGCTCTGCCACTCCCTCCTGCAGTGGTCCAGGTCCTTTTGAGACTGTTCACAGCTCAGGAGAATGCTGTAGGAGTTGCTGGGTTTTGCACTTTCCTGAACACACTTGTATATAATTGTACATATTTTCTTCTATCATTAGTGTTTAATTAAAGCTGTCTAGTTTAGTTTTCAATCCAGAGAGTCTCTCTCCTTCATTCTGTCTCTCCTTCCCTACCTGGGTGGGAGGGGGAGGGGACCGAGAGCCAATGTTGTCTCTGGTTTAATTGCTGATCCTGAGTCAAACCATGACAACAATTTATTGGCACCCAAAGTGGGGCCCAATTTTAAGCCCAGGCTATAAATTCTCACTAATTGGGAGTGTTTAAAATTCCATCTCTTATGGAAGGAATCCCTCAGATAGCAACGGGCAACACTTCTGCTGAATTTAATGACGGATTGAAAACTGAACTGACATTTTCTGTAATGTTTCTGCTGGACCTTTTTCCCAACATGCAATTGTACATGTGGTATACACCCAAGATCATATTGTTCTGTGTAGCTGCTCTTATGATTGTTTTATGATATATTGACAGAACTGTAGTCATAATCAACCACATAATTACCAGCCTAGTGATCATATGTTTTTTTATACTGATCTTTATGGGGGCACTGTATGTGCCCACTTCCGGTACAGATTCTAAAGTGAACAGAAAGGTCTATGTTGGTAATGGCAGTAGCAGGTTAAGTTTTACCTCTCCATTTTCTCTCAAGCTGAATCTCCCAGCTCTTGTTCTGAATAGCGTTGCAGTAGGGATACTTCTGCTGAATGAGAACCTGGGACAATAAACCCACTGCTTGGCTGGATATTCCAGAGTAACATTTCTCCTATCCATCATGCCACCAATGTGACCAGGACCAAAGTAAAGGTGAAACACCTCTCCCCTTTTACCTACTCCTGTCTGAGACATCCAGAGTTTCTTCAAGCAATGATAGAGACCGAAATTGAGGAAGCAGACAATTCTAAATCAGGTGATGGAGTAGGTACCTCTCAAACAGAGGAAGGAGCAGGCCCTTCTCAAGCAGGTAGAACAGCAGGCCCTCCTCAATGAGATGATGATGATGACCTTGTCCAGCCTTTCTTTATGAAGGAACTGCACCTCATGAGAAAGGACTTTTCCTGTATTGATGGTGATGGACTTCTTTCCTGGTTGCTCCAATGCTTTTATAGTGGGGCTGAAACCTATAATGTGGATGAGAGAGAAGCCAAGCAGTTGGGATCCCTGGCCAGAGATGCACTTCTTTCAGCTGTGAGGGAGAGATACCCCCATAAACATGACAACAAATGGTGCCAAAGCAAAACACCCACTCTTGGAGAGAGCAATCACATATTTGAGAGAAATGACTGTGTGAGAGGTGATCTATGATAAAAATGGACTTACAAATCCTGATGACCTTTTGTGTGACTCACAAATGTTCTGGAGGTTTGCACAGGCTGTACCAGAAGCACAGGCCCATATATTCTCCCTCATGGGATGCACCAATTACGATGCAAGGCAAACTGTGCATGAAGTGGCTTTCAGAGCATGACAGTATGGAGACATGTTCTCTGATTCCCATCAGTTCCACACCTCATCCATTGAACAAGTGACGGACAGAAAGAATAAGATGTCAAACAGATGGGAAGGTAAACCCCAGTATTTCCCTAGAGACAATTGGTCAGGTGTTGCAGCCATTAAGAGGAGACATCCTGCTACGAGACAGTAGTGAGAAAGACAAGACCAATTTTGACACCACCTGTGGTCTCTCTTGCATAATTATTTTTGAGGACATGAGAACCTGGGACAAAAACCCACTGCTATTCTCCAGATATGTGTGCAAGAGGTGCTAAATAGAACAAAGGCAGGAGATGGTTCTTCCAAGAAGGCTGCACCAGTCTACACTGACTGGTCCTCCACCCGGGATGGTGCTTCAACCTCAAATGCTCAACATTAGAGGTGTCCTGCCTCCAGCCAGGGGGAGGAGAGGGACAACCAAGTTTACTGGACTGTGTGGACCATCTGCTAAAAAGTACACTCAAACTTTTTAGGGACTTTTGGTTTCTGGAGAATGCATATTCCAGGTTACAGTGAAATTGTGAAACCTCTCTATGAGGTGACCAGAAAGAAGAATGACTTTAAATGAGGTCCTGACAAAGAGAAAGTTTTTGAGCAGATTAAAAAGAAGATTGTGCAGGCAATGGCCCTTGAACCAGTTCAAACAGAGCCAGACATCAAAAATGTGCTCTACACTGCATCCGGATACATGGGTCCTACCTGAAGCATCTGGCAGAAAGCACCAGGGGAGACTTGAGGTCGACCCTAGGGATTCTGGAGCCTGAGATACAGAGGTTACAGAGGTTCTGAGGCCAGCTATATGTTAACTGAAAAGGAGATACTTGAAGCATGTAGAAGTGCTAGAGCCACTTCAAAAGTGATAGGCACTGAAGTGCAGCTCCTCCTGCTGTCCCAATTGCCAGTGCTTGGCTGAATATTCCAGAATAACATTTTTCCTATCCATCATGCCACCAATGTGATTTGAAGTAAATGGACTGCTATAATTACCCAGTGGGCTCAAATAGGAAGCCCTAATCATCCAGGAATCATAGAAGTCATTACTGACTGGCCATAAAGCACACATTTTGGAATGCTACCACAGGGTGTGGTGAGACGGGCTAAAGAAGACCCATGATATGATCGCCTACAAGAGACTAAAAAACAATATGCTCTGTTAACTGATGACTCCTATGGTCTTGTAGGAAACCACCAAAAGTGGAAAGTGGCAGTGTGAAGGAGAAGGTGAATCAAGTGAATTCACAGAGATAAAAGCCATCCAACTGGCTTTGGACATTGCTGAGTGAGAAGAGTGGCCAAGACTCTGTCTCTACACTGACTTGTGGATGGCAGCAAATGCCTTGTGGGATTGGCTAAAGCAGTGGCAGCAGAACAACTGGCAGCGAAAGGGCAAACCTATTTGGGTTGCTGACCTGTGGAAGGACATTGCAGCTCAGATAGAGAAACTGGTGGCAAAAGTGCATCATGTAGATGCACACGTGCCTCTGAGTCAAGCCACTGAGGAACATCAACACAACCAATGAGCAGATGAGGCTGCTCAAGTGTTCCAAGTAGACTTAGACTGGGAACATAAGGGTGAGCTCGTCCTGGCTCGATGGGCCCATGACACTTCAGGTCATCAGGGCAGAGATGCAACATACAAATGGGCTCGTGACCGAGGGGTGGACTTAACCATGGACACTATTGCACAGGTGATCCATGACTGTGAGACGTGTGCTGCAATTAAACAGGCAAAACGGTTGGAACTTTTGTGATATGGGGGGTGGAGGTCAAAGTACATGTATGGGGAGTGTTGCAAACCTATGACGTGACTAATAACGTTATTTAGTCTAATGGGGGGGGAGAAGACAGGCCGTTCTTCACAGGGAGGCTTGTCAAATTGACTATATCACACTGTCTCAGACCCACCAGAGTAAACACCATGTGCTTACAATGGTGGAAACGAGTACAGGATGGCTGGAAACACATCCTGTGCCTCATGCCATAGACCAGAACACCATCCTGGGCCTTAAGAAGAAAATCTGGTAGTGACATGGTACTTCAGAGCAGGTCACTGATCATCTTCTCCTGGAGCAGGGGGGTGGGGGAGGTGTGTCATTCTGCTCCTGGTCCCTGTCCCATAGTTTAGGGAGTTAGATTCCTTCTATATAACTAACTGGTCCTGTTACTAAAGACTGAGGCAAAGAAGACATTAAGTACCTCAGTCTTTTCCTCATCATTTGTCATCATGGTTCCTCCTACATCTAATAGGGTATGGGGTTCTCCCTGGTCTCTCTTTTGTTGTTAATATATTTGTAGAAGCTTTTCTTGTTATCCTATAACATAGAGGTCAGATTAATTTCCAGCTGGGCTTAGGACTTTCTAATTCTCTCCCTGAATAGTCTCACAGCATTTTTGTAGTCACTGTGAGTAGCCTGCCCCTTCCTCCAAAGGCCATAGATTTTGTTTTTCTCCCTGAGTACCAGCCAAAGCTCCCTGTTCAGCCAGGCTAGTCTTCTATGCTGCCAACTCGCCTTACAGCACATGGGGATGCTCTGGTCCTGCGCCTTCAAGACTTCCTCCTTGAAGAGGGTCCAGCCTTCCTGGACTGCTATACCCTTCAGAACAGATTCACAAGGGATTCCAGCAGTCATGCTATTGAACAAGTTAAAGTTTGCCCTTTGGAAGTCTAGGGTGACAGTTTTGCTTCCCCCCCCCCCCAGCGACATCTCTAAGAATAGAGAATTTTACAGCTTGTGGTCAACACAGCTTCCAGCCATCACGTTTCCTACCAGCCCTTCCCTGTTCACAAAAAGCAGGTCTAGCAGGGCACTTTGCCTGGTTGGTTCCCTCACCAGCTGTGTCAGGAAGTTATCTTTGACACACTCCAGGAACCTTCGGGATTGTTCCTTCTCTGCTGTGTTGTAATTCCAGCAGACATCAGGGAAGTTGAAGTTGTCCAAAAGAATAAGGGCAAATGACCATGAGATTTCACCCAAGTATTTATAGAACAGTTCAGCCACCTCATTTCCCTGGTTGAGAGGTCTATAGCAGACTCCCACAGCAATATCAGCCTTGTTGGCCTTGCCTCTAATCCTGATCCAAATGCATTCTACCTTGTCATCATTATAGTCTAATTCTGGACAATCATAACAATCCCTAATATACAGGGCCACCCCACCACCTCTCCTTCCTTGTCTATGATGTTGATTTGTTTTTCTGTTTGGTATAAGAAAGACATAGACCAGCACTGCTCGTTCAGTACCCTTTAGCTTTATGCTAAACTGCACTTGAAACAGAAGGCAGTGGTTCAAGAAGCCAGCAGGGAATTCTCAACTCCATTGACTTTCATGGTGTTATATTTTCATTTATGGTTTTCAGCTACGCTTATTGAAAAGAGTATTAAATAAATATAAGAAGTGAATCAGTGGCCAAATGTGCTGAATTGAATATTCACCATAGCTAAATATACTAAATGTTTTATGAAGAATATAAATAATTAGTAGCATGCACATACATTTAAAATTTTTCTTCTGCTTAGTCATACATATATCTGACATCTGAGTTTGGAGTGGCACAATGTGCTTTCTTTGCCATTTCTCTTCTCTAGCACTTTATGTGGATAACGAGGCGTCCACATTATTTTCCTGTGCCTTACAAAGAGGCAGTGGCCTATCACTTTCCTATGAGCTATTTAATTCCCTGAACTACAGCAGGGAGCTACTGATGCTCATTAATTGTTCACTGGGACTTGTATCATAGAATCATAGAATCATAGAATCATAGAATCATAGGGGTTGAAAGGGACCTCGAAAGATCATCTAGTCCAACCCCCCTGCCAGAGCAGGGTCACCTAGAGCACATCACACAGAAAGGTGTCCAGGCGGGTCTTGAATGTCTCCAGTGAAGAAGACTCCACAACCTCTCTGGACAGCCTGTTCCAGTCCTCTGTCACTCTCACAGTAAAAAAAAATTTTCTGATATTCACCTTAAACCTCCTATGCTCCAATTTGTATCCATTACTCCTTGTCCTATCACTGGTCATCACTGAAAAAAGCTTAACTCCATCTTCTTGACACTCACCCTTTATGTATTTGTAAACATTGATGAGGTCACCCCTCAGTCTCCTTTTCTCCAAACTAAAGAGACCCAGCTCTCTCAGCCTTTCCTCATAAGGGAGATGTTCCACTCCCTTAATCATCTTTGTGGCTCTGCATTGGACTCTTTCCAGCAGTTCCCTGTCCTTCCTGAACTGAGGGGCCCAGAACTGGACACAATACTCCAGATGCGGCCTCACCAATGCAGAATAGAGGGGGAGGAGAACCTCTCTTGACCTACTAACCACACCCTTTCTAATGCACCCCAGGATGCCATTGGCCTTCTTAGCCACAAGGGCACACTGCTGGCTCATGGTCATCCTCCTGTCTACCAGGACACCCAGATCCCTTTCACCTACACTGCTCTCAAGCAGGTCAGCCCCAAACATGTACTGGTACATGGCATTTTTCTTCCCCAAATGCAAAACTCTACACTTCCCCTTGTTGAACTTCATCAGGTTTTTCCCCGCCCAAGTCTCCAGCCTGTCTAGGTCTCTCTGAATGGCAGCACAGCCTTCTGGTGTGTCAGCCAATCCTCCCAGCCTGGTGTCATCAGCAAACTTGCTGAGGGTACATTCTGTACCCTCATCCAGGTCGTTGATGAACATGTTGAACAACACCGGTCCCAGTACTGACCCCTGAGGGACTCCACTAGTCACAGACCGCCAACTAGATTCTGCCCCATTGACTACAACTCCCTGATTTCTTCCTTTCAACCAGTTCTTGATCCACCTCACTGCCTGATCATCAAACCCATACTTGATCAACTTATCTACAAGGATGCTGTGGGAGACAGTGTCAAATGCTTTACTGAAATCAAGATAAACCACATCAACCGCTCTACCATCATCTATCCACCTAGTAATTTCCTCATAGAAGGCTATAAGGTTAGTCAAACATGACTTACCCTTGGTAAAACCCTGTTGACTGCTCTTGATGACCCCCATGTCCTTGATATGCCTAGAGATAGTGCCAAGGACAAGTTGTTCCATCACCTTTCCAGGGATGGAGGTGAGGCTGACTGGTCTATAGTTACCCGGGTCCTCCTTCTTGCCCTTCTTGTAGACTGGAGTGACATTTGCTATCCTCCAGTCCTCAGGCACCTCTCCTGTTACCCATGACTTACCGAAGATGATGGAGAGTGGACTAGCAATGACCTCCGCCAGCTCCCTCAGCACCCTTGGATGCATTTCATCTGGACCCATCGATTTATGTATGTCCAGATTATTCAACTGATCCCTAACCCAATCCTCATCTACCTGGGCAAACTCCTCCTTTATCTTAACTTCTACTGGGGCTATATGAGACTGGGGCTCATGGGGAAAGCCTGCAAGAGTAAAGACAGAGGCAAAGGCGGCACTCAGCACCTCTGCCTTCTTTAAATCCTCTGTCACCAGGGCACCCACCTCATTCAACAGTGGGCCTATATTGCCTCTGGTGTTAGTTTTGTCGCCTATGTATTTGAAAAAGCCCTTTCTATTATCCTTAACCCAACTTGCAAGGTTAAGTTCCAAGGAGGCCTTAGCTTTCCTAGTTGCCTCCCTTCATTCTCTGACAACAGTCCTATATTCCTCCCAAGTAACCAGCCCCTCCTTCCATGATCTATAGATTTTCCTTTTCCACTTGAGTTTGCCCAGCAGTTCCTTTTTTAACCACGCTGGTCTCCTAGCTCCCTTACTAGATTTTCTACCCATTAGGACACACTGATCCTGTGCTTGCAAGAAGTGGTCCTTGAATGTTGACCAGCTATCTTGAGCCCCTTTACCTTCTAGCATTCTGTCCCATGGGACTTCCCTTAACAATTGATTGAGGAGGCCAAAGTTTGCTCTGTAGAAGTCCAGGGTTCTGGTCCTGCTGGGTATTCTGTTCCTCCCATACAGGATCCTGAACTCCACCACCTCGTGGTCACTGCAGCCAAGGCTGCCATTGACCACCACTGCTTCAACAAGGCCCTCCTTGTCGGTGAGCACAAGATCCAGCAGCGCTCCTCTTCTAGTCGGCTTGTCCACCATTTGCATTAAGAAGTTGTCATCAATGCACTGGAGGAACCTCCTAGACTGTGAAAGGCTGGCTGTGTAAGTCTTCCAGCAGATATCTGGGTAGTTAAAATCTCCCATGAGGACCAAGGACTGTAGTTGTGAGGCTGCTTTCAGCTGCCTGTAGAAAGCCTCATCAACTTCCTCATCTTGATCAGGATGCCTGTAGTAGACTCCCACAACTGTATCACCCATACCACCCTGCCCTTTAATTCTTACCCACAGACTTTCAACTTGCCCCTCATCAGCCCCTGCACAATACTCAATACATTCTAGCTGCTCTCTCACATAAAGAGCAACTCCACCACCTCGCTTCACCAACCGATCTTTCCTAAAAAGCACACAGCCATCCATGGCCACATTCCAGTCGTGTGAGCTGTACCACCATGTCTCTGTTATTGCTACCAGATCATAACCTTTAGACCGCACACGGACCTCTAACTCTTCCTGTTTATTCCCCATGCTGCGTGCATTGGTGTACAGGCATTTCAGGAAGCAAGCAGAGCATACTGGTGGGACCAAATCCTCCTTAGACCACCTTCCTTCAGGCCCTGGTATGTTCCTCTTGGGCTTGTCCCTAACAGACCCAGTTTTCTCCCCTTCCCCCTTCACATCTAGTTTAAAGCTCTCCCAATGAGCCCTGCTAAGTCCTGCCCCAAAAGCCTTTTCCCCCTCTGTGACAGGTGCATCTCACCTGCCACCATCAGGCCAGGTGTCTCATAGAGCAGCCCATGATCAAAAAAACCAAAGCCCTGCCTTTGGCACCAGTCTTGTAGCCATTCATTCATTACCAAACTCTTCCTGTTTATCTCTCCACCCATTCTTACAGGAGGTATGGAGGCAAACACTACTTGCGCTCCAGACCCCCTAACTAGCCGTCCCAGGGCCCTGAAGTCTCTCTTCATTGCCCTTACATTTCTTGTAATAATTTTGTCACTGCCAACCTGAAAAATCAGCAGTGGGTAGTAATCAGATGGATTTACAATACTAGAGAGTTTCCTTTTAACATCTCTAATATGAGCCCCAGAGAGGCAGCAGACCTCCCTGTGGGATGGGTCTGGTCGACAGATGGAACACAATATAATCCATTCATTCCCATCTCTATAATGGCATTCTTGTATAGACATAACACCATACACTTATTTCCTCAAGTGCTCTTCATTTGCCTACTCACAATTAGTCTTCTAAGCCATTTCTAATCACATCAGGTCTAAAATGGGAAAATATAAATAAATTATTTTGATGGTAAAAGAAATATGTATGTGTATACTTACAAAGTTAATGTTGCAAAAATCACTGCCCCATGGCATGCAGATGTCCTGAAAAAAAGCATATTTTAAGGGCTCAAATAGAAGAGAACTTTAGACATGAAAATACTAAAGGTACAATAGAGAATGCATGTGCAAAAAATAGAGGATCTGCTATGTACGCAGTCTAGCAATTTTCAAAGTGGAATGCGAACACTAAGTGTAATAAAACTTCTAACATCTATGCCACATATTTCCCACAAGTTATTTTCACCTCCATCTGATAATGATTTTTTTTAAGACAAAAAGGAACCTCGTTGACCGAGGTTTTTGTTGTGGTTTTTTTTTGTTTTGTTTTGTTTTTAATATAACTAATCCAGAAATTGCATTTGAAAGAACTTTAGGAGTTCAAACAAACTCAGGCTTAAGAAAAGGACGCTTAACCAATCTGAGTGATTAAATTGACTCAAAGTTCTCAAAATAAAAAGAAAAATGCTCTTTTTCCTTCTTTTTCCTTCTTTCTGTTCTGGGGAAATGATGGAGACAGGATATACTCTTGACTAAAAGAGCAATATGGAAATGCTATACAAAGGAGGTGTGATTTTTACCAAGAATGCTTTTTTCTTTCCCATATAGTTTTCTTGTCTAGAGCTGAAGTAAGCTCCTCTGTGTCAGTTAGGCTACTCCAATGGAACACTTCATGTTTGTCAAACAGCAAGGGAGGTTTTATGTACATGCAATAAAACACTTCCCATCCAAAATGCAAAATAATATTTGTTATGTCTACAGGGACCATGATTAGAGATGTCTCAATGTAGTATGATTCTATAGCAATTAAATTTTATACAGAAACCCATCAACTTAGTGGATCACAATTACAGTTTCTGTGTAACTCCTAATGATGCAAAATGATTTGAGATATTGGTCTGTGTATTAGGTGACAAAAGTGAAGTGAATTAAATATGGCCAGTTCTATAAGCACTCTCACACTTAGGAAAAAATGGAAAAAACCTTAATTGTTTTCTTGTTCTGCCTTAACTAAAACAAAAAGCCTATCACAAAGTTTATAGTGACACATAGAATTCAATCACTGTTATTTTGTGTATGCAACAAGACATTAAACCTAGAAAACTTTAGAAAAGGTTAAAATTTCTCAGAAGACTTCTACCTCAATATGTAGATTTAAGAATAAAAGCTCAAGGTTGAATCACTATATAATTTTAAATCATGAAAGAATGAAAATATTTTAAAAACAAAAATGTATTGGTGAAATAAACAGATGGACAAAAAAAACCCTAACTTATAATAGGATTTGAAAAAACAGCCCAAATAAAGAAACATAGTTAGTGAAAAAACTTTGGATGCACCATACCATCAGTTCCTTTATTAAAGAAGGTAATGAATCATAGAATCATAGAACAGTTTGGGTTGCAAGGGACTTTCAATATTGCATGCCATAGGCAGGGACACCTTCCACTAGAGCACATGCTTAAAACCCCACCCAACTTGGTCTTGAACACTTTCAGGGAGGGGTATCCACAAGTCCTCTGGGCAACTTGTTCAAGTGTCTGACCACCCTAACACTAAACAATTTCTTCTAATATCTCGTGTAAATCTACCCTCTTTCAGCTTAAAATCCTTCCTCCTTGTTCTGTCACTACATGCCTTTGCAAAAACTCCCTCCCCAGCTTTTCTGCAGCCCCTTCAGGTACTAGAAAGTTGCTGTAAAGTCTCCCCAGAGCCTTCTCCTCTCCAGGCTGAAAAACCCCAACCCTCTTAGCCTGTTTTTGTAGGAGAGGTGCTCCAGCTCTCTGATCATCTTTGTGGCCATCCTCTGGACTCATTTGGGCAGCTCCATGTCTTTCTTACGTTGAGAGCTCTGGAACTGGACACAGTACTCCAAGTGGGGTCTCCCAGGAATGGAGTAAATGGTGAGAGTCACCTCCCTCAATCTGTTGGCCATGCTTCTTTTGATGCAGACCAGGATACAGTTGGCTTTTTGGGCTGCAAGTGCAGCATTTATGGCTCATATTGAGCTTCTTATCAACCAACACTGCCAAGTCCTTTTCCTCAGGCCTGATCTCAGTCCACTCATTGACCAGCCTGCATGCCTAATGAAACGTCAAAATTCCATTTCACACAGGCCCACCTCTCAGGCCTTGTCAAGGTCCCTCTGTATGGCCTCCCTTCCTTCCATCATGTTGACTGCACCACACAGCTTGATGTCATCAGCAAACTTGCTGAGGGTAAGCTCCGTCCCACCATCCGTGTTGCTGACAAAGATATAAAACAGCACTGGTCCCAGTACTGACCCCCAGGGAACACCACTAGTCTCCACCTCGACACCAAGCTGTTGCTCACAACTCTTTGAGTATGACCATCCAGCCAATTCCTTTTCCACTGTCCATCTGTCAAGTCCATGCCTCTCCAGTTTTGGTGCCAGGCAGTGTCAAATGATTTGCACAAAATTACTAATACTGCAATATTTTGCCTCAGGGAAAAAATCCTTTTTCGATACACAAAAAAGAATAGATAAAATAGCACTAAAATGGCAATTCCATAAGGCGAGGTAAGATGTAAGGGGTGGGAAGTGGAGGTGGGGAAGAATCCTTGTAATCTGTTTTAATTTTAACGAAGTACTTAATTCCTCATCAATCAAGGTTGGCGTCTTGGTTTCATGAACAGGCTCAGTAAATTGAAAAGGTCATGGAGTTTGCTAATGGCTTAAGGAAAGCCAATTCACATATGAAGGTCATTGGTGAAGATTAGAGTCAAATAAAGGACAAAATATATTTTGTTCCACCCAGCCAGAACATGCTGTACTTCTGCAGCAAAGTTTCACATGAAGAGTAAAAAAACAGTGGGAAAAAGCAAAGAAGGGCATGTGCAAATACACATCAGCATACAGCTACCAAATTTCTCGTTTTCATATATTGCTCACAGTGCAATGTCCTCAAATTATTGCTTTCTCCCTAACTCAAGAAGTGACCAAGTTAACACAAAGAAAGCAGAATGATAGAGATGATCTTAAAATACAGCCAACAGTGCCTGTGATTTTTCTCTGCACTCTGGAGAGAACACACTGGAGGATTTTTCCTTATTCACCTTAATCCATGATCCATGCCATGAGGCCTGGGAACAATTTGAAGCAAACCACTAGCCATTTATAGCACAAAAAATGTAAATACCACAAAAAAATAAAATACCACAGGTGAAGCACCTTATTTACACCAAGGTAGCCATCCTGAGGCCTAGACATTCACACAGTGCAAAATAAACTCTAAGATTAGCAGCACTGTACATACCTCTTGGCTTCCAGACATCCCAAACAGTAGCATACTACACCAGGCCCTGAAGAGTACAATGCAGTCTGTAACATGTGACAGTACAGATTAAACTGCCAGAAACTTTCTAAGTCTTGATATTCATTCAAACAAGATGTCAATATCTTTAGCAGTCATAGAAGGTTCTCTTCAAACACTCTGAAAAATAAATTAGTAAAAGGGAGTGTGAGAATTTTGCTATTGGCTTTTTCTCTGTAAAGTATGCATTAAAATCCAGAAAGGCCATCAGACAAACACGAATTAATTTCAGAGTGAAATAGCTACTATAAGAAAATATCTTCCTCATGCCACAGATGAGTGAGAATCTTTGTGTTCTCTGATTCTATTTCCACATCATGATTTCTGAGGATTTTGAAGACAAGAAGAATCCCACTAATGCACAGATATGCGCATTGCGGTGTAGCAAGTATGTCACACACACCAAATAAACATATTTAGTCTGTTTGTGGTACAAAATTTTGCCCCAACTTTGCAGAAAGGTGTAAACTCTGCTGACAATGTTTTAACAAGAGTCCTCCAACACATTCCATAAATTTTAATTCTATGAGAGAATTTGAAAATGCACTTGAATCGTATTCATAGCCCTCAGTGGGCAGAAAAATCACAGAATCATCAAGGTTGAAAAAGACCTTCAAGATCATAAAATCCAACCATCTGCCCTACAACCCATAACCACTAAACCTTCTCCCAAAACACCACATCCACCCTTTTTTGTACACCTCCAGGGACGGAATCTCTACCCCTGCCCTGGGCAGCCTGTTCCAATGCCTCACCACTCTCTCTATGAAGGAATTTTTCCTAATATCCAACGAGAACGTCCACTGGTGCAACTTGACCCCATTTCATCTTGTCCTATCACTAGTCACTAGGGAGAAGAGGCTGACACCCACCTCACTACAACCTCATCTCAGGTAGTTGTAGTGAGCAATGAGGTCTCCTCTTAGCCTTCTCTTCTCCAGGCTGAACACCCCCAGCTTCATCAGCCTCTCCTCATAAGATTGCTCTCTGGACCCCTAATCAGCCTAGTTGCCCTTCTCTGCACCCTCTCAAGCACCTCATTGTGCTTCCTGTACTGCCCAAAACTGCACACAGTACTGGAGGTGCAGCCTCACCAAAGCAGAATACAGGGGCAGGATCACCTCCCTGGATCACCTCCCTGGCTCTACTGGTCACACTATTCCTGATGCAGGCCAGGATACCATAGGCCTCTTGGCCACCTGGGCACACTGTGGGTTCATGTTCAGCCACCTGTTAATCAACACCCCCAGGTCCCTCTCTACTAGGCAGCTCTCCAGCCACTCCTCCCCAAGCTTGTAGCACTTCTGAGGGTTGTTGTGGCTGAAGTGCAGTACCCAACATTTGGCCTTATTGAAACTCATGTCATTGGTCTTGGCTCATCGATCAAGCCTACCTAGATCCCTTTGCAGAGCCTCTCTACCCTCAAGCAAATCAATACTCCCTCCCAGCTTAGTGTTGTCTGTAAACTTACTGAGGGTGCACTCTATCCCCTCATCCAAATCATCAATAAAGATGTTAAACAGGAGCATCTCTAGCACTGAGCTCTGGGGATCACCACTTGTCACCAGCTGCCAACTGGATTTAACTCCATTCAACACAGCTCTCTGGACCAGGCCATCCAGTCATTTTTATCCAGTGAAGTGTGTGCACATCCAAGCCACGAGCAGCCAGGTTCTCTAGCAAATGCTGTGGCAAACCTTGTCAAAGGCCTTGCTAAAATCAAGGTAGACAACATCCACAGACCTTCCCTCATACAATAAGCAGGTCACCCTGTCATAGAAGGAGATGAGGTTAGTCAAATAGGACCTGCCCTTCATGACCCCATGCTGACTGGGCCTTATCACTTGGTTGTTATGCATGTATTCTATAATGGTACTCAGGATGATCTGTTCCATCAGCTTCCCTGATAGTGATGTCAGACTAACAAGCCTGTAATTTCCCAGAATCATAGAATCATTAAGATTGGAAAAAAACAAGAAAGTGAAAGTCTGATGAGACAGCTTGGCATTCATGAAATTTTTTGGTACCTTAAAGGTTTTGATCACTTGCTGTGTTATGTCTTCATAACCTTCTTTCTATTTTGTAATTAAATATTTATTTTTTATTTTGTGAAAATATCAGTGACTTCTTAAAGCACATACCCAAATGCTTGTGTTATCTATGTTTGATCTCTTGTGCAGATGATATGTAGGGCAAATAATATTTTTTAAATCTTCTGGGATCTGTGTACTAGCTGGTTAGTTCTTCCAACCACTGAGCAAAGAACTTTCCCTCCTTGCTAGCACCAGCCTGATTACAATAAAGGCCACAAAATGGGAAACAATTTTTTAGCTATAGGGAACCAATAACCCTCTGATAAGCAGCTAAAGAGAAGAAATGTAACTTCGGACCACCTATCAATTCTGAAACATATATTCAGCAATTGTCTCATTCTATGGCAACAACCTCAAATGTTTTCCTGATTTCCCAATAACAATCACAATTAGTGTGCTTTCCAAAATGGGACTTCTTGAAAAGCCCACATTATCATCCAACTAAATTACTTAGCATGCCCTGAAACCATAATATAATCAGCATTGTTTGTTAGCAGGATGAGATTATGCCATGAGAAAAAAGTTTGCTCCCATTGAAATGAGAAATGAGAAAGAAGGGGCAGAATTAATTATTTTAACTTCATGAGCATGGTAATAGATGAGTTTCAAAGGAAAGACTATATACTCTTCAAAAGATTGGTATAAGTGCCTTCCAAAGTTAAGAAAACATGTAATCCAATTGCTAATTACTTACACTGTTTACCATATTCAACAGCTTCATTTGTAAAGGTATGCTTTATTTACTCAATTGAGAGCTGCATAGCTGTAGGTATTTTAGCACACATAGCTTTGGTATAGGCAAGGTATAAAAAAAGTCTCTGATTGTTTCCTTCTGTTCAGCCAGGAGAATGAAGAGGAAAACAACAATAAGTATTGCAACACTAAGAGATTTAAAAAAAAATCTTAATTTTGGTTTATTCTTTCTGGCCGTGAGGTTAAATTTTATTTTCCTGTCTTTTCCAGATGAATCATACTACTGCTTTTTACTCTTGACATTTTCTTTTTCGTACTTTCACTTCTGGTTTATCTAAAGATGAGCTGAAGAAGAAGAACAGATGAAACGAAGTTAAAAAATTACACACCTCTCTTCTTTCATGATCTACACTCTACATTAGAGGTTATTTTTTCAAATTGTATCTTTTTGCTACTACTACTACTACTACTACTGCTACTATTACTAAAACTATTCTTCTATGTTGGAGAAGCCCCAAAACTTGTTGTTTTTTTGTTGTTGTTTGCTTTTTTTCTTTTTAAGAAGGTTGTGAAGCATAAAAGAACTCTGGACGTGTAAAAAAAAAGAAAATACCATATGTTGTGAAACAGCTGACAAGTTCTCTTTGAGTTACTGCACTCAAAGTGGCAACTAGATCCTTTACCCAGTGACACAATGAGCTCTTCTCAGCTGTAAATTCCTTTTGTGCCAGTACCAGGGCAGAAGGCTGAAATGCGGAAAATTCAGCTTCTCTTCTGTGGAAGGGCTATGCTTCTTATTCACTCCAGTCATTAACTACAATAGTACATCCATCTTTCTGGTTTGCTCAAGATGTTGCTGTGGTTTGATTATTGAGAGTCTGTGCAGATCCACCTACCTTGGGCTAGTAGATGCTGACCTTTCTTTAGGCACTGGATGGCATGTGTTACATTCAGCATAAGATACATCAAATACTACCAGCCCCATTACCAATTTTGAAACAAAGTAGCTCCTTTCCACATCCCATCTGTACCTATTTTCAAACCTGTGCTATTGTACTCTACTCTCAGGATGAAAAAACCTAACAAAACAAATTCCCCCCCCCAAAAAAAACCAACAAAACTGAAACAAAACCAAAACCCAAACCAACAAACGAACAACAACAAAGATTTCTCAAGCTGCTTCCATGCTAAGTATTTTACTTTTGTTCCTGCTTGCTGCTACTGTTCAATCTTCAAGATCCCATCACATCAGACGTAGTCAACTCTACAGCTGTTACACATTTTATTCCTATTAAATTATGTGACAAATCCTTCAGTGCTATGAAGATACCACCATATTCATCTCAGGTTAAAAAAAAACCAAACAACAGAAGCATGGTTGCAACTGTCATCAAGAATTTCTTTCATTATATTGATTTTACTGCCTAAAACCATTGTTCCAGTTTTGTGAATTCTCTAGCTTAAGTTTCGTAAAGATATTAAAACCTGGTTGCATTTTTTAAAAAGTCTATGGCACAGATAAGCCATTTTATTTCATCAGTGCCTGTCAGTGTTCTGGAAAAATAATTTCCAGTTAATAGCTATTGAACAAGTCACCTTCTTTGATGACTCACTAAATCATTGCAATTTTGAATTCTCATTTTTCTACAATTAGATTCCTGCAAAATTATTTATTTCTCCACAATTTAAATATATTACACATTGCTTTGCTAACTAAGATTATTTTCAAAGCCCCATTTTTCATATATCTGAATAGATGTTCATAATTTTCCCTTTAATTTTGTTCCTTTGCATCAGCAGCAAAGATGTGTCTCCTTTTATGCTTAGGGAAGTAAATAACTGTAGAGTCTAAGATATTACTATGTGGTTACAAAATATATGCCAACATATTAATGGAAATTACTGCAGATGTTTTTATCTGTGCTTCAGATGGGTTCCTATTAATGGCAGCAAAATTAAATGTTAATTTGACCAAAATGAAGAGCGTGTACATATAGATCTTCTGCACAGTGATCAGGCTGCTAGCCTGAAAGAGGAGAAACTGAGGTTTCAGATCTGGTTCCAGAAACAAGGAAGTTGTGCAGTACAAAGTGAAACAGCATTGAGAAGGACAGCCTCGAAGTGTCTCTGTCCTCCTCAGTATTCAACAGTCTGCAGGTTCTCAGAAGAGTGATCAGCCAGTGCAGTCTTCAAAGTAACATCAGTCATGACTTATAATCTTTAAATTATTTTGGAAATGGATCTTTCATTATATTTGAGACTGCTGAACTCCAGACTCTGTAAACGAGTGAGAACAAATATCACATCTGATGAGTTTAAACTTATGTCCTTCATGTCTTTCTTCCTAGATCAATAGTCTAAAATAGTCCTAACTTTGCCTTTCATATGCTTAAAAAATATTACTGACTCTTTCACCATCTTTCCTGTAAAAACCATCAGTCATTTTCTGCTGGTTTCTACAAAACCCCCAGCACCCTCATCTTAAATACACAAAAATTTCTCTCAGCCATTTACCCTCAGAGCAGGGTAAAGAACAACCAGGTTGGATCAGACCAAAAGTCCATTTAAATCTGTGTATTGTACCGTGACCCAAATGGCTGACAAAAGACAGGTAAAATCTAGGAATATTACTTACAATATCTGCCACTAGTACCATTCCAGTCTCAAGATGTATTTATGTCCAGATCCTCCTCCCAAGACTTCCTAATTCAGTAACCATCAAATGTCTCTTCTGTGGATTTTTCAGGGATATAAATGCAAACATATGCAACTTCTATCATCTACAGCATCCAACAAGAAAGAGGCAATAGGCTACTGTGCCCATCTCTTCAGAGCATGACTTCTGCCAGCTCCTTCTACTCTCTAGTGCTTAAAAAAATTTGGAAAATGAGACCTATCCAAACTTGTTTGCAGATCCTGTAGACAAAATAGACATTGTGCTACTAAATCCAAGGACTTGCTCTCACTTGGATGAGATTTACAGGCTAAAAATCAAGTACTTCCATTTTCTCATGGGGGCAGTCTGTTGCTCAGAAAGATAATTATGGGGGACTCAGCATACAATTAATCAGGCCTGTTCCTAATAAAGTCTATGTTGTTAAATTTTTGATTTAAATACAAAAGTTAAACAGACAATGGAACAAAAATGGGTTGATTGCCTTTCAAGAAGCCAAAACCTTCCTGATTGATCACATGAATTTGTCATTCTTCTGATGGCTTATTCTATTGAAGTAGCAAGGTGCAGACTTCCAGCACTTCCAGCATACCAGTAAGGTATGAAGTGAGAGACAGAAGTCTGACAGCTGCTGTTATTGCCATGAGCAGTAGGTAGGAATCACAAACTAGCCAGTAGAGTACCATTTGAAATAAGCCTTTTCCTAAGTTTTGCATTACATCATGTTCCTTTATGCTCACACATACAGAAGAAGATTTATTTTAGGAAAAGGGAATTTTGCTACTTCCCCAAAGACCTGCCCCAGGCAAATAAAATGAAAGCAAACCAAAATGTTTTTTTTTCAGGATTTTTTTCTTAAATATGCTTAAAAAGTTTCTAGAAATGGCAGTTGTATTACCACAGCATAGAACTCAGAGGTAACAATTAGGAGTGTATTATCCTCACAGAAGATTACACTGAATTAATAAATCCTAGTGAACTTAATAATGCAAGAGAAATAAGGCTACTTCAAGTCATTTCAAGGCATCACAACTATCAAGGAGATCCTGATCATCACACTTGTGAAGGGTTAAGAAGGGAGATGACTGCTGATATTTCTTGGGGAATGAATGTATGCCCATTCTATTCTGCTCCTTCCCTTCTATTCTGCTCCTTCCCCTTTAACAAATGAGTTACAGGAGCTCCCCGCTATGGAACTTACTGTAACTACATCCTCTTTCCTGTCTTCATCATCGTTCTCCTTTTCCAAACATACATTTTTGTTCTCCAGGAGACCATGAAACAGCACTAAAACCAGCATGTGATTAGTAGACTGATAGACAAAAACTATGGTTATGAGACAGATCTAAGCTGCTTGCAATATTAACTTATTTTCATCCTTCATCTTTCCTCCTTTACAATGTTTTTCTGCTCTGTGTACTCATTTCTTTAGTGATCAGACACTTCAAGTCCAGTATTTTTTTTTCCGTTGATTTCCATGTTGCACTCAATGTATTTCAGCAAGGAACAAATCTAGGTACACGTGAAAGTTTGGTTAGTGACAAGTCCATTTCCTTCATGCAACTTTTTTCTATGTTCATCAGTTTGATTTTGTATAGTGAAGACAGTGAACAGTAAATCAAACACAGGCTTGAAGCCCCTCAAAGTCTTTACTCACCTCCCTTGTGGGCAGGAAGTGTTCATTGTCTAACTGCTGTTTAAGAGTGGGAAGACTCATACAGCCTCCCTGTTGCTTAGGAGTATCATGGGTAAGCTCTCATTTTTGACAGCTACAGGAGATTCTCTTGATGAATTTTGCACTTCATCTTGAAAAAAATTCAGTTATATTCTTTATCTTGGATTAGCAGAAAAATACTAGCAGGAAGACATTCCTTTGCCATGGAAAATATTTTCATAGCATATTTTAATACAAATAGGAAAATACAACTAAATAAGGCCTTAGGAAATAAGAGGAAGTCCAACAGTGTTCAGTACCATTGCTGAAAATAAACCCCTTCAAGGCCCACCTGAAAATTCTTCTTCAAAAAAGTGATTGTAAAGAAATCTCTTCAGAGTAGTCATATGTTAGGCCAAAACTGCAGCTTTTCACCTAGCCAGTTTAGTGTCATTATGTTCACTGTTGGTTAATTTGCTTGCTGTTTCATCCCCTGGGAAGGAAAAGTACTTCTGTGTTGTTACGTGCTCAGTAACTAACACAGCAGGGTTAGAGAAGGGGATCTGTCAATAATCATCATAAAGTATCTAATCTGCTTCTTCAAGAACATTACCAGAATGTTTTTTAAAGGAAAAAGAAAGAATATCCATTCAGGATGACCACATTTGCAAGAACAAAAAATATCCAGACCACATGGTCTGCATTTCTGCTTTTTATCTACTAATGCAAAATTATGGATTATGTGAAAAGCACACATTGTATTTCATAGTGGTATATCTAGTTCCTCATTTTATTTACAACTATTCCTTCAAGACCAATATAAGACAAGTGATGAAATATGAAATACAGCTCTTATCAAATGCTGGGTAGAAATTCCGACACCTTGTGAACAACAAGTGATGAAATGTCAAGTTTCTCCTTAAAATTATGTTTTACCCTTGACTTTGTCTAACAGACTGCCATGAACGCCAGAATGGGCACTGCAAGACACTTTACATAGCTGACACATCTCATGTAGTTGTGAGGGGATTTTCTCCACCAGGAAAGGAGAAGAGACTGCAAACAGGGATATGAGTGTGAAGAAAAAAAAATAATACATATCCATGCTCCCATTTAACAACGAAAAAAACACTTCAAAGAACAAAATCTTTCTTCTGGAAAATGTTTCTTTAGACAAAAAAAGCAAAACAGGAATCACAATCTCAAAGAAAACAGTAATTTACCAAGTGATATTTGGTCAGTTGGTAATTTTTCACATTTAATGGTACTGCATTTATGTGACATTTCTCTAAAGGAAAAATAAGGACTTCAGTGATCACTATTAGAAAAGGAATATCTCACATATATATTTGCATCTCTTCCTAAGCAAATTCCTTCTTCTTGTACAATGTATGCTGTTGTGTTTCCAACAGTATTGCTCAGGTGACTGTTACGGACCCACTGGATCAACTAGATACCTAAAAGATGACCCTGACAATGCAGCAAAGAGACAAGGACAGACGGAGCTGTTACAAGTAAATCAGTAACTTTCTATCACCCAATTTCTAAATTAGAAAATTTACCAGTCATTTCAAAAGAAGAATTTGAAGGAATGAAGGAAACCCTTCAATCCTTACCTGAACCCCATATTTTAAAATGTTTAGACTAAGCATCAAATGTTGTGTTTAGGGGGCAAACAATGATACCATAAAATCATAGAGTCATAGAATCATCAAGGTTGGAAAAGACCTTGAAGATCATAAAATCCAATTGTCCACCCTACAACCCGTAACCACTAAACCATCTCCTGAAACACAACATCCACCTTTTTTTGTACACCTCCAGGGATGGAATCTCTACCACTGCCCTGGGCAGCCTGTTCCAAAGTCTCACCACTCTCTCTGTGAAGGAATTTTTCCTGATATCCAACAAGAACGTCCACTGGTGCAACTTGACCCCATTTCATCTTGTCCTATCATTAGTCACTAGGGAGATGATGCTGACACCCACTTCACTACAACCTCATCTCAGGTAGTTGTAGAGAGTAATGAGGTCTTCCCTCATTCTTCTCTTCTCCAGACTGAACAGCCCTAGCTCCCTCAGCCTCTCCTCACAGAGCCTGTTCTCCAGACCTCTAATCAGCCTAGTTGTCCTTCTCTGCACCTTCTCAAGCACCTCAATGTCCTTCTTATACTGCCATGCCCAAAACTGCACACAGTACTTGAGGTGTGGCCTCACCAAGGCCTCAGACTTACTGAGGGTGCACTCAATCCCCTCATCCAAATAATCAGTAAAGATGTTAAACAGGAGCATCCCTAGCACTGAGCTCTGGGGATCACCACTTGTGACTGGCTGCCAACTGGGTTTAACTCCATTCAACAGAGCTCTTTGAACCCAGCCATCCAATGAGATTCATATTTGAAGAAAATGAACAGGTAGGTTTTTTTTTGTCTGGAAGAAATTTCTCTTTTTGTTTCTCCATTTCCTTTTAGAAAAGGAATGCTGAAAAGTATTTGCAATTCCCTGCATGCTGTAAAAAAGTTTCTAAACTAGTAATTTCAGCATTACTAGTAAGTACTATCCAAACAGCTGACTACCTCATATGAACCAATTAAGGAAAATAAGAGTGGAGGTGTTTGCCATGTACTGAAATTTACTTAAATTTCTCCCTTCACATGAAACAAGGTGAATATAATCCCTGCAAGGCTCCTGCATGTTTGCCTGTAAGACTTTTTTGATAACCATTCTCTTAAGAAAGTGTGCCCAAAATAGTATCCAAGTATGTATTTGACAACATGCTCTTGGTATAACTGCAGTATCCAAAAGTGGCAGTCAGGGTCATAACACCCTAAATATCAGGTGTCAGATGAGCAAATTTTTCCTCAAAGGCTGAATCTACAAACTAGATAACACTACTAACTAGTGTTAATACACTCAGATACCTCAGTATCACAGAATCACAGAATTTTTGGAGTTGGAAGGGAGCTTAAAGATCATCGAGTTCCAACTCCCCTGCATGGGCAGGGACACCTTCCACTAGAACAGGCTGCTCAGAGCCCCATCCAACCTGCCCTTGAGCACCTCCAGGATGAAGCCCCCAAAACATCCCTGGGCAGCCTGTTCCAATGTCTCACCACCCTTACACTGAAGAATTTACACCTGAACTCTAACCTAAATCTCTCTTATTTCAGGTTAAAACCATTACCCCTTGTCCTCTCACTGCAAGCCCCTGTAAAAAGACCCTCCCCAGCTTTTCCTGTAGGCCCCCTTCAGGTACTGGAAGGCCACTATGACGTCCTGTCACGAGCCGATACTGGGGGGCTACCGGCTGTCAGATGCTTTTGCGACTTTCCACTGCCCCAGATGTGGAGGGGTTTTTGAACAAGACTGAGGACTCACACTCTCACAGAGGAATGGCCACTGCGGGACTGTATTTTAGGGTGGTAGTTAGAATGCACACCCCCACCATGCTCACACATTACTTCTAAGACCAATGTTCACTACACAAATTAATCAGTTTTTTAAGGGTTAACACAAACTGAGAGATGATGTTTAGGGAAAATGTAAATGTAAATGGCTACCAGGGATATATATATATACAGCAAGAAAGTGTCCTTTAGGGAGGTAGTGCAAAAGCTACTGTGCTTTCAAGGCGTTCTCTTCGGGAGAGGGTTGAGGACCAAAGGGAGGAGGGAAAAGGGAGGAAGCCCGATGCCAGTCCTCCTTAAGAGGTCGCGATGTGTGTGCGGCTACGAGGAGTGTGTGTGGATGCGCGCGCGCGTGTGTGTGTGTGTGATGTTACCCTCGGGCTTGTCCCCTACGGCTCCGTTCCCAGCGACAGCGTTGGTTGGTGGCCCCGTCTCGCCCGGCAGGACTGCAGGTCCGTGATGTCGGAGGGGCAGCCTCTCGGCAGCGGGTGCAGCGGCCTCTGGTTTCCCCTCAAGCGGCAGCAACACGGGGAGGGGGCTCCGGTCCCGACCCCAGGGCTCGGGACCCCGGCACGCTCGGAGCTGAGGCTCAGGCTGGACCCGGGGCAGGCAGGCAGGCAGGGTCCCAGCACCAGTGCCCGCAGCAGGGGGGTGTCCCAGGCAGAAAGCGTCCGAACGGGCCTCAGGGAGGAGGGAAGGGCCCACCTGCTGCACTCGCCCCTTTGATACCCCCTGACCCACCTGTCCAGTCAGTGTCACTGTCCAGAGCCAATGAGCATGCATGAGCCCCAAGTTAGGGTGGTGACTACCAGGGGCATCCCTGTCGCCCATCCTTTCTGTCCCAGACCACATCTGTTGTTTTGGGTTCAGTGATCCGTGAGAAGCAAGTCTGTTTTAATCCATTAGCTGTTAGCTGGGAATAAGCAGGAGAAGGACTTCGCTGGCTTAAAAGGCATTTTGTTTAGACTTATGTGGGAAAGAAAAGAACAGTTTCCCACAGTCCTCACCGGAGCCTTCTCTTTTTCAGACTGAACAACCCCAACTGTCTCAGCCTGTCCTCATAAGAGAGGTGCTCCAGCCCTCGGATCCTTTTCATGGCCCTTCTCTGGACATGTTCCAACAGGTCCACATCTTTCTTGTGCTGGGCGCACCAGAGCTAGATGCAGTATTCTAAGTGAGGTCTCACCAGGGCAGAGTAGAGGGGCAGAATCACTTATCTCAATCTGCTGGCCACACTTATTTTGATATAGACCAGAATGGAGTTGGCCTTCTGGGCTGCAACTGCACATTAGTGGCTCATGTCCAGCTTTTGATCCACTAGTACCCCCAATATAAGATAAATATTGTATATATTATATAATATATTATAACAAAACAGGAAGACAGGCAAACATATGTCAAGTTAACAAAAATAGTAGTGTTCTGTGGAGACAAAGAAATAAATCTGATGGTCTGTATACTCTCTATGCCTATTTACAGTAAACTTTCTTTTCTTTTGCATGAACACTTGAAATCAGGTTTTGTTCCTACTGGTAAAAGGAAGATGCAAATGAAAGTAGGTAACACTAGAGTTAGGTGTGGTACCCATATCATCTAAGTGACTGGGAGAAGAAGGAGAAAGAATTAGTTTGGAGACAGCAGGGAAAAACAGTCATTCACGTGATGAAATGCAAGCAACAACCAAAAATGATAGAATGGCTTGGGTTGGAAAGGGAACTTAAAGATCCTCTAGGTCAAAAGCCCCTGTAGTGGCAGGGACATCTCCCACCAGATCAGGTTGCTCAAAGGCCCATCCAACCTGTCCTTGAACACTTCCAGGGAGGGGGCATCTACAACACCCCTGGGCAACCTGTTCCAGTGTCTCACCAACCTCACACTAGAAAAAGTCTTTTTAATATCTAAATTAAATTTCCACTCTTCAAGTTTTAATCCGGTACCCCTTGTCCTCTCACTACATGACCTTGTAAAAAGTACCTCCCCAGCTTTACTGCAGGTCCCCATAATCATTGCTAATTACCCTTTCATCACTCATACACAGAAGCCAGCATATAATGACTGGCATACGCAAGCACAAAAATCTTCCATGGAGTTAGGGGGAAGGAATGCTGAGAAGTTCTGGTATATGGGAAGAAGTTGGTTGTCAGATTTAATCTTAAATATAGCCTTGTTCACGGAAGCATCAAGACAAGCTGAAAACATGAATCCTTATTCAAGCAGCAAATCCTGAAAAAAAAAATAAATTCTTCAACTCAAGTGGACAGTGGGTTACATTCAGTAAACATGTTATGCCTAGCCAATATGAATTGGAGAGTATAATATAATGCATTAGTTAAAACCAGCCTTGCATCTAATTTTTTTTTTTCACTAGAATTTAGAGGATACTCAAAGAAACAGCTGGAAGACTTCAGGGCGCATTTTTTTGCCTTTTTTTTTTTTAAATAAAAAGGGTCTTATCTTGGCAAAGTATGTTTAAACATATCCTTCTAATAATTCTGCCACAATATCACTTCCTAGAGCTCTAACACCATGTTTTCTGAAGAAACAAAAAGGCATCTAGAATCACCTATTCATTGCAGTGAACAGAGGGTGAGATCTTATAGAAACAAATGTATTTGTAAGATACACCATGTAATATGCCAATTTTATTTATAACTGAAGTGTATTTACACTATTCAATAAATTAATTTGTAATTAAAATTTCTCATTTAACTAGAAGGAATAGTCAAATGTCTGAATCGCTCAATTATGAAACAAAAGGGAAAAGACACATACATTTATTCTTACTAGAAATACAAATCAATAAATTTAATCTGTGGGGCTCCTAAGATGCACTTGCATACATGTGACTGACGTAGTTAAAATACTCCGATTAATTATTTATGTCTAAACTTGCAGCTGTTCCTCTCCTTACATCCATTTCTGCACAGGTAATGCAGTAGTTCTAGCTGCCTTTCTAATTTTCTTTTTGTATGTCCTCACAAGCTCCCTGCACTCATCTTAAGTTCCCTGCCTTTCTTTCCAAAGGTGGTAGACTCTCTTTTTCTCCCTGAGTTGCAGCAAAAGTTCCCTGTTAGCCAGGCCTGTCATCTTCTCCAACAGTTTGTTTTACGACATGTGGGGACACGTCAGTTCCTGAGCTTTTAAGACTTCCTTCTCGAAGAACATCCACCCTTCCTGAACCCCTTTGACCCTCAGAACTGACTCCCAAGGGACTTTCTTAACCAGTGTTCTAAACAGGCTGAAGTCTGCCCTCCAGAAGTCCATAGGGGAGGTTTTGGTAACGCATCTCCTAATTTCTCTAAGTATTGAGAATTTAACTATTTCATGGTCACTAAGTTCAAGACAGCCTCCAATCTCCACATCCCCCACCACTACTTCCCTGTTAGTGAACAGCAGGTCCAGTAAGGCATCTTCCCTGGTATGCTCACTTACCAGCTGTGTTAGGAAGTTGTCTTCCATACAGGTGAGGAACCTCCTCGCCTGCCTGCCTGCTTGCGGCTGAGTTATTGTTCAGCAGATGTCCAGTAGGTTAAAATCCGCCACCAGAAGTAGGGCTGGCAATTTTGAGACTTCTGCCAGCCACCTGAAAAATTATTCATCTTCTTCCTCATCCTGGTTGGATGGTCTATAGCAGACTCCCAACAAGATATCCACCTTATTTGCTTTTCATCTTTACCCATAAACACTCCACATTTTCATCACTATTGAGCTCTATACTATCAAAGCACTCCTTGATGTATAGAGCCACCCCACCTCCTCTCTTTCCCTGCCTATCCTTTCTAAAGAGCTTGCAACTATCTATTGAAGCATTGCAGTCCTGATTTCTATCCTACCATGTTTCTGTGATGGCAACCAGGTCGTAGTTATCTTGCTGCATAAGGGCTTCCAGCTCTTCCTGTTTGTTTCCCATGCTGTGTGCATTGGTGTAAATGCATTTGAGCTGGGTTATCAATTTCGGCCCTGACATGGACACACCATCCCTAGGCTCATCTCGAGTAGGCCTGGTTTTATACCCCACCCCCTTCCAACCTAGTTTAAAGCCCTATCAATGACTATTCATCATTGTCTGCTGGCCTTGAAGGCAGTTCTGATTCATATCACCCAGCCCTCCTCCTTTGTAGCATTTAATTTACACAGTGACATGAATTATTATTGGCAGCCATTGTACTATGACACCAGGCCTGCCGAGGACAGAGTTCAGTTGTCTCAAAAGAAAAGAAAGATTCTCACGTAGCAGTTGGTGGGGCTCATTGATAGATTTTACTGTGTGGTAAGAAAAGAGACAGCAGACATCTTGATTAGAGTAAGAATTGAGCTAAGTTCAGCAAAACCTAGACCCTCTGGTCATCTTTGGTGTTAAGACCATGCAGCAGTGTGGAGCGGAGAGTGACAGCGGCACCGGCAGCCGTGAGAGCTGTTCCTTTTAATTACTGAGAGAGTTCAGGACAGGGCCAGGATTCTTGGAGACGGTGAAACTGGGCCAGAGCGGGGAGACCCCAGACTGTGCTCCTGTGAGAAACTGGAAGGCTGACGTGATGGGGGTTTGTCTGAGAGCCACAGCAAAATTTAAAAGCAACCATCCTGGCTGCTCCCTCAGACCATGCGGCAGCACGGAACAGAGAGTGACAGCAGCTATTCCAGAGAGTGGTGTGAGCAGGGTTAGAGTGGGTTTGCACGAGCCAGTTAGAGTGGGTGCGCGTGAAGGCATGTGAAAAGCAGCAAACAGCAGTTGCTTTCTTTTAGCTAGAAAGATGATCACGGTCACAACATGGCTGTTATGGTTTGGGAGACCCCGGCACGGTGTTGGACACCTATAGAGATGGTCCTTAGGACTCTGAAAGACTGGAAGGGGTCAGTATTCCTGCCCACTTTCTGTCACAATCTATAAAAGCCCAGAGAGCCAGAAGCTGACCCCTTCTGCCTTCTTGCTCTTTTCTCCTTTCCGGGGGATGCTGCTGGTTCTTTCAGCTTCCCACATGCTCGCTCCAGAATCCAACTGCATCGGGTGCTGTGAGGAGCCCTGGACCTCTCCCCTGGAGCAGCCCTGCCTTTCGAATATTCCTGCGACCATTGAGACCGGTTTTGTATATAAATACTTATCTTTTCTTCCCCCAGGTTTTACCCTTTTTCCTTGTGTTGTAGTAAGTTTGTTTCTAGTTTCAAGTCTGTCTTCCTTATTTCCCTTCTATCTTCCCTTGGGAGGGTGGAGGGGGAGGGGGGACAATAGAGAGCAATTCCGTCCTCTGTTTTTTTTTGGGAATTCACCTTTAGTATTTAAACCAGGACAACGGCCAAAGGCTGCAGCAAGAAAGAATGTGGGAACTCAGACTGAGCTTCTGTGCAGACATGGGGCCGTGCAGGTCTCCGGCTGCAGCAATTGCCTGAGTCTGGCATTTACACTGGAGTGAGCCAGTGACACTGCTTGTGTGCAGGGTGAGCAAATAAATTATCTGCTCAGGCAGGTGGTTGAACTGAGGGAGGAGGCAGAAAGGCTGAGAACCATCAGAGAATGCAAACGTGAAATAGATTGGTGGAATCACACCCTGAGGCAAGGGCAGAAGGAAGAGGCTCTGGAACAAGTGATGGATCCCCTCCCCTCTTGTCATCAGGCAGAAGGAGGGGACCCACAGGACACGGAGGAATGGAGAGAGGCTCCTCCTCAGAGACTCAAGCGAAGACCCTCACATCCCCGTTCCCCCTTCCCAGTTGCCCTTGAAAAATAGGTATGAGGCTTTGGAAATTCAGGGACAGGCAAATTAAGATGGAGAGGAAGATTTATCTAGTGAGTCATCTAGGGCTTGTCACTCACTCCTACACCTTAGGACTTGTTCAACTAGGAAGAAAAGGAGAGTAATTGCGGTGGGTGACTCCCTTCTAAGGGGAACATAAGGGCCCGTTTGTTGACCAGACCCATCCCACAGGCAAGTCTCATGCCTCCCTGGGGCTTGGATTAGAGATGTTAAAAGGAAACTCTGATCAGGTGCAGCCCTCTGACTACTATCTATCGTTGTTTTTTCAGTCTGGCAGTGATGGAATTGTTACAAGGAGTTAAAGGGCAATGAAAAGAGACTTCAGGGCCCTGGAATGGCTGGTTAGGGGGTTTGGACCACAAGTAGTGTTTGCCTCCATCCCTGTTGCAAGAAAGGATGAAGAGATAAACAGGAGGAGTCTGCAGATCAGTGCATGGCTATGTGACTGGTGCCATAGGCAGGGCTTTGGGTTTTTCAATCATGGGCTGCCATACGAGACACCTGACCTTCTGGTAGCAGGTGGGACACACCTGTCCCAGAGGGGGAAAAGGCTTTTGGGGCAGGAGTTAGGAAGGGTCATTGACAGGGCTGTAAACTAGATATGAAGTGGGGATAACTGGGCCTGTAAGGGACAAGCCCAAGAAAAGCATGCCAGGGCTTGAAGGATGCTGGACTAGGGAGGATTCTCACTCTGTCATATGATTTGAGAGAAAAGATAGATGCTTAGAAATCATGGAAGTACCTGAAAAGGGTCTGGTAGGAAATAGGGCCCACAGTCAAAAAAAGGTGTTGGAATCATTAGCTCATCTGAAGTGCATCTATACCAATGCACAGAATATGAGCAACAAACAGGGGAAGCTTGAAGCCGTGATACTCCAGGAAAACTATAACATAGTGGCTATCACAGAAACATGGTAGAATGCATCACACAACTGGAGTGCCACAATCGATGGCTACAAGCTCTTCAGGAGGGACAGAAAGAGAAGGAAAGGGGTTTAAGTGGCCCTATATGTTAGGTAATGCTGAGAGCTTGGAAATCAAGCATAGTCATGATAATGTTGAGAGTGTTTGGACTAGGTTAAGGGCTCCAATAAGGGCCTGATATCACTGTGGGAGTCTGCTATAGACCTCCCAACCAAAGCAGTGAGGTGGATGAAGCTTTCTATAAGCAGCTGGGAGAAATCTCCCAGTCACTTGCTGTTGTTCTTGTGGGGAACTTTAACTTCCCAGACATCTGCTGGGAATGCAACATAGCAGAGAGGGAACAATCCAAGAGGTTCCTGGAACATGTGGAGGAGAACTTCCTCACACAACTGGTAAGTGAGCTGACCAGGGAAGGTGCCCTCCTGGACCTGCTTCTTGTGAACAGGGAAGATCCTGTGGGGGAAGTAAAGGTTGGAGGCCATCTAGGGCAAAGTGATCATGAGATGATTGAGTTTTTGATCCTTGGAGAAACAAGGAGATGGGTTAGTAAAACTGCCATCTTAGACTTCCAGAGGGCAGACTTTGCCCTGCTCAGAAGAGTGATTGACAACATCCCTTGGGAGGCTGCCTTGAAGGATAAAGGAATCCAAGAAGGTTAGACGTACTTCAAGAAACAAGTCTTAAAGGCACAGGAGCAGGCTGTCCCCGTGTGCCGAAAAACCAGTTAGCGGGGTAGGAGACCAGCCTGGCTAAATAGGGACCTTTGGCTGGACCTTAAGAACAAAAAGAGAGTCTATGTCCTTTGGAAGAGGGGACGGGTCACTCATGAAGTCTATAAAGATGAAGTGAACCTATGCAGGGTCAAAAATAGGAGAGCCAAAATGCAGCTAGAGCTCAAACTAACTACAGCTGTTAGGGATAATAAAAAATGTTTCTATCAGTTCATTAACAACAGAAGGAGGATTAGGGAAAATCTCCATCCCTTATTGGATGCAGAGGGAATCTTAGTAACAAAGGATGAGGAAAAGGCTGAGGTGCTCAACACCTACTTTGCTTCAGTCTTTAGCAGTGGGACTAGCCGTTCCATGGATACCCAGCCACATGAGCTAGGAGACAGGGAGGGGATGCAGAATGAGGTCATCACAATTAAAGAGGAAGTGGTCAGAGACCTACTACACCACTTGGACACACACACAGGTCTATGGGACCACACACAAGGGTGCTGAAAGAGTTGGCAGATGTGATCATCAAGCCACTTTCCATTATTTACCTGAAGTCCTGGCTAACTGGGGAGGTCCCAATAGACTGGAGGGTAGCAAATATAACACCCATCTATACGAAAGGCAGAAACGAGGATTCGGGAAACTATAGACCTGTCAGTCTGACCTCGGTACCAGGGAAGGTCATGGAGCAGATCATCTTGAGTGTCATTAGAAGCCTGAAGGGTCATTGTAGAGAGCTTCGTGCTGGTCTCTTTTCACAGGCAAGAAGTAACAGAACAAGAGGGAATGGCTTCAAGCTGCAACAGTAGGTTTAGACTGGAAATTAGGAAAAAAACATTCACAGAAAGAGTGGTCAGACACTGGAATAGGCTGGTTGCTTCACCATCCCTGGATGTGTTTAAGGGTCATTTGGATGTGGTGGTGGAGGATATGGCTTAGGGGAGAACTTTGTAGAGTAAGGGTGATGGTTGGACTCGGTCATCCCAAGGGGCTTTTCCAACCTGAATGGTTCTATGATTCTATACCTGTTCTTATTTGCTCAAGTACAGTAACAGTAGCTTGTTAGGCATCTTACCTGGTCCTCAGTTTAAATCACTGGACCTGCTAGTCTTAACAGAACATAGTGACCTACTACACCACCTAAACATCTGTGAACAGATGGGTTGTACCCAAGAGTACTCAACAAGTTGGCAAATGCACTCACCAAGCCTCTTTTCATCATTTACTAGATTGATGGGCCGAGGTCAATTGTATGAGCTTCAACAAAGCCAAATGCCAGGTACTGCACCTGGGCCACAACAACCCCATGAAATGCTACAGGCTTGGGGAAGAGTGGCTGGAAAACTGTCTGGCAGAAAGGGAGATGGGGGTTCTGATTGATAGGTGGCTGAATATGAACCAGCAGTGGGCCAGGCGGTCATGAAGGCCAATACAGGCATTCTGGCCTATATTAGAAATAGTGTGGTAAGCAGGACCAGGGAGGTGATCATCTGTCTGTACTCGGCATTGGTGAGGCCACATCTCAAATACTATGTCCAGTGTTGGGCATCTCAATACAAGAAAGACAAGGTGCTGAAGCATGTCCAAAGGAGGGCAAAGAAGCTGGAGAAGGGCCTTGAGAACACATCTTATGAGGAGTGGCTGATGGAACTGGGGCTATTTACTCTGAAGAAAAGGAGGGTAAGGGGAGACCTCATCGCCCTCTACAACTACCTGAAAGGATGTTATGAGGAGATAAGTACTGGTCTCTTCTCACAAGTAACTGATGATACAACAAGAGGAAATGGCCTCAAGCTGTGCCAGGGGACGTTTAGACTAGCCATTAGGGAGAACTTTTTCACTGAAAGGGTTGTCAGACATTGGAACACGCTGCCCAGGGAGGTGGTTGAGTCACCATCCCTGGATGTGTTTAAAAGTCATCTAGATGTAGCGCTTGGGAATATGGCTTAGTGCTGGACTTGGTAAAGTAGGTTTAATGGTTGGACTTGATGATCTGAAAGGTCTTTTCCAACCTAAGTGATTCTGTGATTCTATGATTCTATAAGTGATTTGTCAAATGCCTAAAGTATTACTATACCAAGAAAGAAACACTTTCTGGAAGTAACATCTTGATAGCAATTTTGATTAATGCATCTCAGGTCCTGTAGCAGTTCAGTTCAACATGCACCAAACATTTTATACATTTGAACAACACGCTATCTGTCTAGTCACACCCTGCCCGAACTAGCATGGCCACTCTTAGGTTTGGTTATGTTCAGTGACAATTCTCATGGTTAGAGCCATGAAGAGTGTAACATATTGAAGCAACAGATGCATTAGTTCTTTGGCTTGCCAGTGATAGATTAGCTGTCTACAAAACACGTCCTAATACCAAGAATATGAGTAATACGTCCTGACTACAAATGTGTAAAGTGATAAGAAAGAAAGAGGAAAAGGAAAAAGAGGAAAAGGATCTCTAAAGAGGTTTCCCAGGGATGCAGTCAGTGTAATGGATTGTTTGAATCTTACCCAAAGGCATCCCTATGGGAGGGAAGAGGGGCTCAGGCAGTCAACTGATCCCAGAAATCAAGAATAATCCTAACAATGGCTTGGTGATGCTATATTCCCTGACATTGATGGTATCTTCCCTAACATCTTTCCCCTCTTAGGCCAATTTTATAGGGTTGTTATCTTACAGGTGGAGCCTGAAGGACTCTAGTAATAGAATCATAGAATGTTAGGGGTTGGAAGGGACCTCTAAAGATCATCTAGTCCAAGCCCTTTGCCAAAGCAGGATCACCTAGAGCAGGCTACACAGGAATGCATCCAAGCAGGTTTTGAAAGTCTCCAGAGAAGGAGACTTCACAGCCTCTCTGGGCAGCCTGTTCCAGTGCTCCATCACCCTCACAGTAAAGAATTTTCTCCTCATGCTGAGGTGGAACTTCCTGTGTTCTAGCTTATACCCATTGTTCCTTGTCCTATTATTGGGCACCACCAAAAAGAGACTGGCCCCTTCCTCATGACAGCCACCCCTCAGATATTTATAGACATTAATAAGGTCCCCTCTCAGCCTCCTCAAGACTAAACAGCCCCAGTTCTCTCAGCCTTTCTTCATAGGAGAGATGTTCAAGTCCCTTAATCATCCTCATAGCTCTCTGTTGGACTCCCTCCAGTAGAGAGCAGACTCTTTCCTGTATCTCTTGAACTGGGGAGTCCAAAACTGGTACAGTATTCCAGATGTGGTCTCACCAGGGCAGAGTAGAGGGGAAGAAGAACCACCCTAGACCTGCTGGACACACTTTTCTTAATGCATGCCAGGGTATCATTGGCTCTCTTGGTCACAAGGGCACATAGCTATTCCATAGTGGATAACTTAATGTCTACCAGGACTCGAAGGTCTTTCTCCATGGAGCTGCTTTCCAGCAGGATGACTTCTAATCAGTACTGGTACCTGGTGTTATTCCTCCCCAGATGCAGAACTCTACACATGTCCTTATTGAACTTCATGAGGCTCATCTTTGCCCAGCTCTCTAGTTTGTCTAGATCTAATTGGACAGCAGCACAGCCTTCTGGTGTTTCAGCCACCCCTACCTTTTTTCGTATCATCAGCGAATTTGCTGAGGATACACTCTATCCCCTCATTCAAGTCTCCGATGAAGATATTGAACAAAACTGGATGCAGTACTGATCCCTGGGGAACACCACTGCCCACAGGCCTTCAACTTGACTCTGTGCCACGGATCACAACCCACAGTCCAATCATCTATCTCACATTTCTTGAGTTTTCCCATGAGGGTGTTACAGGAGACAGTATTAAAAGCCTTATGGAAGTCAAAGTATATGTCATCCACTTAATCTAACCATTTGATTATGCCTTTGCAGAAGGATGTCAGATTAGTCAGCAAGATTTCTCCTTAGTAAATCCATGTTGGCTACTTCTGATAACCTTCCTTTCTTCCTTGTGGTTAGAGATGGCCTCCAGAATGAGCTGCTCTATCACCTTTTCAGGGATGGAGGTGAGGCTAACTGGTCTACAGTTGTCTGGCTCTTCCTCCTTGCTCTTTTTGAAGACTGGAGTGACAGTGGCTTTCTTCCAGTCCTCAGGCACCTCTCCTGCTCTCTGTGATTTTGAAAAAGTGATGGAGAGCAGCTCAGCAACATTAGACAGCTCTCTCAGCACATGTGGATGCACCCCATAAGGGCCCACAGATTTGTGCATTTTCAGTTAATCCAAATGATCTTTCTGACCAATCCACACTGATCAGTGGAGAGTCTTCCACCCTCCAGTTTTGCTCCCTTACTTCCAGTGACTGGGATTTCTGAGGGCCAGTCTTAGGAGTAAAGACGGAGGCAAAGGAGGCATTCAGCAATTTTGCCATCTCTGCATTCTCTGTTATCATATCTCCCACCTTATTTAGCAGTGGACCAAATTTTTCCCTTCTCTTACTTTTTTCTGTGATGTATTTGAAGAAGGTCTTCTTATTTTCTTTCACCTCCCTAACCAAACTAATTTCCAAGACAGCCTTGGCCTTTCTTGCTGGATCTCTACATACTCTGGCAGCATTTCTATAATATTTCAAACTAACCAGACCCTTTTCCCACGTATTGTAAATTTCCCTCTATAATTTGAGTTTTTCCAGGAGCTCCTTGGTTATCCATGTAGGTCTCCTGCCTCCTTTACTTGCATTTTTTTTTTCAAGGGAATACATTCATCTTGAGCTAGAAGAGGCAGTGTTTGAATACTGACCAACTCTCTTGGGCCCCCTTACCTTCTAGAGCCCTAGCCCATGGGATACTTCTAAGTAGGTATTTGAAGAGGACAGTTAGCCCTCTTAAGTCCTGTGTAGTTATTACCCTGCTTCTTTCCCTAGCAGTACTAAACTCCAACCTGTCATGATCACTACAGCCAAGACTGCCCCCAATCATAACATCCACGATCAGACCTTCTTTCTTTGTTAGTACAAGGTCCAGCATTGCACCTCTCCTTGTTGGTTCTTCAACCACCTGCTGCAAAAAGTTGTCATTGATGCACTGCAGGAACCTTTTGGACTGGTTATGCCTGGCTGTGTGATCTTTCCAACTAATAAAAGGGTAATTGAAGTCACTCATAAGCACCAGGGCATGTGATCTTGAGGCAACTTCCAGGTGCCTGTAGAAGGCCTTGTTGACAACTTATTTTCTGTTTGGTGGTCTGTAGTAGACTCCCACAACAATATCACTCGTGTTTCCATGTCCCTTAACTCTTACCCATAAGCTTTCAACACTTTAATTGTCTCCTCCTGGATTAGGCTCAATGCATTCTAGCTGCTTGTTCACCTAACGAACAACTCTACCTCCTTGCCTTGTCAGTCTATCCTTCCTAAAATGTACATAGTTATCTGTTACCACACTCCTGTCATGTGAGCTATCCCACCATATCTCTGTAATTGTGATAAGATCATAGGCCTGCAACCACATTTGGATTTCTAGTTCATCCTGTTTATTCCCCATGTTTCTTGCGTTGGTATACAGACACTTCAGATACTTAGTTGAGGGGCTTCTGTTACTCTTGTAGTTGGTCTGGTCTATTTGCCCGTTGGCTGCAATGGCACACACGTTGTGTTGGACCCCGCCCCCCTCAAACTTCAGTTTAAAGTCCTCCTGATTAAGTTGGCCAGCCAAACCCCAAAGATTCTCTTGTCTCTTTGAGACAAGTGTATTCCATCCCACTCTAGCAAGTTATAGTCATCATAGGATGTCTCCTTGTCATAGAATCACAGAACCACAAAATTTTAGGGATTGGTAGGGACCTCTGCAGATCACCGAGTCTAACTCCCCTGTCAGAGCAGGACCACCACAGAGTTTAGGGCAGGTCACTCATAAATGCATCCAGATGGATCCTGAAAGTCTCCAGAGAAGGACAATCCACAGCCTCTCCAGGGAGCCTGTTCCAGTGCTCTATGACCCTTAAAGTTAAGAAGTTCTTCCTCATGTTGAGGTGGAACTTCCTGTGCTTGAGTTTGAATCCATTGCCCCCCATCTTATCACAGAACATGACTGAAAATAGATTGGCCCTTCTTTCTTGACACTCTCCTTCAGATATTTATATACATATATAGATCCCCTCTCAGTCTTCTCTTTTTGAGACTAAACAGGCCCAGGTCTCTCAGCCTTTCCTCATAAGACAGGTGTTCCAGTCCCTTAATCATCCTTGTAACCCGCTGTTTGACTCTCTCAAGTAAGTCCCTGTCTCTTGAACCGGGGAGCCCAGAACTGGACACAATACTCCAGGTGTGGTCTCACTAGGGCAGAGTAGAGGGGGAGGGGGAACCTCCCTTGAGAAGCCAAAACCTTCTCAAGGGCACCAATTACCTAGTCAGAAATTAATGTTCATTCTTCTTCTATACCTTGCTGCCCCCTTTCCTTTAACTGGTAAGATAGAAGAAAACGTAACTTGGGCCTCAATGTTTTTAACTTGTGCCTGCAGAGCTTTATAGTCTGCTTAAATGATTGCTCAAGTTCCTCCTCTCGGTGTCACTCACACCCAAATGGGGTATGATGTTTGGTCCTGCCTTTATGGGTAGAGTCCAAGGTGTCTCATTGTCAGTGGCGTCTGATAAAGGTTTATGATTTCGCAACCTTCTATTTATATCCTCAGCTTATATAATGCTGTGTAGCCTTGTGTAGGAGACAGTGCCCCTCTCCTAAAATCTACATGGTTCACAAGGCAGTGAGTGAGTACAAAATGGCTGCCCATAAACTGTATGGGGACTTTGCCTGTCTCCCCTCTCCTCCCTGCCACAAACTGCAGACTGGACTCCATGTTGGAGAAAGAAAATCCTGTGGCGGGTATCTACTGGAAACATTGTTGTGAAGTGCTACCCAGAGACTGCTGCCAACCCCTCAGTGATTGGATTGTAGCCCCGGGAAGTGGGTGCAGCCCAATCTAGTATGGGGAAATACGCTGTAGAGACTTTTTATAAAAAGAGTGCATCACTCAGGCTCACGCTGGCTTTTTGCAGTGCAGGGAAGGTGCTGCCAGTCAGTGGACAGAGAGATCTGCTGGCTCTCTGGAGAGACTAAGGGAGATACGGTCAGTCAGCCTAAAGGAGCGAAATATTGCTGTTCCCTGGGAGTGCTGGAGAAGGCCTACCAGTTCCTGATAGCTCCTAGTGAACGCTGCCTGGCTGTGAGGATGACCACGAGTGGCTGTCCACCTGGACCGTGGGCCATCAAGGGAACTCTGCTGTCACTGCTCTTCCTGCCCTCATGATGTGGCTAAACCTGTCCACCAGTGAGGCAGGAAGACAGTGACAACCTATAAAACAGCAGACCATCTCAGGACTTGGGTTAAGAAAAATATTTACTTGCCCTTAATCCTTCCTTGCCCATGTACCTGGCCCCCATCCCTATTCCTTCCGTGATCCCTTTTACCATCTGTTAGGCGAGCCCTCCACCTCCTCCTTTTCGATTCCTTTCCTTTCTCCTTATTGCTGTTGCTTAAACCAATGGGGTGTTGTTGCTGTTGTCATTAATTGAAGTTCCCTTGGTATAGTATTATTGTTGCTTTTCCATTATTCTCTATTATTATTGCTACTCTTGTTTCCTGATTACCCTTTTTTGAATCTCCTGCCCCAGACAAGTGTCTCACCCTAAAAGTCAGTGCCGAAACTCACTGCTCCTTTGTGAGAGGAGAGCGCTGGGGGCTGACCTCTCGGCAGATCCCGGTAAATTAAAATCTCTCCAAAAAGGAAGATAAGCAAGTCACAGATTGTGACACCTTGCTACTGTTTCTTGTAGTTCAGCTACCTGTCACAACAGGTCGTCTACCTGAGCAGTTACTTATGTTCACACCAGCAGAAGCATCTAGGCATCTGTTACAAGCCACTGCCTGCACTGAAACATCTTTGCTGGCCAGGTCTGAGTGGATGCATCTGAATTCCCAGGCACTGTATCCATATTAACACTGGTCTTAGCTCTCAGGTGAGTGCCTACCATTTTGACAGATCACTGGTGCACTCGTCTGAGCTGTTGCGCTCCCCCTGTGCTCCACTGGTTGCTGTCTCAGTTGTGCATGTTCTCGCGCTGCACTGAGAATGCTGCTGCCTTGATCTGCATGGTCTGAGTGAACTTCCAGCTTGCCCACATTTAAATTTCCCGTGATTGCTCCAGCCACATCAGCCTCAGCCTCTCTTGTGAGTGCTGCTGGCTCATAATGGGTCTCCCTTCCTTCCTCGGCTTTTCTGGCTGCAGAAAATCTCCCTGTCCACTCTGTCCAGCAGCAGCCAAGCACAGAGCCATGGACTTACCTATCATTGTTGCTGCCATTTGTATAATATTGTCTTGCTTCACTTTTAAAGGCATAGACTAGAGAAAATTCAGAGCGCATGATTGGTGAGGGGTGGTTGTTCGTTGGAGATGGGTAGCTTTTGGCATAGAGGTGTGGTTTAGTATTATAATGAGATCATAATGAGCAAAGTTCACTAAAAGACAATCTTTTGTCAAAAAAATGCCAGATTATTGGCCAAGCATATCAAATATGCAACTTGTCAGTTCTATAGGACCTTCAGATCCCCATGTTTATTAGTCAGTGTAGCCATGATGTGTCCAAATGTGCAGTTTGTCATTTCCTTCAGGAACCTTCAGGACCCCATGCTTACCATGCAGCCTGGCCATGGTGTCTGCACTCCTCTCCATGCTCTGTTTGATGTCCTTAAAGTCAGCACTCCAGCTCCCCTCATGTTGCCAACAACTAGGGTTGTCTGGAGAATGACCATGGTATAGATTCTTTGCATATTAGCTGCATTCCAGTCTAAAGGTAGGTTCTGTCCATTTTATACCTTTCCTTAAAAGGTGAATATATATTTGATTTGTAAATCACTTTGTCATGGGTTAATGCTGGGCTGGCAATTAAACCAATACCATAAGATGTTTTCTCAGATCCAAGCAGTGGCCTTTGTTCTGCATACTATTTTCTACCTGTAACTACCAACATTGAATGTCATCAGTCCTAGAACCAGACACTGATTCAGAAACATGCCATTAATTTCAGCAAGTGCAGTTACTTTGAAGAGACTTAACTCAAAAGTAAAATTACTAGAAAGAAAATTGGTTCTATCCTGACTCAAACCAGGACACACTTTTAGCAATCACCCCATTTAAGGGAAGACAGATATGTGGGCAGTGTTTTTTTTATGACTGTGGTTCATTTCCTGCTAAAAGGGTCAAGGGACTTCTGAACAAAAATTACTTTCCTATGAGAACAATATTCAGCATATCTAAGACACCTGCCGTGTATCAATATGTTTTCCAAATGTATCCACTGATTCGTATCCACTGATTCTAGGCTGCAGAATGATTAACTCATTTCTAATGGTTGCACAGAGAAGCTAGAGTAGAAATCCCATCTCCTGAATTACAGTCAAATACCACTTCTATAAGATAATTACAGTCAAGCCTTTCAACCTTAATGACAGCACAATTATCACTGATAGATAGTACCGCAAGCTGATCAAGAAAAGCATTAAAATATTCTTCAACAACATGACAATATCCTTTAATATCTTCACTCTCCCCTTACATTTTTCTGAAAATCTCCTGTTCAGTTCCTGATCCAGTCACAGGAGACTGAGCTTGTGTACAGGGAGGAATAAGAAAGTATCAAGACTGCAGGCCTAAATTTACTCAAATCTTCTGTTTAAAATTTAAACATTGAATTTCCTACTGCTGGATGATGCTGTTTTAAAAAATGCATAAACCTATGAAAAACAATAAGATGCCCAGTAATGGATGAAGTAATGTGCAAATCCCTGCTGCACAGTATTCTGTCATTCCCTTCTCTCTAAATAAGAATGTGGGCCATGTACCAAGGAAATATAATAAATCACATGAATAAATAAACTAGCTAAATAAAGCTGATTAACATGAATGTAAGTACTTGCCTTTCATTCCTTTTGCTGCCTCTTTATTTTCTTCCCTCTTCTTCCTGTCTCCCACCACTCTTTTGTTCATTCTTTTCCTCTCTGTCTTAATTTTCTTTTCATATACATTCCTTAATTCCATGCACAGTTTTTACACTGTCATGTCTCTCCGTTCATTCTGTGGACCAACATCAGTCTCCGTGCTTCACCAAAGAGTTATAATATAATTCATAATTTATCCTTCTAAGTGGTTTTTGGTACACCTATCCGATTAACAGAAATGGGTCTAGGAATACTCTTTAGATGGAGGCCACATGGCATGACATGACCCATATTTATACACTTTAACTCTCCTTCCTCTATGGTCATATACTGACTGGAAGGCCCTGACTTGGATTGCATCCTACAGGCCTTTGCATCTTTCTACTCATTGCTTTTCTAAGCCAATATGCATGCTACAGTCTCCTTATCTCTGCTCCATGTGCAATACTTCACATTCCTACAAGAAAAACAGGCTACTTCATCCTATCATTCCTTCCTAAGTCCTTCATCCTTCAGGGAGCATGCTAGGTACTCCTGCGTGTCGCCTGCAGCTCCTGCTGCAGTCCCAGAATCAGTGGCTCCTCACACATCTCCTGCTCCCACTTCCACTGCATGTGTTGGTGCCAGACAGCCTTTTACATCCTCTTGAGTCACCTTTAGTGTAGTGTTAGTAGAATATAACAACGCTAGCACAGCATACAACTACTTATGACATTCATCATTTATAAAACTTTTGTTGCCAACTTTCTCAGCAACCCTCAAATAAGCAAAGATGGTATTTTAATTATGTGGATAGGGAAGATGAGGCTTGCTGGTATGTATGCAGGCCAACTGTTTAATAGGATATTGCTGGGTGACTGAGCCAGAGGAAGCCCACCAAACGAGCAAAGCCTTCACTAACAGGGCCAGTCATTCCCCAGATTTTTTCTGGAAATTGCTTTGGAGACTCTGGCTATCCTGGACCAGAACAATGCTGAGGAGTATGCCAGCAATTTAACAGTATTGCATGACAGTGTACCAGTGTTAAAGAATCTACTGTGGCTTGCTTTAGTGTCTAAGTGTAGGCATATTTTTGATTTGACTCCTAGGAATTACCCAGAGAGTGAATGAAATGCTGTTTAATTAGGTCATGTTCTAAACTGTTTTTTGGAAGATAAAATCAAATAGGTGGAGAATATTTTTTTAGAGCTGCAGATTGAGGTGGATATCTTATTCATAGAATCATAGAATCATAGAATCTTAGGGGTTGGAAGGGACCTCGAAAGATCATCTAGTCCAACCCCCCCTGCTAGAGCAGGGTCACCTAGAGCACATCACACAAGAACGCATCCAGGTGGGTTTTGAAGGTCTCCAGTGAAGGAGACTCCACAACCTCCCTGGGCAGCCTGTTCCAGTGCTCTGTCACTCTCACAGTAAAAAAATGTTTTCGTATATTCACCTTGAACCTCCTATGCTCCAATTTCCACCCATTACCCCTTGTCCTATCACTGGTCATCACTGAGAAAAGCCTAACTCCATCTCCCTGACACTCACCCCTTACGTATTTGTAAACATTAATGAGGTCACCCCTCAGTCTCCTTTTCTCCAAGCTAAAGAGACCCAGCTCCCTCAGCCTCTCCTCATAAGGGAGATGTTCTACTCCCTTAATCATCTTTGTAGCTCTGCGCTGGACTCTCTCAAGCAGATCCCTGTCCTTCTTGAACTGAGGGGCCCAGAACTGGACACAATACTCCAGATGCGGCCTCACCAAGGCAGAATAAAGAGGTAGGAGAACCTCTCTTGACCTACTAACCACACCCTTTCTAATGCACCCCAGGATGCCATTGGCCTTCCTGGCCACAAGGGCACATTGCTGGCTCATGGTCATCCTCCTGTCTACCAGGATTCCCAGGTCCCTTTCTCCTACACTGCTCTCCAGCAGGTCAGCCCCCAACCTGTACTGGTGCATGGTGTTTTTCTTCCCCAAATGCAGAACTCTACACTTGCCCTTGTTGAACTTCATCATGTTTCTCCCCGCCCAACTCTCCAGCCTAAATAATAATTCCTAATAATTTTAATTAGGCATCTGAATGTCTTAGCCAGTTTTGAAAAGAAAAGATAATTTGTTCACTTTTCACTAGGGATATATTCTTGTTCCTCATTAGAAATATGATGTATTGTGCTTATATGTAAATGAACGGTTTTCAGATAAACTTTTGCATGATGCTTTAATAATGGGAAGTAACAGGCAACTTAATATGAAATCTGTCATCATTTCCCCCCTGCAGTCAAAGCTCACTTGGTCTTTTTCACTCAAATTTCTCCTCATTTTTTACTGTTTGTATGTATTTACTGGAAAAGTGTTGTGGGAAAAAAAAAAACGGATTTTTCATTTTAACAGAATATCAGCTTCTTGATGCAGATACCTCCCAAGTTTGTCTCATGCACTATCATGTCAATTGTATGTTAGACATCATCACCTATGAACTAATAGTAAGAGGCAACCAAATCCTGTGAATGTCCTCTTTCCCCTCTTCACCTTCATTCAATGTGACAGTCAGTGTCTCGTTGTCTTCATCTATGCATGCATCACATTAAGCTGGTGTCTTTGGTCAGCTGCTGAGTTAGCCTTCAAGGATCTGGAGAGTAGTCCTTACATGATGAGTCTCATGGAACACATCTGACGAGAAGTTTGCTCTAGCAAGAGAATAGATGAAAGAAGTGTTAATCAGAATCCATTTTTATGCTTCAAGAGCAACACTACAAGAGATGTTATATTTTATGTAAGGCATTTCTTTCATGCTAGTGTACCAGGATTCAAGACATCTACATTGACATCCCAACTGAACACCAGGTTGAGCCATTCTTTCCTTTCATTTATGTCTGGTATCGTTTCATTGCCTTCCTTAATCTGATATGTGCAGGCATGTGCAAAATCCCTATTGCCTCCTCCCACGCCCAGCAACTCCCACAGCACTCTCCTTTGCTGCCAACAGTCCCAAAAAGTCCCAGAGCTGTCAGAGAGAGTGCAGAGTTATGAGAGTCAGGAGAGCTAGAGCCTAGGGGTCAACGATGATGGATGGAGTCCTCCCTGGATGCCAGCCATGGACAGAAGAGAAGGGAAGGAAAAGCAGGAAGGAAGCTGTCTTCTGTGATCTCTGACCTTCCTCTGAGCTTATGTAGATAAATGGAATGGAATATCTCTGGCCAGTTTTGCTATCTGTCTAATTCAGCCTCCTATGGGGGGTCGTAGATGTCCCCATAGTGCCTGAGCCATCAGAGCAAAGATATGACCTTGGAGCCCCAGCAGTTGCAAAGACATTCCAGCTGTTATCATTCCAAGCTGGAACACTTTGCTACTAGATAAAAGAGAGCTTACTGAAGGAAAAAAAAAAAAGTCAGTAAAAGGAAAAGTAGCTTCATCGTGGCTCAAACCAGGACATTCCACCCCTTATTCCATACCATATATTACATATAGGCTCTATATTTTACCAGCTGTCAAATTAAGGATTCTTTCCCAGAGTCAGATTACCTTGAGGTACGTTCTTCATCATCCTCCATCATCACACACCAGGTACGTCCATGTCCCTGAGCAAAAGCAACACCTCAGACAGATTTACCTTTGCCTCAAGCAGGATAAAACCAAACACTTTCACTCAGTAGGTTTCTATCACATACCACAGAGACTTTATCATGGACACAACAGTGTCCATGGTTAAGTCCACCCCTCAGTCACAAGCCCATCTGTATGTTGACATCTCTGCCCTGATGACCTGAAGTGTCATGGGCTGATTAAGCCAGAAAGGGTTCACCCTTATGTTCCCAGTCTAAATCTATTTTGAACACTTGGGCAGCCTCATCTGCTCATTGGTTGTGTTGATGTTCCTCAGTGGCTCAATTCAGAGGTATGTGTGCATCTACATGATGCACTTTTACCACCAGTTTCTCTATCTGAGCTGCAATGTCTTTCCACAGGTCAGCAACCCAAACAGGTTTACCTTTTTGCTGCCAGTTGTTCTGCTGCCACTGCTTTAGCCAATCCCACAAGGCGTTTGCTGCCTTCCATGAGTCAGTGTAGAGATAGAGTCTTGGCCACCCCTCTCGCTCAGCAATGTCCAAAGCCAGCTGGATGGCTTTTACCTCTGCAAACTGACTCAATTCACCTTCTCCTTCAGTTGCTTGTGCAACTAGTTGTGTAGGACTCCACATGGCAGGTTTCCGCTTTCGGTGGTTCCCTACAAGATGACAGGAGCCAGCAGTGAAAAGAGCAAATTGTTTCTTAGTCTCTGGTAGATGATCATACAGTGGAGCTTCTTGAGCTTGTCTCACCACTTCTTGTGTGTCAATTGGCACCTGTTGGTCTTCAACCTTCAGCAAGCCCACTAGAGAAGGGTCATCTGAAAGGCCAGGCAAAGTATGCAGTTGTTCAGTGTCCTCAGTCTCTACAGCTGCTATACCAAAGGCCCATCAGTACCCTTTCAGTAAAATCAGTAAAAGGAAATATATCTTCATCCTGGCTCAAACCAGGACACAGGTCAAGGGAGGTGATTCTCCCTCTCTATTCCATTCTTGTGAGATCCCACCTGGAGTACTTTGTCCAGTTCTGGAGTCCCAGTACTGGAAGTACATGAAGTTGGAGTTGGAGTGAGGCCAAGGTAGGTCCACAAAGATGATGATGGCTGAGATGGCTGGAGCATCTCTCCTATATGAAGATAGGCTGAGATAGTTGGGGTTGTTCAGCCTAGAGCAGAGAAGGCTCCAGGGAGACCTTACAGCAGCCTTCCAGTACCAGAAGGGGGCCTACAGGAAAGCTGGAGATGGATTTTTTACAAGGGTATGTAATGATAGGACAAGGGGAAATGATTTTAAGGTGAAAGAGGGTCGATCTACATGAGATATTAGGAAGAAACTGTTTCATATGAGGGTGGTGAGACCTTTCTGATCCCTCAGATTTATACCGAGTATTGACATGTATGGGATGGAGTACTTCATTTGGTCAATTCTGGTCACTAGTCTATTCCTTCCCATGGGAAGGCTGCAGTTTTGATCCCTTTCCTCCTTTTTGTTTCCATAGCTTAATGGAATGAGCATAGCATTCTCCAGCTATACTATAATTGTAACTAAACATTGAGCCTTATCCTGACTGAAAAACATGCTGTTAATTTCAGCAAGGGCAGTTGCTTAAAAGAAACTTAACTGAGAAGTAAAATAACGGAAAGAAAATTGATTCTATCCTGGCTCAAACCAGGACAGGTCCCTTCCACCCCAAACTATTCGGATTCTGTGAAAACTGTCTTGCAGTTTAAAATAATGGAAATGTTTTCCAAAATGAAATAATTTTTTTAAAGACACATGTAATACCAAGTTGGAATTATTTTAATAGACTCAAGCATCATGTTACTAAAATTCTGCTTAGTTCTGTTTAAAACTTATCACAAATTCCCTGCAAATTCTCAACATGACCACAATCACTCATCTCTAATATGTACCAAAAAATTCTTCATTTAATCAGTATTCACAGAAGTTACATGGGCTATAAATAAAATTCAGCAAGCTGTTTGGCAGTGGATGATATTCACCCACAAACTTCCTTGAGTGGTTTCATGGGATTTAAAGGAATCCCTCTCAATGTCTGCTGCTTGTTGTGAATAATAATTGCAGAAATGAACTCATTTTATGCCAGTGTTGAACAAACTCCTATAGAAAAATTAACCTCTGGAGAACATGCCATACAATACATATTGCAGCCTTCCAAAAATGGAAATAATGTAATTCTTACTGTCAAATGAAATATCTTCTGCCTTTTCTTATCCTTTGTCCTTAAAATATCCTGGATTTTTGTAATTTCATAAAACAGATTAATACTGGTGTCAGGATAAATGAGACCAATCTATATAATATAATTCATGGGAGTCACAGATGGGCCCTTGAATAAAGATTCTCTGCAAGTATAGTGGCTTTGGGAAAAACATTTGCGTCCTAAGCCAATTTCGGCAGCCCCAGCTACTCCTTACCTGTGAGGCTCCCATTTCTACGATCCATCATAATCCATAAATAAATGAAACCTTCAAATATATGTTAGTAATTTTTCTTTCTGCATAGGCCAGCATACATTTGTGTGTGTGTGTTGCATAAAACATCTTAGTAACTGTTACCAGCAGAATTGTTTAAACAATCATTGGGCTGGGCGGGCTCTAGAACTCTTACCTTGGCCTAAACATTATTAACCACAGTTCTCAGTACAAGTTTGACCTACAAAGCCATCTGAGGGAAAAGAAAATAAAAAAACCCAACAAACCAAATTATAAATATTTTAACTGTACAAGGTATTAATATTTTAACACATGCACTAATGCTGGTCTTTTCATGAAGACAAAGGCTATTCTGCATCTCATATGTATATCAAGGCCTTAATGGTCTCAGGTGGAGCCCACATGGAGGAAGGACATGTTACCTTGGAGGTCTTGCTATACCTAGGTTTCTCCCCAGAGTGCTCAGAAAGCGGACAAAAGTTGAATGTCAGGTAAAAGAGGGCTCCAGCCATCTTTCACCAATGTGCCTACACCTAAGGAGGCAGAGACAGGCCAAGTCTCTCCGAAAGGTATTGCAATATATCCAGCTCTGTGAAGGCTCTGGTTCTGTGATGTAGGAAGAGATCAGGCAGTGTGGAAGTTCCTATAGAGTATGAATGGATCTGTGGGACATGAAATCTTACTGTACTCACAGAGCATTTACAGTATTTACTCTTTGTCTGTCTAAATTGTAAATAAAAATTAATGGAAATAACAGGTTTTTTCATTTACATCCATGGAAACCAAGCTTCCAAAGTAAACAAACATCATAATCAGGGTCATCATGCTACATAAGTGATTACAGGACTGAAAGCTAACCTTAAACAGCCAGTTTGATTTACATTAATTTTCAGAAAATGTTTCTCTAGTGTAGGTATGTCCACTCCTCAATATTTCTGTTATTTTTAATTTATTTTTTAACAATGTCATCATTTAATCATTAGAATCTTTGTGCCTCTGAATGTGCCTCCTTGCTGTGTTTGCAGCCAGGACCCAGCCTTTGCAGCAGCTGCACCTTGGGGCTGGGGGCTGAGTGGACTGAAAGACCTTTCATGCAGTTGCTGTGGACATTATGGGTTGTTGGCGTTCATTGTTCACTGCTGCTGGAAAAAAGGAGAAGAAGATAGAAGAAAGAGGAATAAGAGACCAAATTAAAGAGGGCCTTCTGTGGTTGGCTATGTTCCTACTTTCTCTCAGTTTCCTGCTTTTTCTCATGGAGCCTGTTTCTCCAAGGAGCTGTGTGAAAGGAGGCAAAGAAATGGAAGAAGGGAGCTGAAACACACTAAAACAGCTGATAAAACTAAAAGACCTAACTGAAGTCACTGCTTACTCCCCAAAACCCTCTGTCATCAAGTGCTCCCAAGGCAGCCGCCACAGCCAATGTGTACTGGAGCCGCCTGCCTTGTGCCAGAGCTGCTGTGTACCCAGGACACCATCGCAGCTTGCTCTTGTTGCGTCACATGCAGCTCGCCATGCCGTTTGCAATGGCCACTGCTCCAGCCACTGCAGCTGCACTCCCAAGGACGTGACACATCTCCAGCCACAGCTCCAGCTGTTGCGGCTGTGCACCCAAGGCAGTGTGCCGTAGCTGAATCTGCCCTGCAGCTGCGGTGCCTCTGCATCTGAGCCACTGCCAGTTCCAGTTGTTGTCTCTTCACCACCACCACCACTGCAGTTCCAGCTTAAAGCTCTGTGTTCTCTTCCCAGGCAAAAGTAATCAGCCACATTGTCGCGAGCCGGTACCGGGGGGCTACCGGCTGTCAGGATACTTTTGCGACTCCCCCTCCCGATGTGGAGGGGTTCGTGAATGAGCCCGAGGGTCACACGCGGCGCTGCCTCTCACGGAGGAACGGCCACCGCCGGACCGTGTTTCAGGGTGGTAGCTAGAAAGCACCCCCACCCCACCACGCTCAGAAATTGCCTCTAAAGCCAAGGTTTGCTCCACAAAGTAATAGGTTTATTAAGGGTTAACACAAACCGAGGGATGATGTTTAGGGACAATGCAGGTGTGAAAGGCTACCAGGGATATACATATGTATGTGGTGAGAAAGTGTCCTTTAGGGAGGCGATGCAAAGGTGCTTTTAAGGGAGAGGATTAAGGACCAAAGGGAGGAGGGGAAGAGGGAAGGAAACCCGACGCCGGTCCTCCTTAAGAAGTCGCGCTGTGTGTGCAAGTATGAGGAAAGGAATGTGTGTGTGTGTGTGTGTGTGTATGTGTGCGCGCGCGTGTGAGGTGATGTTACCCTCCGGCGGCTTGTCCAGCGTCGGTCGGTGGCCGGAAGGCAGGACGGCAGGTCCGTGGTGTCGGAGGGGCAGCCTCTCGGCAGCGGGTGCAGCGGCCGCTGGTTTCCCCTCAAGCGGCAGCAACACGGGGAGGGGGCTCCGGCCCCAGCCTCAGAGCTCGGGACCCCGGCACGCTCGGTGCTGAGGCTCAGGCTGGACCCGGGGCAGGCAGGCAGGCAGGGTGCCAGCACCAGTGCCCGCAGCAGGGGGGTGTCCCACGCAGAAAGCGTCCGAACGGGCCTCAGGGAGGAGGGAAGGGCCCACCTGCTGCCCTCGCCCCCTTGATACCCCCTGACCCACCTGTCCAGTCAGTGTCACTGTCCAGAGCCAATGAGCGTCCATGAGCCCCACGTTAGGGAGGTGACTGCCAGGGGCACAGGATGGCTTGTTGCCCATCCTTTCTGTCCCGGACCACAGCTGTTGTTTTGGGTTCAGTTTTCCTTGAGAAGCAAATCTGTTTTAGTTCGTTAGCTGGGGGTAATCAGGAGAGGCCTTTGCTGGCTTAAAAGACATTTTGTTTAGACTTATGTGGGGAAGAAAAGAACAGTTTCCCACACACATTCACACACGAACCTCGTCTACCCTATGCGGGAAATGCTTCAGGCTCTCTACCCTCAACTATAATAGTCTTTCCTTCTTTCTCTTTACCAGTCATATATTGTGCTCAAATACCCAGTTCACAAGTACAAATGTTATACACCCCAAGTTTATCCCTGATAACCACACTTGTATATCCAGTCTCCCCCACACACACACTCTTTTAAAGCTGCTACATTAAAGTGGTATTTTAAGAACGTAGTCTCTGTGTTTGTGCCGGTGCGTGTGCATCTGGGTGGGATTTGTGTTCTAGAGACATAACCCGGTAGCCAGCCAGTCGCCAGCTAGGGATGGACTGACTGGGAAAGTTAAACCAGCAAATTGGAGGCTATTCCTCCTCTAATTCAGAAGAGGAGAAGGGGCGATCCATGATTTTACTCGAGTTTTTCTAGCCCAGGTCAAACCTGGACTGCAACAGCTAGTAAGAGAATCTGAGCGCTTGTTGGCTCAATTCAGTTAGGATTTTCCCTGAATTACAGGGTATTGCCCTATATTACCAGAGGTATTGCTATGGGAAAAACAACTTTGTGTATATGCTCTTAAAAATTACAAGGAGATTCTTTGTGTACTCCTTTAGTCAGAGCCTGAAATTTTCTGTTTCTTCCTCTTTTTGATGGGTAGTTTTGTCAGGCAATACACTGAAAAAAATCAGCTTCAAAAAACAGACCCAAGAAATTGTTAGTAGGTAGCAATACTCACAACAATACCGTACTAGCAACATCCTGTCTCAATAGATATAAATTGCCTGCATATATTTAAATGTCTATGCGTGCATACACAGTCTCACCACTCGCATAATGAACCATGTCTTTGTGCTACTTTTTAAAAACAATCTTTTTTGACATTATGTCACTAAGTGACGAATTAGTCGTAAGTACTCTCCCATCTAGATTTTATTCTTTGCAAACACATTTTTCTGGGTGGCGAGACATTAACGTGTGTGTTTTGTTGTTATATGAATACTCACAGTGAAGGCCAAAACTGAACTAGAGTTCTAGAGGGCAAGATTTCTGCCTTGATAATTAATCTAGGGTATAATTTGGAGGCTGTCAATTACGTTATCTCTGCTCAGCTTCCATATCTGCAAAGCCAGGATAATAACACTGTTGAAAAACTGTCAGAGTGTCAATTCATGTTAAATATAGTGAGTTCTAGGACCTGAAAAGCCAACTAGCAATGATGAATCAAAAATCTGCAACTAATTGTGGTTTCAGTAATACCATCAACAGCACGTAAGTGCTACTAACAGGTCACAGAAATAACAGCCAATATGTCACAAAATCCTGAAGGCTATACTCAAGATAAGTCTTACTTCAGATAAAATGGGATTGGGCAGACAAGCAAATCAAAGCTACGCAGTGATGCAATGATTTTAGGTAGTAGTAAACACAGAGTGTCTATGATAAAACAGGAGCCCACAAATACAGCAAGACTTGAGACAGTAAGAGTTTAAATAAAGTTATAGTGATTGATTGCTGAAATTTCTGCTGACATGTTGACTCCATGATATATGCAAGAAGAAAGAGAGAAACTTGTCCTTGAGATAAATATTCATAGAAGCATAACAGGAGGGATTGGTCTAGTTTGAGAATAACAGGAACAAATTAGTAACTCTTTCATATTGAATGTTCTTGCTGCAGTTTTATAAGCTCATAAAAAGCTCTGTTTAAGCATCATCTTAGTGTAACAGTCATTACTATGTGATCCAGAAAGTATAAAATCTAAACATGTCCTGTAAGCACTTTGGCGATTTTACCCATGTTGTACATGTGCTAATGTTACAACTATTATACAAAGTGATAATAGGTGATACATCACATTAATGATATACTTCCCTTTCCATCCTCAGTTATCCTTTCTCCACTACTCACAAATTACAAAAATCTATAAAGCTGGGAAAAGTTCCCAGTTTTCTTCTGCAAAATTACATGTCTAGGAGTCCAAGAACCTAGTCAATTCATACTTCTTTGTATTCACTTTTTAATGTATGTGAAAAAGAAATAGAAATACCTACTTTTGCAGTGGATGCATCATGAAAAAGGAAATACAGAAGACATGTGGGATTATTTGGATTTTTTTCCTCACAAAAATGTATGCTTTTTCAACTCAGAAGTTTTAATGTTAAGAAGATTTTAGCCTGTGGGGGGGGAAGTGTACCTTGGAAACTTCTTGCTAAATAAACTTACTGTAGGGAAAAGGCAGTTAGGTAGAAAACAGTCACTACAGTATGTTGGTTTTGGCCCAGCAACCTCACATTTGGAAAAATTTGAGAGCTGAATTGGAAGCCCAGAGTAATTTTTAGGGTCCTTCCTTCTTTGACAATGCAAGACATAGACAGTAGGACAGTAGTTTCTGAAAACCAGCAGCATTGTCATATTTGCCATCTCCCAGGCTGGAATACATATTCCTTCCAGCACACTGCAGTTGTACTGTAATGCCGTATGACACTTCATGATAGTTGAACATCAGAGAGGTTAGAAATTAGTTTAAGATAAATTCAGATGCAATGCTGAAAATTCAGACTTCTCGGATCTAGACACCAGGTTGATAACGCATTTCCTTAATGAGATTTACAGCATGTCCTGGGTTTAAATGGCTCATAAATTTCTGCTAATACATCTCCCACAGTCCATACAGAGACATGAAGTTTAAATTATTTTGACCCTGCACAGTTCAGGTACAGTGTTCAGTGGCTGTATACAAACTCTCTTTTGAGCAATCTGAAAAGCACCTGTTAAACCTCAGTATGAAAGGTCTTTCCCTCCCAGATAACAAAAATGTAATTTTAATGAGCTTAGTTCAAACAGAATATGACACAAAATTATTTTCAACTGCAATTATTCAGAATTGTCAGGTTGTGAAATAATGAAAAGAAATTCACTCTTTTGAACTACCAATCAGGCTAGCTATCAGGTTAAGTCTCTTGGGAAGCTTCCAAAAGCATTCATACCTGCCTTCCTTTGAACTAAGTATTTGCTAAATAGTACAGAAGTGTTGCTGTCCACTGGAGAGCATGCTAAGATTGTCTAAATAATTTCTCTAGTAACCTAAACTAGATTTGGGTCGTTGGAGACAGAAGCAAGTAAAAGTAAAGGATTGTGATACCTCTTTCTTTCTGCACTTCTTTTTTTAGAGAATTATTTAAATTATGAAAGCTGATTGTAGGTCACTGATGGAAAGCTATATTTGATCTTCACAGTTAGGAATCCTTCTGTTAATCCCCTTTACAAAGCATGTTTTAGCTTGTCTCAAATTGAAAAAAAAAAAAAGCGCCTCTAATTGCTAACTTATGCAAATGTTCTGTAGTCTAAGCATGCTATGGATTTTTCTATTTTTTATGGTTAACTTTGTTGTTTGGAAATGCCATCAGGGGTTTTTTGGTTGTGGGGGGTTTTGGGGTTTGTTTTGTTTTAATTGCAAGTGTGATGCACTGATCTGTATGAAATTCAGAAAAAAACCCGTAATATTAAGACACACTACCTTTTTTGTAGCTCCAAACCCATCACGTTTATGCTAAAGGTTAGATCACACATGAAAAATATTATAAGAATTGCCTAAAGAGCTCCAAAAAACATGCACAAAAATATAGGCGTTGCAGATTGATACCAGAGTACTGTCTGATAATTTCAGATCCTTTGCCATTTTGCACAACTGTTTCCATAGGTCTCTGTGTTGTCCCACGCATTTTTACCACTTGGCTGATTTGCCCAGATAAGGATCATGCTATATTTATTTCTTAGGAAGAAGACATCTCCAGAAAGTGAGGCAGATGGAAAATTGACTAATAAGATCACCACTGTATACAGTAGTGCATGGACAGCCAAGCCGCCTATGAATCAGCTGATGATGCTGATAATTTGCTTTGAAAATCAGCTAAATACTGTTATTTTCACACAACTGCAAGTTTATTTAATTTTACATTAGCACAGAAACAGAGAAAATAGGAGAACAGTGCAATAAAATTTTATTTTGGAAGATCTCCTTAGTGAACCTCTGGGAGGCAGTTCTGAAGAGTAAAAGAGTCCAGGAAGTCTGTATATCTGATGTGAGAAAAAAGACTCTATAGCCCTGTGAAGCTATAAAGCTGGTATTCTTTATTGCAGCCCTGGGTGTGCGGGGGATTGCTTCTCCAAACACGCACACCAACAGACAAGAACAGTGTATGTTTTATTAACTTGAAAATATACATATGCATTTCCTAACAAAAGAATAGGCAGGATTATACAGATTAATTCCCTGAATTCATTATAATATTTAAATCATTCTCCCAAAGTCATTAACACAAAGTTACACCCATTCCCGCATGCGCATTGCCTCTTGGTGGTTGTGGGCAGGGGTCTCTTGGAGGAAGGCTTGTAGTCTTCTTGGGTGTGCTGGGTCATGTTGTTCCTCATTCTGGCAGATTGGCTGATGTGCCCAGCTGAATCCTGTTTATTGGGCTACCAGATGAGACACATCCTAGTTCAACAAAATACCTCTAACAAACATTAACAGATTCTATTCTATGGCATCATATAGGTTTGGCAAATTTAACCCTTAAGTCTCTAGTTCACATCCTTCAAGAAGGAATCTTAAAAGTACAGTCTGCCCAATGTGCTGCAAGACCAGCTGATGGGGAGGACAGCCTGGCTGAACAGAGAGTTTTGATTGGGATTTAGTAAAAAAAAGAGAGTTTATGAATTTTGGCAGAAGGGGCAGGCAACTGAGGAGGACTATGAGGATGTTGTGAGCTATGGAGGGAGAAAATTAGGAGGACCAAAGATGAACTAGAACTTAATCTGTCTACTGCAGTAAAAGGCAGTAAAAAATATCCCTGTATATACATCGACAACCTTTCCCTCTACCACTTAGCCAGTTATCTTGTTATAGAAGGAGATCTTGTTACTCAAGCAAGACCTGCCTTTCATGTACTCACGCTAAGTGGTCCTGATCACCAAATAGCCTTGAATTTGCCATGTGGTCTGAAGCCAGTAACTTTTGCTCCTTCCCCTGAGTTGGGCAGGAGTGTTGATCTGTTTGAGGTAGGAGGGTGCTACAGAAGGATTTGGGCAGGATAAAACAATGAGCCAAGGCCAGCTGTATGAGACTTAACAAGACCAAGTGCTAGGTCCTGCACTTGCACCACAACAACCTCATGCAATGCTACAGGCCTGGGGAAGATAGACTGAAAAGCTTCCTGGCGGAAAAGAATCTAGGTATTGGTTGCCATCAGGCTGACGATGATACAGCAGTGTGCCCAGGTAGTCAAGACCAACAGCATCCTGGCCTATATCAGAAATAGTGTGGTCAGCAGGACTAGGGAAGAGATTGTGCCCTTGTACTTGGCACTGGTAAGGCTGCACCTCAAGTACTGTGTTTACTTTTAGGGCCCCCCCCTACAAGAAAGACATTGAGGTTCTAGAGCATATCCAAAGATAGGCAACAAAGCTGGTGAAGAGTCTGGAGAGCAAGTCTTATCAGAAGCATCAAGATATTGGAGAGCATACAGAGGAGAGCCATGTGGATGGTGAAGGGTCTGGAAAAGATGACTTACGAGGAGCTGCTGAGATTGCTGGGATTATTCAGCTTGGAGAAGAGGAGGCTGAGAGGTGATCTCACTGCAGTCTACAGTTTCCTCACAAGGGGAAGAGATGGAGCAGGTACTGATCTTTTCACTCCTGTGACCAGTGACAGGACTGGGGGAAATGGCAGGAAACAGGGGAGGTTTAGGTTAGATATCAGGTAAAGGTTTTTCACCCAGAGGGTGGTCGAGCACTGGTACAAGCTCTCCAAGGACATGGTCACAGTACCAAGCCTGCCTGAGTTGGATTATGCTCTCAGACACATGGTGTGATTCTAGGGGTGCTTGTAATATAAAAATGGTTAGTCTGGATAAGACTAACAATGTCTTTTAGACACTCTATGTTTGATGGCCCAGATTAGATTCTTAGCAGAAATAAACTAAACAAAACAACAACAACAAAACACAACAAAAACCCCACAAAACCAAAAAACAACAAACAAAAACATAAAGGTGTGAAAACAAGGAAAGAATAGAGCAACCGTTTTACTCTACCTTCCCAGCATCTGGTAATGAATGGATTGAAAACTTCTAAGCCAGAGTGATATTGCTTCTCATTAAGAATTTGAAGAATTTAATCCTCTAAGAACTTGTCTTGCTCCTTTCTCAAGCCATTGATAACTTTAGTCTTATGATGAATGAACTCCAGAAATAAATAATTATACAAGTTGTATGGAAAAGTTGCTCCCCTCTCTGTCTCAAAATTTATGAGAATTCCCTGGAAGTTTCTGTGATATGCAGAAAATTGTAAAAAATAATTCCCTCTTTAATTTTTCAATGCCATTCAAGATATCTATCCTTTCTCAGCTGTTTCTTTCCCAAAGTCTTCTGTTGCCCTGTTGTCTTTTTCTCTTCAGCTAATCTATAAGATTTAAGACAATTGGCTGAAATGGCACAAAGTTTTTAAATAGAACATCGTAAATCTACAAAAAGGGATGTCTTTATTTTTTTTTTTTCTCCCCACATTTACTTAGCAATTTTCACATCTGCCTAAATTTGCTATGATTTGAAAATCTGTCTCCTGACAGGTCATCACTCATCTAGAAACCATTTCCACATATTTTTGGTAGTTTGCTCTATATTTATAGTTATGCCTTCACCATGAGTTGCTAAAATAGAGATGCACAGCACCACTGAAGATGTCTTGGTTCCAGTCGCCTGTTTGGGAGGATACAGAAGTCCTAAAAGTGATGTGGAAAATGTACCAGCTGTATGTGGATGTCTCAGATGGATGATGAAGCCCCAAATGGCACAAGGCATCCATGTTTTGGCCAGTGAGCTGGGTCATTACTACCATGGAAACCTGCCGCTGCTCCCCATACTCAGTTTCAGCTGTGACTAAATGACCGTGTAATATCAGCAAAATTTGTTACCTGACTGCTCACCTCTCCTCTGACTTATGATCACTAGTGCCAGAATGGATCAGCCATGTGAGAGTCCACTCCCTGGCTGCCCTGCTCTTGGTCAGGGCAGTCGGATGGGCTTCAGCTGACAGACCCTGCCCTGCCACGTTCCTGGCCCCTAGGATCTTCCTATTCCTCACAGCACCCTAATACCTGCTGTCAGGAGGTAATTAGACTGTGCAGCTTTCTAAGAGCCCTCAGTCACTCTGCAAGTGATTTTCAGTTGCTTGTAATTTCTCCTAGCCATATTCTGAAGTGTTAGCTTGTCCTTCCAGAAAGCAAAATGGTTAGTTGCTCTAACATAGCATTGTAGGAAAAAAAAAAAAAGAAAAATACATTAGACTCACAATTGCACATTTGATGAGTATATTATTAATAAAAAGCTGTCTTCACTCCCTCTTTAACTACATTTTTAGCAGTTTATGTTCAGTACAATAAAGTCAACAGTCAGCTTGCAAGCAGCACAGCTTGTTCAGGTTGCTGTGTTGGTGACAATCAGGTCAAAAACTCATCTTTTGCTCTTTAGTTTTGCAAGTGTTCCTCAATACTTTCTGATTTCAAATGGAGTTTGGTTTGCTTTTTGGAAACATACAGACTCTAGCTGTCCTGCTGGACTTCATCCAGAAAAATGTGTGTTTCTGGCTATTTTAAAATTGAAAGATGACCTAATGCAAATATTTTCCTCACCTCAACTGTGAAGACACAGAAATCAGACACTCCATTATATATATTTTCTAGCAGGTTCCTGAACATGCATTTTGTGGCTATACAGTGTTCAAGGAAACATGGAGAATGTCTAAAGACAAGATGCATAAGGCTGAGGTGATATTATAGAATCACAGAATTGTTCATGTTGGAAGGGACATCTAAAGATCATCTAGTCCAACTTCCCTGCTAAAGCAGGATTGCCTAGAGCACATTACTCAGGACTGCATCCAAGTGGGTCTTGAGTTTCTCCAGAGAAGGGGACTCCACAACCTCCCCGGACAGCCAGTTCCAGTGCTATGTCACCCTCACCATTAAGAAGTTTTTTCTCATATTTCAGTGATTCCATCCTCCTTACATCCACCCTTTAGACACTTATAGACATTAGTAAGTTCTCCCCTCAGCCTTCCCTTCTCCAGGCTAAAAAGTCCCAGCTCTCTCAGCCTTTCTTCGTAAGAGAGCTGCTCCAATTCCCCAGTCACCTTTGTTGCCCTCCACTGGACTCTTTCTAGGAGTATTGCAGGGATGTTATTGCAGGGATGTTTCACTTACCACAAAAAAGTATGTGAGTTGGAGGTTGTAAACAAAAATAACTGAAGGACTAAATACCATTTCACAAATTGCATTTACTGCCACTCTATGGCTCTGTGATTCTACGATTCTATGATTTTATGATATAAGTTACACTAATATGCAACAACAGTAGCATTTATACATAGCTCTGACCCTTTATTTCAAAGCACATTACAAAAAAAGTAATTCTCCTCCATCAAATGGAGAAATGGAAGCAATTTGGTTATGAGGTGCAGCATTTTGTTACATTTTTAAAGGAAAAGACATAAAAAAACAACAGTGCAGCGTGAGCCACCCAGAAGCTCGAGCCAATCTGAGTAGGTCACATATTGCGGGAGGCGGTGCCTGCCTACAGGACACACTCTCCCTAGTAACCAGAATGTTCTGACACCAGTCTAGATCACAGCGATGGGCCTCCTGTTCGGGTGTTCTAGACGTATTACAGAGTGGTTTACATGGGTCTGCCCGGAACTGGGGCCAGCATGGATGTGCTGGATATTAATCAAAGTGTTACAGCTCCACTAATTACCCCCTCACTCCCTCTTACCGAAATTAAAATGTAAAACCGTGATCTGCTTTAACTAATTCAACCACGGTTTATTTAAAGGGGCAGGGACACATGAGGATGCTGAGGATAAATTTTGATGAACAAATTTAAAGGCATTAAGTGAAATTGTGGAATCAATGAGATCCAGTTGTTTTGTTTGAATTCAACATGCTCTCATTTGAAGGCATTAATTGCAAAAGTAAGAACGCAGAGGTAGAATATTACAGCACCGGATAAAGGCGGGTGGATATTGTGCAATCATTGCTTAGTTCAGTTTATGATGTATCTCTATTCAATCAACTGAGTTAATGAGAGACATTATTTATTATTAGTGTGTCATCAACACAAGGTACTTGTGTAATATTAGAACAAATAATATATACGATTATATACATTATGTATATCATGTATATATAAATAAAATATAAAATAGTATATAACATATAAAATAAAATAATAAATTATACCATACTTCATTAATAATGTGGCAGGAACCCTGGCAGCGACCTTCCCTTCAAGGCACCTCTTGAAATCTCATCAGTTTCCAGAAGAATTTATGCTACTACATATTTATTAAAGACATAATGTAATAATAATAATTATTAGCATTATTATTAACATTAACTTGATGTTTAAATTCTTTTCATGTTATCTATAAATCTAAAACCAAGGATTGTCAACCAGAAATAAACTCTCAGCTTCCCTTACAGGGGTTATGATGCTTGAAAGGACTAGCAGTGTAAAGGGAATGAGGACAAAACTTGAATCTTGCTGTACTAGAAAAATTGTCTGGAAAAAAAATAAAGCACATTTCAGTAAGGACAAGTACAAGATTCTATAGTAAGTTCCATAGCAACAGAGCATAGTGTTGAATAACAGTTCTGAAGTTCTCTTGGATATCATGCTTTAGAAAAGATGTGCAACTACCATAAGGAATCTAGATAGAATAGGAATGGTTGGGTATGAAAATAGGCTGAAGAACTGGAATTGTTTAGCCTAGATGAGGTCTGACAAGTTTTTTAATTCCTTGTATCTTGAGTTTTTCTGGCATTCTCTTTCATAGCAACAAAGAAAAACTACCATTTTTCTATGCCTACATGGGTAAGAAATGGTGAGTTTAAAGTCCAGTATGATCTGATATTATGAAGACAGTTTATAACAGTAAACACAATAAAGTAATAAATAAGCTCTCTGTAGTGAGATATTTTGCAGAATTTCCATCACTGCAGAAAGGCTCAGAAAAATGTTTTCACTGAGGAAAAACGGACACCTGCCACGATGACATGGGTATGCATCTCTGAAAATGTCTAGTGCTGAAGTTAATAAATTACCAGTAAACCTGAAACTGACAAGCTGAAACTAATTGATATTCACAGCTATTCTTAACCCATCTCCAGAAAATTCTTAGAGAGGAGAGATCACTGCTTCTAAGTCTTTACTGATGGTTTTGTAGACTGGAAAACTCTTATGATTAAAAATTTATTTGGGAAAAGTACAATTAGCCAAGGTTATATATAACACAAAGGTAAATATAGTTCGATTGGTGAGAAATAATTCAGCATAAATAGAAGAATCACATCTACAGAGGATTGTGGCTGTAAACACAGCAGAGACCATAAATTAAATGCCAAATAAATAAGCTTTATAAAACACTTCTTCAGACTATAAAAGCTACAACATAAAGCAGTGAAAAGTGGGCTTATTTACAGAGCTGCAGAACTTTCTTTATGACCTCTGATAACCTCTTCCCCAATTTGACAACTTTTTTTTTACACTTTTTTTTTCTTATTTTTTTCTTTTTTTTCTGCACTGCTTCATGCGAGAGTGCCTGAGTGGACTTGCTTTGTTCAAATTATTAATTTAAGTAAATCAGAGTGTACACAGTACTGTAGCTGGCTTCCCAGCCACCAAACACTCTTAGGAGTCATTGATTGGTAAGAAGAGGGAGCAATAAATTTGGGATGAAATGAAAAGGTGTCTATAGCAAATGTCTAATTTATTGGGCATGACTGAAATTATGTATGAGCTTCTGCTTCTTCCAAGAGCACTAGTCTGAGAGGCTGGAAGTATAACTTCAGTCTTTCTGAGCAGGTGGAGGTTACAGCAAGTTGACAGCACCTCAAGTATGCCAAGTATATATCTCAAGTATATATCCTTTGCTCAGGGTGCTGAAGGTGTTATACTGATGGCTTCCTCAATGTGCAGTCTGATTAGGATTGCTTTAATATGTTTGGCATCATGCTCTTTTACCTTGCTCTCTCATTTTTTGTTTGCAAGTTCACACCACATACAAATTTAGTATTTATTATGCATTTTATGTGGGTTAAATTCTTCTATTTTGTTCTCTTTAGTACCCCTAAAACTGGTTTTGCTCAGCATTTCTTTCTGGTTTGCATTTCCTTCACTGACTTGTTTATAGCTGTGAGATCCCCATTGTCAGCCTGCATCTCATTTGTTACCATCTCACCTGTACTCCTCTGCTTTGCATCGTGTTACTGAATTTCAAGGCCTCTGCTGTCATACCAGACCTATATTTCTGTACATTGCGTTGTTATGCTAGGGTAATTATTATCTCTGTGGATCTCTACAGCTTAGGGTCTACATTCATGGTTTTTGTGGGATAGGGAATTCAAGTATTTTACCATTTCAGTATTTTAGGATAAAGAAAAATTTTGATTAATTAAACAAAAGGAACAGTTACTGCTAGTTACTGCACCAACTGCAAGAAATTTTTCCTTTCAGAAAGAAATTAAATCTTTTGAGAAACACAAAATATTCTCACAAGTTTTCCAGGTCAGAGCAGTTTTTGATCTTTTGCATGTTACCAAGAGCTAAAATAGTTTACTCTAATGCTCCTGTACCAGTCTGTAAACACAAGACCACTAGCCAAGTTTGTAAGAAAATCATAGTAAACTGTGATTTTCAGCAAACTTAATGTGTTCTGTTACTGATATTGGACTCCTCACAACTTTTAGGTGTGCTGAATATATTCAAGAACATGTATTATGTTATCCTTAATGCCAGACTGATTTATTTTTTTTTTTCAGGGGAGGGTTGTGTCCACCACCCATCAAACAAGGAACCAGCTACAGAGACATTTCTGTACTAGAAATGTTTGATACAGAAAGAGAATCTTGCGAAGTTGTCACTTGCTTTGTACTTTCACTACTATCTCAACCAACAAAGAAATATTTTCTGTACATCATCTGAATGTCACTTTCATGAACTAGGAAGGTGGCTTTTGCACTGCATATATTTTCTACCTGTAAGAACACACAAAACCTCAGGAAAACAAACAAACAAACAAACAAACAAACAAACACAAAAAAGGCTATTTTTTAAAGTACCTTGACAAATCTTAAGGTATACACTCTGTAGAATGTAATAAAAAGTGTTTACAATTAGACAAACATAGCACTTTTCCAAATCAAGTCCTGATCTTGGTCTCAATTTGTACATAAAGCTAAGCAAACATTACAAGTTACCTTCCAGGATACATAAAAACCCACTGCAGAATAGATGCAATTAAATGTGAAGCACCCAAGACACAAACCAATACTTTCTTGCCATTCAAATAACACTGCTATTTTTATTAGCTTAACTGATTACCTTAATTTGGGCCATGAGCAGTGCTAGGACTGGGGGAAGGATGCCTCTTTAGGTCCAAAAATGTTAGTCTCACTGTCTCTAAAGGATTTTTTAAAAGCAAAACATATCCACATGCTTTCACAGTTGCCTTCTCACTTTTCTCCCTCATTCAAATACACACCCTGATGAATATGTATCTATATTTAGAAATACTTCAGCTCATGAATGAAGGCTAAGTGGAAGCAAGTTTACAAATGGGGAAAGGCTATAGAGATTTTCTAGAGCATTCAGGGAGGTAGTCAGAGAGCAAACAACTGGGTAGGTGACCTTGTGTAAAGCCAATGAAATTATTGTTTGTATACTTAAAACAGGAGAAAGAAGAAAAATCATATAATAAAAGATGGCAGAGAATCAAAAAGAGCAAAAACCTTTGAAACCCTTTCCTGTAAACAATATAACTTGGTTTGTATCTTGTTACTTGTCTGGGAACACTGACTTGCAAGCTGTGTGTGTAGATGCTTGGCTGTGGTAGTTCAAGTCTGATCATTCAGATACACTCAGTGCATTTTGATGGAAACACATATCCTGCAGGCAAATTCATCACTAATATCCATTTTATCTTGAAAAAGTAATTTTGTGACATATTGTGTTGCATGCTTGACTAATCCCAGGGGCTGAATAATTAATGGCCATTATGAGATGGGCCCTTTTGAATTCCTAGAGCTCTGTATTGGCATCAAGCATCACAGCAGCTTCATAGATAATTTTGTTCAGCTAGAAGTAATCTGGTGTTAATGTCTTCAAAGTAAGGTGTTTTTATTTGTATCACAGTGATCATGATTCCATTTACTGAAACATAGCATTATAGCTCGGCTAGAGACATTTTCAGTTAACCAAGGAAGCGCTGATAATAACAAAACTTAACTAGACGAAACAACCCTGCCACTTCATCTTCTCTAAAAAATCCTGGTTTTTAGCACTGTGACACTGAACTGTAATACGTTAACCAAAAGGTGCTATCCCTGTCACCTACAGAGTTTGTAGCCATCCATCAGTAATACTCTTCTGGGTATACTTTTTAGTTAGCATTGCTAAAGACTTTTGGTGAGGATAAAATTATGTACAGTTAATGTCTACCATTACACTTATCTGTCAGTAACGTGTTCAATTCTTAGGCAAGTTTAATTATACTAATTTTTTTCCATTGCTAAATTTTGCCTTTAGAATGTATTTCCTAGCAGCGAGCATAGCTGAATATTCTTTCTAATACAAAACAATAGTAGCTATGGATCCTATTATGCTATTATTATATCCTATTATTCACTACATAGAATTCAGGCTAAAAGTTAATTTGTTTATAAACCAAGTAATAAGACTTTTTACATATACATTTGTAAAACTACATCTGAAGATCAGATGGGTAGCTTCACAACACATCTTCTAAAAGAAGATGAAGAAAATAATCTTTTGAAGTCCTGTATCTTTAAAAAAACATAGTGATCCACCTGGATTATGAAACAGCCCCACTGGTATCAAACTGCATTTGCATAATCCAGTTCCTTAAGCCAAGAAGAAGAAGGAGACCATACCCTAAGTGATAAAACCTAGGAAGTGCAGAGTCAGGACACAAGGATTAGTGGCAGTAGGCAAATATTATCAAACTTGTATATGCATATAAATCATGTATGCTGGAAAAAAATAATTTTAATTACTACCAAGAAATTGATCTGAGGATGTTCTTAAAGCAATGACAAGAAGGAGGCAATGGCAAATTGATGGTCAACTGTCTACGGCAGATCTGATAAAGCCCCAATTAGATAGAAGAAACTAATTATCTGGACGGCATCTAAAAGACTATGACTAGTGACTGGTAGAGTAGGGGAGTGAAGAGAAGAAAATAATGAAATATAATTTCCTGTGTTTTTAAATCATTCAGATAAATAAATAGCTAATTATCTGGATTAAAGAGTATTTTGAACACTTTTAAAACTAATTTTCCTTATGCTTAAAACCCTGATACAGCGTAACTCTATCTATGTGAAATTATGCTTTCAATTTCTTTAGAATTCCTTTTTAGTTGAGTTTTACTTTTTCATTCAAGCATCCAAACGTCTATTGTATTTTCATCTTTGAGTATGTCAATAAAGATTAAAACTCAAGCTGGCTAGAGAAAAGAAAATGATAATGGCAATTTAGTGATATCTTCCTTTTTCAATTTTACTTTATTTTTTTCTTTCCCAAAATAACATTGATGTTTACAGCAGAGCACATTAAGAAAAGCTTTTGAAAACATAACAGAGCTTTGATCAGTTGAAGGTTTAATGCTCTGAACTGAACAAATCAAAATAAATTCTATCCAAGTGCAGAGTTCTTATTGAGTGAATATTATTAGGATCAGATTTCTGCTATTTTCCAACATCTGAAACTGGTCCCTATGCTGATAATTTCCAGACAATAAAGAAGTGCATACCCATAGGTATGTCATCTGGCCTATCTGACTATGAAAAGTTGACTTGTATTACCTTTAATCCCTTTTCTTCCTGGAGAAAGATGCAAGAGAAAACAGCAATATTTTTCTTTTTTGCTAATGTTTTTTTGCCATAGTAACTGTCAATTTACTACAGTGAACTTGCAGATTATCTAGATATTGCTCCCTTCTCTGCCCTTCCTCTAAATTAAAGTTAGTCATGTCAATCCAGCTTATACTTACTGGTTGGAATTAAGCAGTATCAGGTTAAAGAGCTTAAAAGGGACGAAAATAGAAAAGATTTTGATGGTTGAAGAATGCTTCTGTCAATTTGCAGCTTAGCGCATAGAGGGTTTTAATATGAGAAAACCCTCAGACTGAGCAGATGGGCATCATAGCAGCTGGCTCAGAGCACTGTTACTGTGCTCATCGGAGAAAACACTAATAACTTACACAAATAGCCTGGGATAATATTATTTGGAGAGCTCTTTACATCCCAAAATATGAAAATAATCCCCAAATCATTTTACTAGCATGATTTAATTGCATTAAAATCCATGTATCTACCAAGTGTTAGAATAGTTACTTTTCAGAATAGAAATACTTCACAATTGTGATTTTTAAAAGCTTTTAAAATAATCCATACATATTATCATATACAATGCTATAATCTCTCTAGACATGACTGCTCTATTTTTTCTGCTCTGTATTAATTATATGTCTTGCAAGTTTGCCAATGAATGAGCTAAACTGTAGCACATTAACTTAACACTTTTCTATTGATCTTTGCTAAAAGTTGCCTAAAACAAAACTACATCAAGCTGCTATGAGATTTAATAAGTAGACTAAAGTGCCACCAAGAGGTGACAGAAAAATGACTCATGATCAGCAGTACTTGATAAAATATTACACTGAACCACCATCCAGATTCTTAGATCAGATTGCTAGAATATGCAAAGCAGGAGTAAATCTCTCAAAGAACATTCCTGATGATTGGATGTGTCAGCAAAATATCTTTATTTTATGAAAATTTTAACATCAGAGCTGGATCATCTGGACTAACATCTTTAATTAAGCTAGGTAGAATTAGATGAACAAGGTAGATGAGCAGAATCAGCTGCATATACATTCCTCTTGGACCCAGATCCTCAAAGTAAAAGAGATGTAAATACCACACATTCTAACAGATGAGTCATGACTGTCAAGACAAAAGAAATTCTTTGCCACATTCTTCCTTTATCACAAAAAAAAATTAGTTTAATTAGTATACAAAAATAATCTTATAAAATAATGCAGTACAAGAAACCAAAGTCAATTCACTAACCCACCCAAATCTCATACTATTGTACTATATTCTACAGAAGTCTATGTAGCAAATCTTATGGACAATGAAGGTTTTTGAAGTAATGATTTTAATAACGCTGGTTATAGATTCCTGAAATATTCAAAATCACTACCCTAGAGCATCTTTTCTTTTTTTTCCCCTCACAGTCCTAAGACAGGAATATATTTTGCATTGTATTTATATACTCACATATACAAACCTACTCCCGTTTTTCCAATGTCACCATCTCATAATGCCCAGTCTTGGTACAATTCTCGCTGATGTGAACATAACAATAAACTATATGTTCAATAGCAGATTCAGTGAAGTGGGAGAACAGCATTTTCCACTGCAAATACCTTAACTGAACTCATTATTGTAATATTTTATGATAAATACTTTTTTGAAAATAGTTCTTTAATTTCAAGCCAAATACAGCATCTCTTGCTTACTGTAGTGGACTAAGCCCCATATACCTCAGTCCCTTCCCCCAGACCTCCTTGACAATTCCCTGGCCATCATCTAGCTCTACACACATGCTTACCCACCCCTAGCTTCCAAATCACTCTTGTATTCTGTACCTGTTCCCATGCTAATTGGCATAACTTTGTCAGTGTGTGACTGCTTAATATTGAGAAGATCGTAATCTAGTGTTGGGCAAATGTGTAAGTAGTTATGCTTTTTGTAAAATATGGGACATTCCTGGAAAAAAAAATGCTTAAAATGGAGGGGTTTATATATTCTTCTTTTTTATTATTTTTTTTTCCCCTGCAAAATTTTTTGCAATCAGAGCATCTGCCTCCAAATTTTTTTTTTTAAAAAAAGTTCCAACCAAGTACAAAACCAAAGATATTTCTTTTCCAATTTATACTATATTTAAACTAATTAACTATTTTTTTTCTCTACACACAAATTTTTGGGCCCCACCAGAACCCAGACACTAATGCTGTCCAAGTATCCATAAGCAGATGAGTTTAAAATGGAGCTACTTAACAACATTAAACAGATCTCATGAAAAAATGTTTCACTTTTTTGCATTGGCTAATTGGCCAACAGATGATATAAAAATATTGTAGTTGAGTGCTTTTAGAAGGCAGGGGTGAAAAAGAGAATTTTCAATCAAAAACCTTTTTCACATCTAACCTGACTTCTCTACAAATTGGAAAATATTACTGTAGAGTTTGTACCATGGCCAAATCCCAGAAAAGACAGTGGAAGCTAACACAGTAATGGCTTATTAAATGCTCAGTGTACTTACTATTTCATTTGTTTGTTTCTACAGGCTGCAAAAATTAACATATTCCTTAGAACCATCATGCATAACATACACTAAAACTTGTTGAAAATGAGGAGGAAAGATGTTAATACTTTCCTGGTGAAGTAATATAACTTGCTTCTAGAGTGTCAACCTTTGTGAAAAATCACTGAAATTTATCTAGTATTGCCTCCTATCCTCCAGTTCAGCTTCAGTTTTGGTCAAATTTGTTCCTGGTCTGAAGTCTTCCTAATCAATAGACTTGCATCATTAACGAAATCTGGATATTATCTGCCCTTGCCTGTATCATTTCCATTGAAATTTGAAAAATATACTGTGAATAGTAGAGGTCATTGTGGATGTCAATACATTCATGATCATAACAGCATGTCTAATTATCTGTATAGACTTCACCCTGCATTCAATTCACAGAAAACAGCTCTATTACCAAGAAATGTGTTTTGGTACAGCAGCCTCCTGATATTTCATGTTCTTATTTAAGGAGCTTCTTATCTTTCATATCTGCAGGTTAAAGAAGAAAACTAATTGAAATGTAAATAATCCTGAACATCTTATTATGTGCCAGGTACTTTGAAATTATACACACAAATATTTATGCCACAATAGCAGCCCTACACTAATAAATAGTTACGTTTGATTACTCAGACAATGTGAGGAATGCTCGGAGACCTCATTCTCCACAATCAGTAAGATATTTATAACCAACATCCTAATGTATTTTGATATAAATTAGATAAGAAAGTTCTTTTTCTGTGTTGTTAGCCTGTGTCATTAGGTAAGACAGCAGTATGGCATTAAATGAGAGCAAAGAAATTAAAATAGCATGAGAAAGTAAACATTAAATAAAGACAGTGATAAGAGACAAGCTTTGCCCAGCAAGCCTTAAAAAAATCAATGTCATATTTAGCCAAATGGTACTCATAAGGAAATCAATCTGTCTTGCAACTACTGCCTAATGCTTTTCTCAAACTTTCTTGATAATTGCTTGTACCAATCAAGAAATAAATGTCCCGATTTTGTCAGGTTGTATTTTTACTGCAACTGATACCAGAATGAACAGATGCTAAATATTGAAATTTCAATCATGATTGTCACCAACAGATGCAAGTAAACATATTCAGAGAGTTAATTTTCTTATAGCAACTCTTCTGTAGTTGCTACTGGCTTATGCCAAAGGGCATAAATATAAATCAGTGTTAGAATCAGAAATTAAGAGAAAACCAGGCAATCAAAGAGAAAACCTTGTCATCATTGAGAAAAGCATTCAGCAAGGTGTTTACTAGGAATTTTAAAAGGGACTTTAGTGCTTCATATAATTTCTTAAAAAGTTGCAGTTCCTTTAATCTCTCTTGCTTGATACCAGTAATATGGTATCTATTCTTGCAGACTTTCTCTTGGCTATACTATGCACTATTCAAGAGCATTGGAATTTCAGCGAAGAAAACAATAAGAAATGTAAGCTTGATAATACTGGAATCAGAGAGCTCTGCACTCCCTGCATCCAGCTACATATCTTGCTCATTAAATAAGCCAATTAAGGAGACTTTGGGACAGCTTGCTTCAAGTAGCATTACAAGCATCTATACCAGCTCAGAGCCTGGTTCAGCTGGCTCTGATCCTGCACTTGTTTAGACCTTCTGATGGGGTTACTTTCAGATAAATTGTATTGGAATACAGAAGCAGAATGTGTCCAGTTCTCACCACAAAATTTATCAGTTGTTAGCTATTACCAACTTTCCAGACTCTCTCAAACACCTTGTGCCATTGTAAAGACTAACAGATGTGAATGGGGCAGATTATGTGAAATATTTTAAGGAGTAAGAAAGTTCTTCTGCATAACTAAAGTAGCTTGATTGTCTTATTGGAAGGATAACAGCAATGCAAACATCTCTCTCGCTATCAGTTTTTCTCTTTTGGCCCAAAAAATTGTTGTCACCGTTTGACTCAGGTCTGACAACAATGCTCTCGATCCCCTCCCTCTCCCACCCAGGTAGGGGAGGAGAGAGAGAAAAAGAGAGAGACTTGGCTGGATTGAAAACTAAACTACACAGCTTTAATTAAACACTAATGATATAAGAAAATATATACAATTATATACAGATATGTTCAGGTATGTGCAAGAGCCTCTCACGTCCCCCTACCCCCAGCAACTCCCACCACACTCCCCTGAGCTGGAACAGTTCCGAGAAATCCCAGAGCTGCTGCTGGAGAAAGCAGAGAGTTACGAGGATCAGGAGAGCTCGAGCCTAAGGATCGATGGTGATGGATGGATGGAGTCCTCCCCGGACGCCGGCCATGGACAGAAGAGAAGGGAAGAAGCCGGAAGGAAGTTGTCTTCTGTGATCTCTGACCTTCCTCTGAGCTTATGTAGATACATGGAATGGAATATCTCTGGCCAGTTTTGCTGTCCGTCTAACTCAGCCTCCTAGGGAGGGCTCATAGATCTCCCCTTAGTGTCTGAGCTGGCAGAGTGAAGGTGCGGCCTTGAAGCCCCAGCAGTTAGAAAAACATTCCACTGTCTTATTAGCCTACCTAGAACAGAATGTTGCTAGTTAAAACAAAGCTTATTGAAGGAAAAAAAAATCAGTAAAAAGGGAAATTGGCTTCATCCTGGCTCAAACCAGGACAACATTTTATAAAGGAAAGACAGAATCATCATCTTTGTTTCAGAGACTGAGGTGTAAAGAAAACATTTGCACAACATCAGCCAGCAGATTAATGGTATGGCCAAGATTTTGAGGGTCACAATCCTCAGTTCCGAGTGATCCCAATGTGCATTAAATGAAGAGTGGCTATGAATAGAATCAGAAGGAGAGCTGACAGACATACCAATCAATATGCATTAATATCTCATGCAGCTTTTTCAGTGTCCCACCAACACCCCAAGTGTATTCATTCATATCTCCCACCAGAGGAGACAGGCAACGTCCAAGATCTACCTGTGTCCTGGAACCTCACAAGGAAAAATCCCTCAGGAATTAACTCTGAAACTGAGATCACATAGTTCAGCATACTGAAAAATACTGTTAGGACTCAAAACCACAGCAAGTAAAATTTCCTATGACAGATTTGACTTTTTTTCCTCTTCAAGTTCCCCCTCCTCAAAAAAAAAAAACAAATAACAACCAAAAACAGAGTTAAATCTTAGTATTGGCAGGACAACTCATGCATTTATGTGAATGTTGGTAAAGAACTTATTAAAGATTTTACTGTCACAAGTTTGATTTCAAATCCTTTCCTAAATCCTAAGTGAAGCCTACACCACATATGTAGGTAAAACCCACAAAAAATCCAACCAACCACACAAATACAGACACTATCACCAGCACCCCATTTGCACACCTTTGTTTGCACATTAATCACTCAGCCAGCCTGAGCTGTGGACAACTGAGACAGCAGTTCCTACAGCAAAGAGGACCAAATAGTCTTTAAGTTACATATAGCTAGTTAATCTAAGTGCTCTGTACAAAGGACTTAATTCGAGTGCTCACCCCACATGAATCATCTTGAACACTGTAACTGACCTCATTTGGCATCTGTTAGAATCTAAAAGCAATAGCCCCCAGCTGTTCACTTCAGTAAAACCTACAAATGCATAAATAAAATATAAAAATATAAAATTTACTCTAATCCTTTGGAAACTCAGTGCTACTCAGTGACAAAAATTCAATTGTTAGCCTTTTTTAGTGCCTGGATTTTAATACCTCCTGAGCAAACCCTCTCTATTTCCATTTTCTGCCCCAAAGATTTTCTGCTGTTTTCTCATTCTGTACTAGCACTTTGGCATAGCACATAGGATTCTTTTCTACCCTAAAATGGAATCCTTTTCTCAAAGTAATAGAGTATTTTTAATATCACTTATCATCATTGAGAAAAGCATTCAGCAAGGTGCTACAAGGAAGTACAACATGATAAAACATTTAATTTACATATACTGGTGCACATCTGCACCAGAAGTATCTCCACAACTGATTTCTGACACTATATACCAGCTTTTATACTTTATTTTAGTGCCCCATAAGCAAAAATGAAATAGAAGTTCCATAACAAGAAGTAGAACAAAAATACTAAGTTGTTCAGATTATGATAAAATCCAACATGGAATAAAATTTACTTGTAGCCAAATTAGGTATGTTTTAGTTGGGAAATAATCTAAAAATAATGAAGATAAATGGAAATAATTAGTTGAATTCAGTCTAATCATACTGTATTGATGTATATTTTTTTAATCATGGTGTGGCAAACAGATTATAAAGTATTCAGTTACGCTTTTATTATCCAATGAAGTAGCAAAGGAAGAGAGACACTGAGAGCACAGAGATTCCCACAGAATTATTTCCCTAGCAACAGGGAGCAGGAATGTGCTGACAGTTTTCCAAACCTTCGTCAAATTTCTCACCACCATAGTAGTAGTAGTAGATGAGAAACCAATTGTAGTCATAAAAAAGACTCTTAAAATGTAGCTGATGTTTTTTCCCAGACATGTTTTTCCTTCTCAAACATTTAAAATACTTAATACTTAATACTGAGCTTAAATTCAAAAAAGCCAAATAAGGTTTTATTCTCATTCCATGCTTTTATAAAATTAAAGTGTACTTTATGTTAGAACAAATATAAAAGGGAAGAAAGAGTGATGAAGAAAGCCAATTCCAAAATGTGGTGTCACAGTGATAAGGAACACAGAATAAGCTTCTTTGCTCTTCAGTGGGTGCTCTTCTTTTCCTATACTGTGCTCTGACAGGCTAGTACAACTTCTGAATAATTACTCTGTCTCTGTTCACCACCCTCTCTTCACCATGGGCTCGACTCCAATCTGGACTTACCCCTCTGAGGTATTGCCAGCTAAATTAGGAATATTCCTTAATTTCCTCTGCAATCAAACATGCTTTTCAGGTAATTAATATTTTAGGTGGGTTGAATCACATTCTGGTGAGGTCTTTCACTCCAAACTCTGAGCAAACTGAGAAAGTGCCTCATACAGATGTACAGGCTCAATGGTGCCACCACTTCATGGCCTTCTAAACCTCCACAGGACTATGAACAATGTAGCTCATACTATTTATGAAATGAATAACTGTTGAATAGTTTGCGTTTGTATCCTTTTTATAGAGGGGCTGAATGTGAATAGAAAGCAAGAGGAAAGACAACAGAACAATAGCTGTTTTAATCCTTATTTAGTTCTTGAAACTGTTACCTTTGAAGCAGTTGATGGCATTCAAGGCAATTATACTGTCAACATATTATGTACTGATTATATCAGCAATACAATAATGGCATTGCATTTGCAGGGCTGGTCTCAGACAGGATGACAGATGATATACTGCTGTCCCCAAAGAGATCTAAAAACCGAATGAGCAGCTTTCAAAGAAGATAATGTAAAAGAATGAAAAGTGATTATTTATGCAATTTTGACAATGTTAAGCTGCAAGAAATAGCAGTCAATATTCACTGGGTATCAACCTCAGTCCTTGAAATCCCTGATCAACACCTTTAATTTTAAGAAAAAAATTATTGTGAGGAGCACAAATACCTGTGCAGCAAACGTGATGGTATAACACCAGCAAGGTGTGATGTTTTCTCAGCCCCTTCTGCTCTCTGGACAAACCTGCATTCCTTGAAAGGCTTTTAAAATCTGTAGGAGTGATGTGAATTACCTGACTGCAGAATTTTACCCACACCATCCTTTCTGAATAATAACTATGCATGGCAATTTGATAAATAGAATCATAGAACCATCAAGGTTTGAGAAGACCTTCAAGATCACAAAGTCCAACTGTAGTCCAACTACTATGACCACTAAATTATGTCCTGAAGCACTACATCTAAATGTTCCTTGGACACCTCCAGGGATGGCAATCCCACCTCCTCCCTGGACAGCCCATTCCAGTGTCTCCCCACTCGTTCAGTAAAGAAATTTTTCCTAATATCCAACCTAAACCTCCTCTGACACAACCTAAACCCATTTCCTCTTGTCCTGTCACTAGTTGCTTGGGAGAAGAGACCAACACTGGCCACTCTACAACCTTCCTTCAGGTAGCTGTAGAGAGCAATAAGATCTCCCCTGAGACTTCTCTTCTTCAGACTAAATAGCTCCAGTTCCCACAGCCTCTCCTCGTATGACATGCCCTGCAAACCCCTCACTAGCCTTGTTGCTCTTCTGTGGACAAGCTACAGCAAGTCAATGTCTTTCTTATAGTGTGGCTCCCAGAATTGAATACAGTACTCAAGCTGTGGCCTCACCAGGGCCGAGTACAGGGAAGACAATCACTTCCATACTCCTGCTACACACAGTTTTTGATACCGGCTAGGATGCCATCAGTCTTCTTGGCCACCTGGGTGTACTGCTGGCTCATGTTCAGACAGCTATCAACCAGTACTCCCAGATTCTTTTCCACTGGGCTGTTTTCCAGCCATTCTTCCCCAGGCCTATAGCATTGCTTGGAGTTATCGTCACCAAAGCGCAGGACCGGACTCAGCACTTGGTCTTGTTAAATCTCATCACATTGACCTCAGCCCATAGATCTAACCTGTCCAGATCTCTCTGCAGTGCCTTCCTACCTTCAAGCAGTTCAACACTCCCACTCAATTTAGTGTTGTCTGCGAACTTGCTGAGGGTGCACTTGATCCCCTCATTCAAATAATTGATAAAAATATTAAACAGAACTGGCTCAAATACTGAGCTCCGGGGGACACCACTTGTGACCGGCTGCCAGCTAGACTTAACTTCATTTATCACAGCTCCTTGGGCCTGGCCATCCAGCCAGTTTTTAATCCACTGAAGAGTCCATTTGCCTATGCCGTAGGCTGCAAGTTTCTCTAGGAGAATGCTGTGGGAGATAGTGTCTAAGGCTTTACTGAAGTCCAGACAGACAATGTCCACAGCCTTTTCCTCATTCACTAAGTGGGTTACGTGGTCATAGAAGCAGATCAAGTTGGTCAAGCAGGACCCACCTTTCATGAATCCATGCTGGCTGGGTATGATCTGACCATTATCCTGCATTTGCAGATTGAGTGCACCCACGATTAACTGCTCCATGATCTTCTCCAGTACTGAGGTCAGGCTGACAGGCCTGTAGTTCATTGGATCCTCCTTTCAGGACTTTCTGTAGATGGGTGTCATACTGGCAAGCCTCCAATTGTCTGGCACCTCCCCTGTTAACCAAGACTGCTGATAGTTGATGGAAAGTAGCTTGGCAAGTTTCTCCGCCAGCTGCCTCAGCACTCTTAGGTGAATTCCATGCAGTGCCATAGACTTGTGCGTGTCCAGGTGGCACAACAGGTCATTAACTGCTTCCTTTTGGATTATGGGGAGTTGCTGTTGCTCTCCATCCCTATCAGGAGGTTTAATACCCTGAGGATAGTGGGTCTGACTATTAAAGATGGAGGCAAAGAAGGCATTCAGTACCTCAGCCTTTTCCTTATCCTTGATAATTTCCCCCTGGATGTATCCTTGATGTTTCTCCATGCATCCAATACAGGTGGACATTCTCCTTGATTATCTTTTTGTTGTTAATGTATTTGTAAAATCCTGTATTGTTACCCCTCACAGCAGTGACCAGGTTGAGTTCTAGCTGTGCTTTTGCCTTTCTAATGTATTCTCTGCATGACCTAGCTAGATCCCTGTGTTCTTCTTGAGTTGCCTGCCCCTTTTTCCAAAGGTGGTATACTCTGTTTCCTGAGCCCTTGCAGGAGCTTCCTGTTCAGCCAGACTGGTTGTCTTTCCTGACACCTCATTTTATGACACACAGGGACAGCCCGCTGCTGTGCCTCTGAAACTTTCTTCTTGAAGAACATCCAGCCTGCCTGGGCTTCTTTGCCTTTCAGGACTGTCTCCCAAACAACACTCTCAACCAGTGTCCTGAACAGTCTGAAGTCTGCCCTCTGGAAGTCCATGGTAGCATTTTTACTGACCCTCCTTCTTAATTCACCAAGAATTGAGAATTCTATCATTTCATGGTCACTAAGCAAAAGACGGCCTCCAACCACCACATCACCCAGCAAACAGTAGGTCTAGTGAGGCACTTCCCCTGGAAGGCCCTTTAACCAGCTGTGTCAGGAAGTTATCTTCTACACACTCCAGGAACCTCTTAGATTTCTCTGCAGTGTTGTATTTCCAGCAGACATCTGGTGAATTGAAGTCCCTCATGAGAAGAAGGGCTGGCAACTTGGAGACTTCTGTCAACTGCCTGTAGAATGCCTCTTCAGACTCCTCATCCCAGTTGGGTGGTCTGTAACACACTCCCAACAAGATGTCTGCCTTGTTGACCTTCCTCCTAATCCTTACCCATAAGCACTTGACCTTACCATCATATTTTTCAATTTCTACACAATCAAAACCCTCCCTAACATACAGTGCCACTCCACCACCATTCTTTCCCTGTTTGTACCTTCTGAAGAGCTTATAGCCATTCATTGCAGTATTTCAGTCATGACAAGCATCCCACCACATTTCTGTAATGGTGTTCTGGTTTGGTTTGGTGGGTTTTTGGTAGGAGGGGAAGGTCCCAGGAGTAAGAAGCTGAGAAGCTCCCCCTGCTCCAAAACCAGCCAAGGAGCCATGAGAGGGAAAATAGATGCACATCTGCAATTAACATATGAAAGAACTGATATAACACCAGAGCAGAGGAGCACTTAAAGGAGAAGAGCTGTGCTGGACAGGGGGAGTGGTGCTGGTGATTGATGAGGAAGAAGGGGAAGAAGGCGCCCAAGCAGAAGTTTCCCTGCAACCCATGGCAAAATGGCAGCTGTTCCCCTGAACTCATGGAGAAACATGGTGGAACATTCCCTGAAGGTGCTAGGAGGGGTGAACTTGGCCAGTGGACTTGGATTTTGTAGCCAGTGGATTTGCTGCCAGTGGACTCTGATTATGCAGCTGTGAAAGACCCCCGACACCAGGGGAGTTGGCTCTTCCCTAATTAGCCCGTGACTCTGTGAGAAGCCCATGCTGGACCAGCTTGTTCCAGACCTCATGGGAGGGACTCATGAAAGAGAGGTTTGTGGAGGATGCTCTGCCATGGGAGGGACCCCAAGCAAGGGAGTGCTGTAAGGAATCCTTTTTCCTGAGGAGGAAGGAGTGGCAGAAGCCACCAGCCTGTGAACTGACTCTAAACCCCATCACCTGTCCCCCTGTGCCGCTGGACGGAGGGAGGCAGAGAAACTGGGAACAAAGTAATTTGGGCCCTGGAAGAAGGGAGGTGTGGGGTAACATATACAAGCACTGCTCTGTGTGTTGTCTGTGTCCTGTGTATGTTTGATTAGTGTGAAATTAAATTACTATTTTTTCCCCAAGTTGGGTCTATTTTGCCCATGACCTTAATCACTGAAGGACCCTCCTTGTCCTTTGTCTCAACCTATGAGCTTTGTCCTCCTCATCCCAGAATGTGTGTGTGTGTGAGTTGAGTGAGCAGCCATGTGGCTATTTGTGGTCATGTTGGGCGCAAACCATGACAAATGGCAACAGTGTCATAAGGTGTCCTGCTGCACAGTGGCCTCCAACTCCTCCTGTTTATTGACCATGCTGTGTGCATTGGTGTAGATGCACTTCAACTGGGCTATCGATCCTGCTACCATTATGGGGAGAGAAGTCGTAATTGCTGTCTGACCATTCCCAGCCTCTTCCATGGTTACTAACCTATTAGTGAGCCCCGTGTTTCTCTTGCCACGTATCACTATCTCCCACCTCAATTAAGATGGCAGACTGAAGGCCAACCTTAGGTTTACCTGTAGTGAGCCTGGTTTTATCCCCTTCCCTCTTTGAGCCTGGTTTAAAGCCCTTTCAATTAACTCCACCAACTCATGCATGAGGATCCTTTTCCCCCTTTGAGACAGATGTACTTCATCTGTTGCCAGCAGACCCCGTGCCATATAAACTTCCCCGTGGTCAAAGAACCCAAAATTCCGATGATGGCACCAGCCTCTGAGCCATGTGTTAATCAGGAGTGTTTTCCTTCCTTTTTCAATATTTTTCCCTACCACTTGGGGGATTGATGAAAACACCATCTGTGCACCTGAGCCTTTAATAGGAATAATATCACAAAGCTCCACAGAAACTCTATATTATATTCAACAATTATTTATTGACAAAGTTGACAAAAGTAGTATGAGAATCTTGCAAGGAATCATACGTTCAAAACAAGCAAGCCAAAGCATTCTGCCTTATTAATCCTATAGTAAAATTCAGTATGAAATATATAAAAGCAAACATTTACTTTTCTGATTGTTTTGCTAAAATTTTAGAGGACTAGTAAAATTCTTACATGGTAATTATTTTTCAAATTTAACTAAATATTTCCTATGATACTGAGCTGTTTCATTGTGATACACAGCACTAACTCAACCAAACTCAGACAGCTAGAACAGTCCACTATATTGACAAACTTTTGAGTGAAACTAGCTAGCTAGTTATCTCTGGGAAGTTCTGTGAGAGTAGAAAAGGACCATGACTCTCTTTTTTTCTCACATTATAGCAACTTGCAGTCATAAATAATTCCCTTGTCTGGTGAGTAGAATTTTAACCTGTCTACTGAAGAAACTACTCACCAGTGTGAATTAGGTAATCACAGTCCATTGCCTAGAAGGTAAAGAGATTTCTTGAAGCTTTTCTTCACTTCTAAACTGTGAGAAAAGAAAATCTAAAAGCATTACAAATCAGGAAAAATAAAGATACATAGATAAATAAATAACTTTCCAACTTTTTTCAATTTCTAAAATTCAAATATCTTCATAGTTTATATATTTTCTAAATAAGCAACAAGGCTCAATCAGTGGGACAAGGCCATTTGTAAGAGATTGTAAGAGATTCAAAAAGGCCAAGTGCCGGGTCCTGCATTTCAGTTACAACCACCAGGCAATGCTAAAGTATTCGTGCAGAGTGGTTGGAAAGCTGCACAGCAGAAAGGGATCTGGGGATTCTGGTTGACAGCCAGCTTAACATGAGCCACCAGTGTACCTAGGTGGCCAAGAAAGCCAAAAGCACCCTGGCCTGCATCAGAAATAGTATGGCCAGCAGGAGTAGGGAAGTGATTGTCTCTCCGGTACTTGGCACTGGTTAGGCCACACCTTGAACGCTGTGCTCCTTTCTGGGCCCCTCACTGTAAGAAGGACACTCGCGTGCATGTCCAGAGAAGGACAACAAAGCTGGTGAAGGGTACAGAGGTTGTAATGAGGTGGGTGTTGGCCTCTTCTCCCAAGTAAATAAGGACAGGACTAGAGGGAATGTCCTGAAGTTGCAGCAGTGGAGGTTTAGGTTGGATATTAGGAAGAATTTCTATACTGTAATAGTGGTCAGGCACTGGAACAGGCTGCCCAGGGTGGTGGTTGAATCACCATCCCTGGAGGTATTGAAAAGCCATGTAGATTTGATATTTCAGAACATGCTTTACTAGCCAAGGTTTAGGGGGTTCTTCTGTGTTGATGGTTGGACTTGGTGATCTGAGAGGTTCATGACGATTCTGTGAACATGACATTAACCAAGAACAAAAATATTCTCATGTCAGCATTTAACCAACATACCTTTAAGGGGTTGATACTTTCCACTTCTATTAATGTTCCTTTAATGCCTTGGAGAAAAAAGCAAAGCATAAGCAAAACTAGTGGAGACATACAACTGAGAAGTAATTATTAACATTTTTTGTAAGGTTAAGAAATGCTTAACTCAACCTCATTGCTGTAGAGTATCTACATCTTTAGTGCTTATCCATTCCTCTGTACACTCAAGTCTCTCCAGAATGAAATTGACCTACTTCCATTCAGCCATCTTAATGAGATATCTGCTTTAATTCCTTTGACGGTAAGAGATATGCCCTTCAGCTGATACTGAATTTCCTCATTAAAAAGCTATCTGAATTTAAAAATATTTATCTCAACCCTGTCTAATGTAATCTCCATTATGATTAAGAAGTAGGACTGATACTTCTAATCTGACTGAAAACAACTTTAAAGCATGTAATAAATTGATTTTATGGACAAAATCATTCTGTCTTCCAGAACAGGAGGTAATGTTTGATGAATGCAGTTTACACCCCATTCAGTAATGAAAGCCACTGTTTTAAGCCATGTTTGTTGTCTTTAACAAAGACTTTCCACTTTCAAAATTTAATTATGAATTAAGGTATACTATCTAAAGTCAAGCACAGGTGAAATAACCATTATTATTTCTTCTTAGTAAGATCTGCACAAGCATTGCTTTACCATAGTTTTTCAGAGCTACCAGTTTCCTTGTACTACAGGTTGCATGACACAAATTCATCACATTGCTTTTAGACACAAACCTCTGAGATAGGCTTGCCCTAGGTTTGGGAGCTCTGATTTTGCACCAGTGCTGTATGTGCAATTCTAAGAGAAGTGTGAAGACCAGCACACCCCTTTCCCATATATTCCTTGTGGGCTGTGCCAGATGATAGAACTACTGTAACCTGTTTGCTTATTGTGGATTAATTGTAACTATTATTATTCAAAAGAATATGGTTGACAAAAAAGAGGTGAGTAATCTGTCTTTCTGAATGGTGTTTTTACATAGTAGGAAGCCTTCTGAGAGAGGAGCACATGGCTCTGCCTTAGAAGATGTGCTTATGTGGGAGAAGCACCTATACAGTGGGCTAGGGCAAGCAGAAATTAAGTAGAGGGTACAGAGGGTGCCTTCAGGATGAGTACAGCCTATGGCTTTTCTGAGAGGATCATAGCTCAGATATGTAAATGGATGGACATCTGCAAACCCCATATGTGTTTGCATCAAGTGACATGGAGACCCAAGCCATAACTTCTCTGCAAGGGTTGACAGATGAGGCAGAAACAGATGTGCCAAGTTCCAGTCACTGCTCCAGCTCTCTAAATGTCTCAATTCATAGAGGGCCCCATTACATGTGATGTTAATAATAGGCATTTTTATCTGGTCTCTAGGATGACTTTCGAGCTGTTCCTCTCATGCCATATAGGTGTAACTGCTTTTACAAGAGCAGCATATTTATGCACCTGAAAAACTTGTTTGTATTCACCTTGCATCCTTTCTTAAACCACACTATATCCATGCAACTGCATTGTTATAACAAAACTATTTGATTTTATTGAGACCTATAATAAGATTAAGGCATAAACAAAATTCCCCTGTAACAAAAGACAAACTATTTCTCATTGATTTCTCAGAAATCAGACAATTTTTTTATATTAAATAATCGTTTACAGCAGCAATAGTACTCTTCCAGTAACACAATGTTAATGACACTGATTTTCAGAGGCATAAACGATAGTTGTCTCTTGAGAAGCCTGATTAGACTCCTTGCTCAGACAATAGTGAATAAAAAGGATTAACCAACTGCTTGAGGGTTGTCTTACGGATTTTGGTTGGTTTGCATTGATTTACATAAACTCTTCCAAGACGCTTATTGGCACTTGTTAAGTGGATCCCAAAGCTTAACAAAGCTTTTTTTCTGTTGTTGTTCTAACATTTAATTTAAAACATAAAGTCAGTTTTGTCCAAAACAGTCCACACCTAAAATTAATAGAAAGCACTTTTAGATCTCAGTTCAGAATGAAACTAATCAAATGTCTCAACCTTAAAAAAAAAAAAAAAAAAAGGGTATTGATGCAATCAAAATAGCTACTGATACTACCTGTGGGTGATTCCTCTGCTAACAGATAGGAGACACCATAACATTGAACCTGAGTTCAAATTATGCTGTTAGTTCTCAAGTGGGATTAATTTGTTAAGTCAGATAGGAACTCTTTTTACAAAACAAATGTTATTACAAGATCCCCAAAAGGAATTCTGCAACCTCTGTGAGCCATCTGTTCCACTGCTTGACCACTCACACAGTATTTTTTCCTTAGGTTTAAATGGAATTTCTTGCAATTCAAACTGTGCACACTGACTCTTTTCCATCCACTGGATAGCACTGAAGTACTGTCTGCTTTACTCCCTCTGACCAGTGTCAATCCACACCGATATGATCCACCCTGAGCCTTCTTCTTTCCAACTCTCTTAGCCTCTTCTCCTATGACAGGTACTTCAGTCCCTTAGTAATCTTCATGGCCCTTCTGTCAACTTGCTCCATTAAGTCCATGTCTCTCTTGTGCTGAGAAGCCCAGATGTGGTCTCATCAGTGCTGAGTATGGGGGAAGAATAATTTCCCTTGACCTGCTAGCAACACTTTTCCTAATGCAGCCCAGGAGGCTATTTAACTTTCTTGCTGCAAAGGCACATTGCTGGCTGATAACAAACCTGATGTTTGCTGAACTTGATGTTGACTGGTCAGCTCCCAGTGTGCTCTAGTGCCTGGGGTAATTCCTCCCCAGATGCAGGACTTTTCATTTCCCTTTCTTGATCTTCATTAAATTCTTGTTGGACTATTACTTCAGCCTATTGCAGTTCAACTGGATGGCAACACAATCAACTGCTATATCATAATGATATCTGGTGTATTGCCCTCAGTTTGATATAATCTAAAAACTTGTTCAGGGTGATGTCTGTCCCATCAACCAAGTCATTAATGAAAATGTTAAAACAGTATTGGCCCCATAATCAACCCTGTGGTACTATTGGCTGGCCTCTGCATGGCCTATCACAACCCTTTGAGCTCAGTTTTCAGTCCACCACATTGTTCACTTATCTAGTCTCTGCTTCAAACTTTGTCCATGCGTATGTTTTGGAATGCAGTGTCAAAAGGCTTGCTAAAGTCAGGATAACAGTATCCACTCCTCTCCCTTTATCCACCTAGTTTGTCACCTCCTCATAGAAGGCAATCAGTTTGGCTAAGCATGATTTTCTCTTCACCAAATCCATATTGACTATGCCAAATCACCTTCTTGTCCTTTATAAATTTGTTAATTATTTCAGGATTATTTGCTCCATTACTTTTCCCTGGATCAAGGTGAAGGTGACCAGCCTGTAGTTCCTCAGATCCTCTTAGCTCTTCTTGAAGATAGGAGTGAGATTCACTTATTTCAAGTTCCTCAGAAACCTTCCCTGATCATCATGACCTTTCAGAGATAATTGGCAATGACAATGACCATCTCCCTCCATAGTTGTGGGTGCATCCTATCAGATCCCAAAGCATACAGTTTGTTTAAATGTTCCTGAACCTAATTGTCCTCTACTCAGGCTAAGTTTTCCTTGTTCTGGGCTTTCTCACTGTTGCAGGTATCTAGTATTCCTGAAGGAAAATCGTACTGGTAGGGACTGAGGCAAGGGTGGCACTGAGTACCTCACCCTTTTCCACATACTAAATGGCTAGGTTCCCCACTGAGTTCTGCGAAGGACCCATATTTTCTCTAGTTTTCCTTTTGCTGCCAGTGTACTTGTAGAAGTCCATCCTGTGGTACCTCCTGTTCCCCTCCAGATTAAATTCTAGATGGACATTCGCTTTCTTAACCCCCAAAAATATTTCTGTAATTCTTTCCTCCACAGTTACCTGAAGCAGCTTTGACCTTCTGTGTGTTTCTTCTTTAGTCTGAATATTCTTAGAATCTACCTGTTCATCTATGCAGACCTCCTGCCACCCTCATGTACATGAGGGTTGGACAATTTTTTAGCTTGCAGAGGTGATCGTTGATAACCTACCAGCCCTCATGGACTCTGTTTTCTTCTAGGACTGTACACCATGTCATCCTTCTAAGAAGGCCCCTGAACAGACCAAAGTAAAGTCTGAAAATTGCAATGGTTTTACTTACTAACATACACAAAAAACCCCCAAAGAAACAGAGATAACGAAAACTCAAAGGCAGGATATACACATGCACCTGCCAGATATAGTGAACTCAACTATGTGATAAAAGGCCATCAAACAGTGATCATCACAGCATCATGTATTTCAGGAATTTGGATCTGTTTCAAAAAAGGAAAAAAGTGAATTTATAGCAAAGACAGACTACTTATTCAGCTAGTCAGTAGAACACATGGTACTGACGAAAACTATATTTTACACTTGAAATTTTCTTCTATAATATTTGCATGTAACAAAAGATGTTTGCATGGGCTGAAATCCCAGACTATTCTTGTTTCATTTGAGTCAGTGGGACCCACGAGAGTACCTGAGTATGTTTCCATACTGGAAATTTTCCAACATATCTACTCCTAAGATGCCTGACAAAGGGAATACGAGAGACAGCTCCTGTAACACAAATCTTGAAAAAATGTAAGGCACGTAATAAATAGTTGGAGAATCATAAAACTTCAAAGAGTTAAATTACTGGTTTTGAACAGTGTTATACCATCTTAACATTTAAAAATAATTTCCCCCCACAAATATCTGGGATATAATATACCATAATTTTACTTTAAGCAACAGTGTAGTTTTTCACAGTGTAATAAACATGGGAAGCTTACAGTGTGTCTTCAGACTCTCACACCTCTAGTTCCTGACATCCACTAATACAGCAAGCTACATTAAAGATGGCAATTGCAAAGAAGGTGTGATATAAAAATCAGACTAAAGTATTAGTTCTCTTGGATGTACTGCAGTAATGCACAAAAATGTGTTTTATGAAAAACATTTGCAACCTGAAGTCTTCTTTAACATTTTTTATTGTCTTCTTTCCCTTTCACGTTTACAAAAAAAAAAAAAAAAAAAGTGATCTTCCTTATGATAAGCAAAGGATGAATTTTTTAACATATTTTTAATTGCCTAGAAAGACCAGCTTTGGCTTTTATATGTTAAGATTCCCTGCTGTCTGCCTTACCCTGAGGGACATATTTGAAATAAAACCCCATTTCTGATATACAAGACACATCACTCACATTTTTTTACGCGTACTGCTAGAAAATGTTTTCTGTAGTTCTATTACATTTTTTGTTCAAAGCCGTTGTTTCTCTTCAACTCTTGCTTACACAATATTACATATAAAGCAGTCTACTAAGCAGCTCACTTTAGTGTTTTTTTTTTTCTTTTCTTTTAAAGGTTCCTATCTCTAGCTTGTTACTAAAAAATAATTCTAATACAGTGTTTGGCAGGAACTCTTCAAGCAGGCTTTCAAGGCAGTGGTGTGTGAGACTTGATTAAATGCCTCTTATGTGCTATGTTTCCATAATATTAAGGTCAATTGAATTCTCTTCAGCAAAAGCTGGCAACTCAGATGGAACTGGGGTTTAAGAAAGGGTTATTTGGGCATTGAAAACTTACCAAATTCTGCTTGCTTTTTCCTCCACTAAAGGGATGTGTATATACAGCAAGACAATAAACAACCTGAACTAAAATCACCAAGCTTAATTGGCTTTAAACAGGAGATGAATATATGGATAGTCATAGGATTCAATAGAAATATAGCCTAATAAAAAATTACTAAACGAATTTACTGCATTAAGTTAGTTGAACGGGTCACTTTTAAAACAATGTGCTTTGTGAAACTGTCAGTCAATTATGCCAAGCATCCTGCAGGTTGTGATAACCTCAAGTCTTCTAAGATCCGTGATGCCTACAGACAACACTCATGTTGATTCTGACCCACCTGGGCAATCTACCAATGGGAGACTGGAGACAGGACCTGGATGGGAGACAGGACAAAGGTGACAAAGGATTAGAATCAACAAAGACCCCCCACAGGAGACCCTCATGCATGCATAATTACAAAGATAGTCAATTCCAGGAAATAAAATGACTGTGCAAAAGAATTCTGGGAACTCATTGACATAAAACTGAATATGCATGATTTTGGTGTATATTAGTTGGATTGTTTTGTTAACTCGTTGGGGCACTTATGGTGGAGATATCCCCAGTGCTGCCCAGCGCTGCAATAAAGAATGCCTGTTCAATAACAGCTTGTTTGTTGCTATTGGGTCTTTATCTTGCAATCCTTACCCAGCCGCACCTAGCCTCCTACTTCAGTGAGGAGCATTAGAAAGCAAGGGGGTTTGGAAGTTCAGAATTTTTGTTTCACTATTGCCAAACAACATTAGACTGAGATAACCAGTTAAACCTGACTACACGTTAGCACCCACAAGATGCAATCCAAGTCAATACAGAAATATTAATTCAGTTAAAAAAAAAAAATCATTATGCTACATTAACACTGCAAATATCCCAGCCTAACAAGCGTTTTCTCTGAACAATTTTAGTTAGATTTCACAGCCTCATGCCATTAGCACTCTTGTTTCTGCTGCAGAATAGATACTCGACACTCAGTGATGTCTTGTAATGCTCAAACCCACCAGCCCTGTCATGTCAGCTGTCAGACCAGCTTCACTGGTCTTTGCTGTGGACAACTCCAAAGCTTACTTCTACTTCAAGGAAGGATTAGAAACAATAGCTTGATTTAAATATCCCTTTAAATGGCAAAGATCAGATTCAGGTCAATAATGAGATTTTTCCATGACAAAGAGCCCTTTCAGCTTTTAAAGAAATGTCTGGAGAAGGGGTTGCCCAAGTTTGTCAAGTTCTTTTCAGCAGTGTTGCAAAGCAGTCCCAATAGAAGTGAATGAAAAATCTACACTTACATCTTGTGGACACAGAGCTAGCAAAGTATTTCGAAGCACTTAGGCCCTGTTGTGTGTTGCTTAATCAAAGAGCTAAACTTGAATATTAAAAGGAATGAGAGACAATGTTCTGAGACTTTATGGCATATACCAAGCCTGTACAGAATAGTGTTTTAAGTAGTAAACATGATAATCCAGATCTTCATAAGAAGTTGTGTGAATAATCATGTACATTCTTAATCTCAATACCCAAAATTAAAACCAAAACAAAATGTTAAAAAACAACCAGCATTTAATTATTTTAGAATACAGACAGTGATTTAGCTAGGAACTTCAAGTCTGTACTGACTTATAAACAAAAAAAAGGAAACTAACTGAAGTTAACATATGTATTAGTGTGCCACGTTTTCTGTTCCATAAATACTTGCAGAATAGCAGCCAAACACCACTGATGTGAATCAGGTCTATTGTTAACTTATATTCCACCAACTTCCTTAGAAAAAAAACCAGAAATCTCTGAATTGTTGTGGGGAAAACAAAAATTCTTGTCAACAGAAAGCAGAATTACAGATTTTATTTAAATAAATATTCATAGCAGAGAAAAATGCCTTACTTGCCTCCAGTAATAAACTTCTGGATCCCGAAAGACTGCTTTTGTCCAGGAGATCTGTATCAAATATAGGACTTGAGTTTTCCTTTTAGAGGCATTTGCTCTTTATGTTGACACTGTCCAGGGAATCCAAGACAAAACTGGATCACTGTCTCTTTGCACTATATTTAGACTATGTTAATTGCGTGTTTTTCACTTTCCTGCAGTATTCAGAAAAGATTCCTCCTATAATCTGCCTTTGATTTATAATTTCTAGAATTTGGGGGGTGTGGGCGGGTGGGAAGGGGCTTTTCTGTGGTAATCACATGCAGCAAGAGAGAGGATTTGAGACTGTAGGGTCTGTCAGAGACTTAGCTCCTGCTCACTGTCTGAGGCTTGACCCAATCAACACATTTGGTATCTGGAGTCTCCAATTTTCTTGCTATTCTGTTGAAATTTGCTCTCTCTTTTTCTCTTTCTCTGACACATTTCAAGTGTGGCTATTTTTTCATACTGCTTGCATTTAATCATTCTGCAGCTGTGCTATATGACAACACAAAAATTACATATTCTATGGATTGCTCTTGATTAAAGCTCTGTTGCATAATTACCAGTGGCTGGCCAGAGCTGAACTGCAGGTCCCTGTCAGTTCCTTTTGCCTGTATTGATAAGAATCTCAGCTCTTCTCTTGGTTAGCAGTCAGCTTCTTTGTCATTCATACGTGTGGCTACTGCTGCAAGAAACAATACTCACTGAAAGGAATAAGGACTTTGGGATTTCAGACAGTCAACAGTGAAGAATGAGAATGGCATGGCCAGCTTTTAGCTTCAGATTATTGATTAGCTCATGGGGAAATAAAAATGTATATTATTAAACACAACAAACATTCAATCCAGTGGGGAAAAATAATGTAGCACTTGTCTTTCACACACAGAACTTACAGCTGAGAGGGATCTTAATTCTGCTTTGTAAGAAAGAACATATTTAGCTTGTGTGTATAACAAACAAAAATGAGTAATGAGGTTCCTCATTTATAAATGGATAAAATCACATTTCCTTTTCATAGCTCTACAGAGCTAAATAAAGGAACTAAGTTCTGCTCATAGACATGGCTATATTTGAAAGTAAACTTTACGTAGCCAGCCTGTTGCTTAATTTTTTACGTGTCATATTTGGAGGTGAAGGTGTTTGTGACCATGCAACTTTACGCACCAAGGTGAGGTACCTCTAACAGTGAATCGCACATCACTATGCAATTAATACATGTAGTAGAAAGTAAGGAAGTTGAAATTGTTACTAAAATAGTAACTTTAGAAGAAGCTTGAAGCCTGCAAATATGAAGAAAGCCCAGGTTAAAAACCGAAACAAAGCAGAAGAGTCAGCAATTCCAGTTTTGTGGGGAAAAAAACCAACCAAACAACAAAACACCAGGCAGAAGTCTAGTCACAAGTCCACATGACCACTGATGATGTTTGGCCTATTCCACTTTAAAGAACAGCTTTTTGGGCAGACAGAGTCTCAGAAGAGGATACTGTGACTAGTAGCTTCTGTTGTTTTCCCTAGCCAGAGAAACCAGAGATACAATTTCAGATGGTTCAGAATTGGAAAGGTCATTTTTTACCAGCTCACAATGAGGTTACATGTGATGTACAGTAGTGTCTAATGCAATGGTGTCCAATTGACCTAGACAGTTGCAGTACAGGTTTGCCCAAACAAATCTTATTGCAAAAAGTCTTCAGATGGTGAACAATTAAGGCAGATTGTGCAGCTCTGTATTATAACTGGACCATATTAAAACAATCTGTAAAAAAAACCCAATAGCTTCTCAAGTAGTGGGTAAAATTTTCTTAATACCTTTTAATGTCACCAAATTTCTCCTTTCTATGAGATGTACAAATATTGGCTTACTTTTAAAAAGGTAATAGTAAGCAGGCATCTATTACGATATAGCTGTTTGGCTTATATTCATTTGGGCAGCAAATGTGACTGATTTATTTTTTTTTCCCTCAGTTGACATGTCCTAGTAATCCTGGTAATACAATGGCACTGCGTTTTTAACAAACTAGAAAAATCTGTATGATGTGAGAACAAATAATCTAGCCAGTAAGAAAAGAGGTGCATTAAACCTGTGTACTGTAGTTATTGTGGGATACAGAGTATGTTTGAGTATCTAAATGAGCTGTAGCCACTTCATTTTTGTATGCCAAAGGGATATTCTGTTGCAGAAGGCAAAGTCTTCTAGGGCTGCTCCGTTATCAGCTATGACAGCAATGCTGAGTTATGACAAAAAAACAGATAGCCTTGCCCATGTACAGCAAAGCTCAAAGCTGCTTTCAGAAGGACTTTCTTGCTGTCTGCTGCTTCTTAAGCACTTCTTTTTTGTCTTCCAAATGCTTTGTCTTCCAAAATGTAGTTGGAGGTCAGTGACTAGTGGAGTCCCTCAGGGGTCGGTACTGGGACCAGTACTGTTCAGTATTTTCATCAATGACCTGGATGAGGGAACAGAGTGTGCCCTCAGCAAGTTTGCTGATGACACTAAACAATAAACTGGAAGGTGTGGCTGACACACCAGAAAGCTGTGCAGCCATTCAGCAAGACCTAGATAGGCTGGAGATTTGGGTGAGGAGAAACTTGATGAAATTCAACAAGAGCAGTGTAGAGTCTTGCATCTGAGGAAGAACAACCCCATGTACCCGTACAGGTTGGGGGCTGACCTGCTGGAGAGCAGTGTAGGAGAAAGGGACCTAGGGGTCCTGGTGGCCAGGAGCATGGTCATGAGCCAGCAATGTGCCCTTGTGGCTAAGAAGGCCAATGGCATCCTGGGGTGTATTAGAAAGGGTGTGGTCAATAGGTCAAAGGAGGTTCTCATCCCTCTCTACTCTGCCTTGGTGAGGCCACATCTGGAATATTGTGTCCAGTTCTGGGCCCCTCAGTTCAGGAAGGACAGGGAAGTGCTTGAAAGAGTCTAGCACCGAGCCACAAAGATGATGAAGGGAATGGAACATCTCCCTTATGAGGAAAGGCTGAGGGAGCTGAGTCTCTTTAGCTTGGAGGAGACTGAGGGGCAACCTCATCAATGTTTACAAATACATTACGGGCGAGTGTCAGGAGGATGGAGCCAGGCTTTTTACAATGATGTCTAGTGATAGGACAAGGGGCAATGGGTGCAAACTGGAACATAGGAGGTTCCACGTAAACATTACAAAAAACTTCTTTACTGTGAGAGTGACAGTGCACTGAAAGAGGCTGCTGAGAGAGGCTGTGGAGTCTTCTTCACTGGAGACATTCAAAACCTGCCTGGATACATTCCTGTGTGATGTACTCTAGATGATCCTGCTCTGGAAGGGGGCTTGGACTAGATGGATTTTTAAGGTCCCTTCCAACCCCTAAGATTCTGTGATTCTGTGATGCTTCTATTAAGCATTGGCATGCTGACTACACTTTCACAATCAGTGGGTAGGTTCCTCCCACAACTACAGTTTTTGGCTTATGATTTATAGATGTCAGTCTACAAAGATATTAAGTGATATGATAGCATCTCTCACTATATACATAGTAACTACTTGCAAGTGAAAGTAAAATTTTTAAATTAATTTATGTTCTTATGGTGCTTCTGTTAGATTTTTTTGATTCATTTATATTAAAAGGATTTTCCATAAAATTATGATGAGAATAGAATTCAGAATTACTATTCTAAACTTTGCTTTGATTACATGCTACTGTGTATTGGGAAAGTTAAGCAACATTCCTTCTTTTTCACATATTAATAAAGAATGCAAAACAATGCCTGAGAGTGAAATATAGATGACACTACATATTGTAACATACGAATAATCTATTTTGTTGTGGGGAAAATCATCACATTTGCTCTGGGAGGTTAATTCAAGTATTTTTTTTTTTCATTGTGTTCATAATAATTAATGAAATTATAATTTAAATATTAAATAGCAGGTAGACATAAGCATATATTTAATAATATCTGTTAGATCATTCTGTTTCAGGAGCTTCCTCTAATTGATATTAAACTACTCTCACAAGCAGTCTGAATGTTAGTTCACTGACTTCAATTCCTCAGAAGTAGTTTAGGATGTTCAGATTTATTTTATTTATTGATTTAGTTATTTTATGAAAAGGGAACCTCTAGAGAAATGCCTGAGTCTTTTATAACACATCTTTGCTGCAACCAAGTCAACAATTCAAAATCTACATTGTATCAAAGAGAACTGGTGGAAGTTTTCAATAAAGGGAGGATACTTTGAAATGCGATGCATTGAAGTCAACAGAATTGGAGAAGGTCTACAGGTATGGTGCACTTACTTAAATTAATGAATTGTGATTCTTCCAAACACATACTTTAAAAAAATCCAACAGAATAATTCAGGCCTGTCCCCCATCCTGAATATTGTGGAAATACAGTGTGCTACATATTTTTGGTCCAATTTTAGTGTTCTAAAAAATATGTATGGTGACATTTGTGTCCCCTTGTGAGTGTTGTGCTTACATATCTGTTGCAGAGAGGATGAAAGTTGGAGCAAGGCAAAGAAGGTTCCTCTTCGGATCTGGTAGCTTTGCTAGTGCAGTGATGTTAACCCTTGCTCCAGCTTTGCTTGTTGGTTAGCAGACTTGACCCTGCTATTCACAAATTTTCGAGTGAGAATTCCCTCAGTGGCTGATGTACATACAGTCACCACTTTGTGAACTAAGCTGAGTCTGTTCCTTAAGTGATCCATGTCAATTACTTCACACAACCATTCCCCACAGTGCTTAGAAGAAAACAAAACAAAACAAAATAAAAACAAAACAAACCTTTGTGGTCTAGCTAACTCTCAAGGGAACATAAAGAAGGGCTGCAATTTTTCTTTCTTTCTGCTCATTTAAAATAAAATTTCCATCTACTGAAGAACTGAATTTGAACAGAGGAATAACAAACAAAGCAAGTATACACTGAATACTTGCATATTTCTTTAGTTCGGCTTTTTGCTATTTGTTAAATTTCTTCCTTCTTTCCGGCACGACCATGGGAGATCTTTTGTTTTTTACTAGGTTTTTGAAAGATTTTTTGAAAGTTTTTTGTATCTGTCATGTCTATCTGCATGCAAACTGCAATACCTCCCTCTAACATCTGTTTCTTCTTTTGTGTAAAAGTGCAGAAATTATTCCTTCCATTTTATTGCTGCTTGTAGTTGTATTATATATGATGGTGACACTTCATTTCTACAGTTGTGGCATCCAGGATGTATAGTGCTTGTCTCAAACAATCCAAGAGATAAGTGTGTACTCAGGCACTCTGGATATCTGTTGTCTGTCTTGTGGCATCTAAGAGTTAAACAACATTTGTCGATGGACTAAAGAGATGTCTCAGCAACCCACCCAACCGTTTTGCTTCCCGTCCTGCAATGTGTATCTGAGAACTGGGGAGTTTAGTGTGGCACATGCTGAGATTGGAGACAAAGGAGTTCTACAGCTGGCACTGAGAGCAGAATATACAGTGATAAGCAGGCCTTGATATCTCATGAAAACCACCAACTTAGCAGGAAAAGACAAAGAGTGCCAGTCGCAAGCCGCCTCCTAGGACTGAACCTCCACTGCAATAAACTAATCCTGTGGTGCCAGTTGCCTCAACCTCCTCTTTTGCAATGGCCGATCTTATTAATTAGCCAAAGACTATCTACAGGACATCGCCTCGGCACCATACCTACCCCCTTCCTATCTCGGAGGAGCACAGAGAAGATAGAAGGATTTTCTCACTTATTCAGGGAGAAAAGTGGGGGTGCAGTGCGCAAGAACTGTATAAAAATCTGGGACACTATGGGTGCAGAGAAGCACTTCCCCACCAGGAACCACTTCCCCACCAATGACATTGCTGGACCGTGGTGGTAACTATTCTATCGCTTGCTGTCCTCTGCTTTCTCTTTTTTTTTCTCTCTCTGTTTTCCTGCATCCTATCCGTTCTAGGGACTTTGTTGTGTTACTTTAATAAAAGTTTGTTGTGTGCATGGCATCTGACCTCATTTGCGTCTTAATTTCAACATTTGGGATCACCTTTAAACCTTTTCTCAGGTTCTGCCGGACAACAAAGAGTGCAGCTGCCATGCAGCTTATACCAGGAGAGGGAAGGCAGAATCCAGCCGCACCAGCCTCCCACTTTGGTGAGGAGTGTTAGAAAGCAAGGGGTTCTGCCCCATCTCTTGTAAGACCACACACCAGCCCCAGTGCCTGTCTGTGCACCCAATGTTGTGTTACCTTTGTTTTGTCCTGGCAAGATCATAAAAAATTGCCACGTATCCGAATACCAGATCATGACAACAGTCAACAGGCCTAGGGCCTCCTGCTATTAATAGCACAATGTTACAAAAATTACTAACAAAATTACTAACCACAACTACTACGCTTAGAAGTTTAGAGATTTTTTAATTTGTGCATCTGTGTGTGTGTGATCTAAAATGAATGGTTTTGGCCTGGACAAAACATGAGCTTGTGCAGTGTCTGGAAACATCACTTAATAAAGAAGTGATATAACAATGCAATAACTAAATGCCTAAGTTATTGAATACTGGAATTGATGATTCTTCTGCTTTATTTTGGTTTTTAACCCTGGGCTTTCTTCATTTTGCAGGCTTCAAGCTTCTTCTAAAGATACTATTTTAGTAACAATTTCAACTTCCTTACTTTCTACTACATGTATCAATTGCATAGTAATGTACAATTCAGTGTTACAGGTACCTTACCTTGGTGCATAAAGTTGCGTGGTCCCCAACACCTTCACCTCCAAATGTGACAAATGGACACAATTTTAAATAACAGGCTGGCTACGTGAAATTTGCTTTCATCCTGGTATATAAGAATACACACTTCAGTTCCAGTATGATACTGGAGACCCCAGGGCTACAAGCAACTGGCTTTGGACTAATAATTATTTGATTAAACATTTATTATTTTAATTAGACTAAACAATTTCTTGGCTTTGTTTGCACAATGTGTGCACCTTTCACCAACAGCAAGACTTGGAGCATAATGAACAATCTGCAGACTTGTTTAACACAGCTTGGAACAGCTAAAGTTCTTTGTCTTGGATACTAGAGAAAAGAAAGATATTAGGAATAAATTCAAATTATTCATGCATTATCTGTTTTTTAGCAATTGTCTAAAGATAAATTGCAGTTTAATATAAAATACATTTAATAATTTGGTTGGCATATTAATGAAAAACTGCTAAATATTTTACAGGTCTGATGCTAATGAAGACTCCACAAATCTGAGCCAAACCACTTGAAATCTTATTGTGTCTGAGACCATTTTTTGTTGGTAAGGTATACTGCAAATCACTATATTAATAATTGTGCCATTTTAAAATGTAGTATGCATTTAACTGCTTGGCAAAGATGAGGGGGAATTCAAGTTCAGAAAATTATTGCTATAACTTTTTGCCACCTGCTTTGCTCATTGCAATATTACAACAGAAGCCCCTAGTTTGTAATAAACATTTAAAATACTGAGAATTTTTTTTTTTCATTTTGCCATAAAATACAATAGCCCTTTCATTTCTCACTTCGGATAATCTCTTTCAAGTCTCATTCTAGTTTGTTTATTGGACCTTAGACAGCCTTGAAATACTTTTTAGTCCTTTTCTGACATATCACCACCAGGAATGGAGCTAACTCAAGGAGTAGCAGCTACTTGGAGGGATTGCAATAATTGTAAATCTTATAGAATAATGACTTAAAGCTAAGTGTGTAATTGAGGTTTGCTTTGTTCATTCTGTTACCTCCAACTGCTCAGCATTGTATAACATTTTTTTAATTTCAGGACACAGGACAACATTCATCCCAGGAACTTTATTCTTTTGAGAATCGATTTGTAGATCAGATAGCTAGAACTCTAGAGAAGGGAAAGAAAATAATAATTTAAATTCAGAAATATTCAAAAGGCAATCCCTGAAAAATTGTTAACAGGTACCATAACATCTTTGCTGAAGGGGGAAAAACTAGTAAAGGTCTAACTTAAGGAAGATTAATTCAAATATTGAGGGAACTAGGTAAATGAAAATCCGAAGGAACAGGTGAAACAGTAAACTTAATTACAAAGGGACAGCCAGTGTCTAGCCATATATATGTTCTTCACGTTATCTGCATCATATCTGTACTGGATTAAATGAATCATTGCTGGACAATTTTTTGGTCCATGCCAAAAATTGTTATTCAGAATATATTTTCTAATTATACTATTTTTTTCTCCATTCATATCTGAAAAATTAACAAGGGCACAAAACCAACTCCATACCTGAAGTTTAAATGTGTGGGAAAATGAAATAAAAATAAAATAATTCAAAAATAAAAATCCTAAAATTGTTCTGGTTTAAGCCAGGATTAAGCCAATTTTCCTTTTACTGATTTTTGCTTCCCTTAGAAAGCTCTCTTTTGACTAGCAGCAATTTTTCCAGCTAGTGTACTAATAACACTGGAATGTTTATGTTACTGCTGAGACTCCAAGGTCACTTTGCTCTGCCACATCAGATGCTGTTGTAGCAGAAGAATCATATCTGTAGCCCTCCTGTAGGGAGGAGTGGACTAGACAGACAGCAAAATTGACCAAAGTGTTCTATTCTAGTCTAGTCTAGTCTAGTCTGTCTGTCTATCTATCTATCTATCTATCTATCTATCTATCTATCTATCTATCTATCTATCTATCTATCTATCTATCTACATAAGCTCGGTGTAAGGTCACAGTAGTCAACTTCCTTCCTACTTCTTTCTCCATTCATGGCCGGCGTCCAGGGAGCACTCTCTCTGCCCATCACTGTTGATCCCTAGGCTCATGCATTTCTGACTCTCCACTAGCAGAATCATAGAATCATAGAATCACAGAACTATTCAGGTTGGAAAAGACCCTTGGGATCACTGAGTCCAACCATCATTCCTGCTCTACAAAGTTCTCCCCTAAACCATATCCACCAACACCACATCCAAACAACCCTTAAACACATCCAGGGATGGTGACTCAACCACCTCCCTGGGCAGCCCATTCCAGTGTCTGACCACTCTTTCTGTGAAAATTGTTTTCCTAATATCCAGTCTAAACCTACTGTTGCTGCTTGAAGCCATTCCCTCTTGTTCTGTCACTAATTACCTGTGAAAAGAGACCAGCACCAACCTCTCTACAATGACCCTTCAGGTAGTTGTAGAGCCTGATGAGGTCTCCCCTCAGCCTCCTCTTCCTCAAACTAAACATTCCCAGCTGCTTCAAGCATTCTTCATAAGATTTTTTCTCTAGGCCCTTCATCAGCTTTGTTGCCCTCCTCTGTCCTCGCTCCAGCACCTCAGCTCCTGTCTGCTCTGCTAGTCTCCTTGGCAGCCCTCCAGAAACTTTTGGGACTGCTCACAGCTAAGGAGAGTGCCATGGAAGTTGCTGGGGGTGGGGAGAGGCAAAAGGGTTTGCACATTCCAGGAACTACTTGTACATAATTGTACATATTTTCTTATAATTAGTATTTAATTAAAGCCATCTAGCTTAGTTTTCAGTCCAGAAAGTCTCTTTCTGCCTACTGTCTCTCTCCTTCCCTACCTGTGTAGGATGGGGGAGGGGATTGAGAGCATTACTGTTGCTGGTTTAATTGCTGATCCTGAGTCAAACCATTACATAAAATGCAGAATCAAATGAAACAGAAGTCACGGTACACCTTTGCCATGAGTGTCACAAAAATGCTTATTGTTTGCAAGCATTGCATGTGACTGTCATATGGACACTAGGAAAGGATTAGTGCTGTAACACCATGGATGAACCTCTGGCTTGAACTAAAAAAATGGCAAATTGCTACTGGGGTCCATGTTTGATTTTGAATGTTATAACTACAGCTAAACTATAGTAAGAGGACTTCAGCTAAATATTTAATTTAATAGCCTGCATAAGAAGCATGCTCAAAGACTTGTCTGACCTTGATCCAAAAACATTCAATGCCTGTGAGAGTTTATTTATAGCACTGGATTTTGGGTCAGGTACTTGAACAGATTTATGTAGTACTGTATCAAAGTAAAATGCCTACCCTATAATCTTATTCACAGAAATAATTCTATTAATATTTTTTTTTATGAAAACAAAATACAGTTTTAACATAAACTTAGTTTAGACTCAGGCAAAGAGGGATAGTACCGCTATTATTTGTTCTCATATGTTTAGGCCTAGGATTTATTGTTTGTCATAGAGACATGGGAAGAAAAGAGTAAGGGCTAATCCTCAAATTATTCCATTATGCTTTGTTAGTGAAACTACATGCCCAGCATACCTCTCAGATATCAGGAGAGTCAGTTTTCACCCAGGGCTAAAATGCATGTTTAAACCTATTCACAGGATTAATTTCAATGCCTGGAGATTTTGGCAGGATTGGTGCATGTAACTTAAATGAAAGCAAGAAAATAGGTTTCTTAAAATGAGGAAAACAGGTTTCTTAAAATTATTTAAAAGAATAGTAGCAAAGTCTCTTAAGGAAGAAAAGGTTCTCTCAGCTAAATTTTCATTTATTGCATTGATTAACACATCAGCATAACACTGCTGCAGCAGTGTATCCCACAACATGTATCCCCACAGGTCCAGAGAAATACACAAGCTCAAATCTTACATTAGGGTCACATATAAACCAAGCTTAGATCTTGTATTCCTTTTCACCCTTTTTTTAACATTGTCAGAGACAAACTTTCGCTGTGCTACGTGAATAAAATTACAAATATAAAAAACAGCTAGCAAAAAGAGGAGCTGCAACATTTTAAAGTATGTCTTCTATAATCTTTGCACAAATGCTTTCAGAACATTTAAAAATTATTGAAATCATACTAATATTACTTAACATTCTTGATTCTCAAATACTTTTTCATATTTCGATTCAAGACAGCTAAGATCTTACATGAAGAACAGAGCTCTTCTGAGAGAGACTGCCTGCTCATCTAACCTAATTGCTTGTATGTCACTAGTAGTATTTAGTATTTATTTGTTAGAAAAGATACAGACCATTGAAAAATTTCTGAAAAACTGCTGCTTATGAAGGTGATTACTTATAGAATTAATAGAAATAATATTTTGTGTAAATCTTGTACTATATTGGCAAATTAACAGTTGCCTTTCTGTTCTTCTATAAACATATTTTCAGTTGTAGAGAAAGCTGCAAGGGAGTCTTCCCTGATACATATATAATTTTTTTATTCTTTTTTTTTGTCTGGTAGAAATATTAAACATATAATCCTTTTAACCTGTCTAAAGAGTACAGGGGGACAAATCCCCATGGATTGCCAAGATCCATGTTACTAAAAAAACCTGTACTTGTACACAGTATCTTAGTCTTCAACATTCAAGTTTAAGAGTGATAGCAGTAAAATATTATTATTTTAGGATACACAGTCTTTGGAATGACTTAATTAATGCCTGCTAGAATATTTCATTCTGGAAATCTAAAAATATATTCTAGCTACGTAATTCTTAAAGCATACTGAGACATAGTCTCTAGTGAAAAAGGTCTAACACAGATAACACTGCTGTATTCATATATAGTAGTACGGAGCCAGATCTCTAAAATTAGAATCTTTCCACTGAAAAAAAATAATTAGAAAAGTAAAAAATATTTTGCATTGATGCAAAAATGCATTAAACAGAAAAGTTGCACAGGCAGTAGGTCAGGCACCTACCACATACAGTGTGGCAGACAACATCAGTTCATATGAAATCTGGAGAATGACACAGGATATACAGTCAAAAGTTTTCAAAAGTACTTAAGTACTTATTTTTGTTCTTGTCTTCAATTGTCATCAAATTCAAATATGTTATAAAATATTGATCATGACTTTCACATAGATCTAAGAATTAAAAGGAAAAATACTAAGACATTAAAATCTTTTATGCCAGTTAATTTGTTAGTGCTTGTATAAATACAAGTTATTGATGTGCAACTCAGTGAAAAGTTATACCTTACTAAACGTTCATAGTATTAGAAGTAGCAAGAGGCTGAGAACAAACATTGCCTAATTTCAATTTTTTGGCTTTGGACTTGGCTTTTGGATTACACAACATTGTGTGTACACAACATTGTGTGTATTGATACAAGGTTCATTATTAGTTCAGTGGCTAGATCTGTGAATTGATAAAGGATTGTGGAAAAGAAGTATTAGTATATTAGCCATGAAAGCCTAAAATACTAACATTCCTTAAAAAAAAAAAAAAAAAAAAGACAATAGACAGTTTGCGAAATAGTCACAGACATTGGAGATGGACATAAAAACATAAATATTTCTTCCAAAATTTACTCACTTTCTCTGCATTCACATCTAGAGATACATTAAGCTGGGCTGGTGAATTTTTGGTGTACACTCTACTTCATTCCACACACAAAGGAACAGGCTAAAGAAAAACCTTTGCAGATTTTAAACTACAACCCAACAGAAATATGATAAAAAGGTCCTCCATTTGTCTTAGACCACTTCGCCTAGTACTGATGCTTGAGGGTTTTTCTGTGTAAAGACAGTATTAGCTCAAGCTCGTGTTTTTACACTTGAAACTTGAAGAAGAAAGTAGCTTTAAGGAAAGCAAACTATAAAACTGTATTAATGGCTGTGTAAGCAGAATGAGAGGCTTGTCACATGGAAGGAAGTGTTCTTTACCTACTTTTTTGAAGGTTCAAAGGATGTTTAAAGAAAACCTTTGAAACATGGTAGCATGTTCTGGAAGTTTCTTTGTAGATGTTTTCCTTGGTTCCTCTGAATATTTTGCATACAAGCTCACGCACACAACCTGCTGCACAAGGCCCCACTGTGTCCTATTGACAGTATAATTCCAGAAGCTCAGGATATCACAGACAAGGATATGGCAAACTGGACCTTTGGGAAGGGTGCAAGTGAAAAATTTAGGGGAAAAGTACAGTTGAAACTTTCCTTAATAAAAAAATCTAGACTTCATCTGATCCTATGCTGTATGTGTTAAATCCAAGCTAAATCCTGTGCTTGAAGTTGGAAAAAACAGATGAGCTGAAACGAAGGGCTAGACAACAGTGAGAAGTATGTAATCTTGCAACCTGAATTTCAAAAACTTCTTCCCCTCTGAAATCAAGTCTATATACTATATACAATATACTAGATTGCTGGAACAGTTTTATATCTATAGATCTTGGATTTGTCTACATATGTAGTGCAGAAATAACATAAATCACTGCATGAAAAAGTGTGTAACTTATTTCCAGGGTAATTTTAGTAGGATAGCTATCATAACATGAATAATTTTGAATGTAAAGATTATTTTTTCCTTATATTTATGTGGACAATACACTGACTAGTGTCTGATATCCAATAGCCTGAAACAAAAGCACTGCAGAGAACTAAGCAAATTAAATAAATTCAAGCCCTACTCAGATGTTCAGCACAACGGTCACTGCAATGTCACCAGTGAGCCACAACACTTCACATATAGAAAAAAAAAGTATTTTCTGGAATGAGAGAATGTAAGATTCGAGGTAGGCTGCTAATTGCCGCATTGTTTACTGTCCTCTCTGCAGAATATATTTTTCAAGTAATTGTCTGAAACACAGGTTCTTGGCAGCAGAAGCAGCTTGTGCAGCACCTTCCCCCCCAGGCAGCCATTTATACTTCTTCAGTGTGCCAGAGCAGTGGGGTCTCACAGACAACCAGAGAAAATGGTTTAGATTAAAAGACACATGGAGAAGCACCTAGAGAAGACGCATTGCATAAACTAGCACTGCAGCTAAAAAAGTCAGTATTTATTACAGTCTGTGGGAAAAACTCAGGACATGCTGTTTAAGCAGATACCAAATGTAAACAGAGCAGATAATTAAAATAATCCTAGCATAACCCCTTGGACTGAAAAAGCTTGAAATGTATGTTGTTGCTTAGAAAGTGGGAAGAGGGAGAGATAATAAGCTGGCAGTTGCAGAACTAATGAAACACTTTGCCACAGCAGTATGGCTTATTTCTTCAAAATTTTGACAAAAATGGTTTCTCATAAACAGAACTCATTTAAATCACATCATGGCAAACGAGGGGGGAAGGGAGGGGAAGAAAGAGAAAGCAATTTTTTTATTCTGTGATATTCTTTACCTCACAAATAGCAGGATTTGACTGTTTTTTTCTATTTCAGAAAATAAATTTACAACAAAAAATGAGACAACATGAACCATTCTGATTCTTTCCATAGTCACAACTGTGAGAGCTGAGAGCAATGCCAATGAAGCAGAGCTAATTTATGTAAAACTAAAGAAGACTCAACATCTTGATTTTTCAGCTGAATTAAAAATCTAAGAAAATGTTTTGACTATTTTTTACCTACACGGTTTAGAGTGGTGTAAGTTAGGGGAACACCACCATAATGACAGATACAAAGCAATTAACATCTGCAGAGGAGCTGGTGCCCATATTGCTCTGTGTGTTAAACATTGTTAATTATAAGCATTTTGCAGCTGTACTTTTTCCCAGAAAACTCAGACATCAGCTGACTTCCAGCAGCTTTGCCTGCTGCCTTTTACCATCTACTGTGCCACTCAAGGCCAGTTGCTCACAGCTGAAGGGAAAAACATTCATGTTCTAAAATTAGTGCATTTCTCTAAAGGCCGTCCTTTGAAATTATCTTCCCATCATAAAATATGATGAAAAAATTATCCCAATTTAATTTATTCTTTAAATTCATAAATGTAAATTTATTTATTGCATGCATTTGAAGAGTCCTTCAGTGACAGTCCTGGTGTCTCAGCTATTCTGTGCCTCCTACCTGGTCTAAGAAATGACCACTGACTTATCTGGCCCCAAGCCTCACTTCTAAAGTAAATTAACTGCAGCTGAGTTACTCTGATGAACCATAGCTTTATATTTAAACCTGGTCGTCTCTTACTGATTGTTTACTCAAAAATAGTGTAAACAGACTTTTACCTCCAATGCATCCTTTTTTAAGATACTATATAGGACTTAAAAATATATTTAACCTGTACTTTTGAGAAATTAATAAAATTCATGGGGCATCCCAGACGTCATGTCTTTTTATGTAACAAAGATTTTACCTCCAGAACCTGCAGAGCCAGATATTGGAATACTCCAAACCATAACCTATGAAGACTGCACTGACAAAAAGTAATAATAATTTTAAAATTCTCTGTGGTTTACAACTGAAAAGTATTATTGAAGCCAGTGGATCTGCAGATAAGGCAGAACATTAAGATTATGAAGATAAGCAATTTTATTTGTTTGGAATTTTTTTAAACTGTGGGCTCTCTACATCTCATTTTATATACTTGCATCACCTTTTTCTATGCTATCCTTGCAATATCTGTCCTAGTGTCACAGTTTAACTCCAGGTCAGCAATTAAACAAGTTACAATAATGCTCTCTTTCCCTCCCTCTCTCACCCAGATAGTGGAAAAAGAGATTAAGGAGAGATGCTTCTGACTGAAAACTAAACTAGACAGCCTTAATGAAAATACTAGTGATAAAAGCAATTATGTACAAATACATACAAATATATGCAAGAATGTGCAAAACCCCTATTGTCTCTCCCTGCCCCAGTAACTTCCACTGCACTTCCCTGAGTTGCAGAGTCCTGAGAAGGTACCAGACTGCTTCTGGAGGTAGCGGCAGAGCAGACAGGGGCTAAGAGAAGAGATATGAGGGTCAGGTACACAAGGAAGGGCCTAGGGATCAAAGGAGATGGGTAGATGGAGTACTCCCTAGATGCTAGCCATGGACAGGAGAAAGAAGGAGGAACTTGACTTCCATGATCCCTGACTTTATACCGAGAAGAATGTATTTATGGGATGGAATAATTTGGCCAATTTTGCCACCTGTCTAGTCTGTTCCTCCCTACTGGAGGGTTGTAGATATGACTCTTCTACTCCTTTAGTGTTCTAAGCAACAGATTCAACAAGTGCAGCAGTGTCCTTTGTGTCTCGGCAGTAACTATAAACATTCAAGCTTTATCAGTCCACTAGCTGGAAAACCTGCTGTTAGTTTCAGCAAATGTGCTGCTTAAAAGAGGGTTCACTGAAGAAAAAATAAATCAATAAAAAACACAAATTGTCTTTGTCCTAGCTCAAACCAGGATATCTAGAAAGTGATAGGTTTGTTTTTCAGGTCATGTTTGCCATGTGGCAGTTTAGTCTTCAATAGCATTTCTGTTTCAGGATTCTGAACTCCTGCACTTTGTCCGTTAGTGAGAATTACTAACAAGAATTAATATAATTAGTATACTCTGCCCTTCTAAACCCATTTTACCACTTTAAAATACTAATCTGTAGATGAAGAAACCCTGCTTTATAGGGGAAAAGCAAACTTCTCCATTTTACAGCTCAGTACACTGAGGCTCAAAAATGCTGAAGATATGCAAAGATGAGGCAAACTTTATTGCAAGAGATGGCTTCCAAAATCCGTAGCATGACAAGTGCCACTTGCAATTCCTCGTGCTTTGGCTTAACCTGGGCTAAAAAACAGCTTGTCCCTAGAATAGTAGCTGATCACATAACGCTCCCCAGCATCTCATGGAAACCTGCCAGAACACCACTAGACCCACATGCAGGTATGTTGCCTGTTTAGGTATGGTATATGCCTATATAAGAGGCACCATGTAAGTAGGTTCTTGTAACCCAATTACACCTGTTTCACATTCAATAAATTATTTATCTCTGAGGCTTGTTTTCATGGGAAAAGCATAACATTTTAAACCTGAGGGTTCATCTCCAAACCCCTTTTAGTCAGTATAAATCACCCCCAGTGATGCCAATGAACTTGAGATTCACCCTACACACACCTTTTCAAGAGCTAAAGTAAACCTATAGGATTACCTCCCTCAGGTCTCTCTTTCATTCTTGTGCTGATAAAGGGGACTAGCACACAAGGAGTAAACAGGATGGCATTGTTTAGCTTAGATAAGGCTTGGAATGTAAGTGAGGGTATTGTGTGAGAGAATGTTTAAACAGGAGCTTGCTGAAAAAACAGAAACATTGTGCAGACCTCAGCAGATAAACCAGATTCAATCAATTTTAAGGAAAGGAATGACAGAGCTGAAAAGTGCACAGAGTGGAAGACATACAAGTCTTCATCTCAAAGACCCACGACCCTCAGGAGACACTGCACAAATGCAGCAAGGAGGAGTTTGGAGTGGCAACTATGATTTCCTTGAACTAATTGTAATAACCCCTTCCTATCCTAGGTCACCTAATGTATATGCAACAGCATTGATGAATATGTATTACTTTGTGGCATATAACAAGCTTGCCAACAGCTCTAGGATGTGCATGTTTGTGGAGGAGAGATCCCCCACGCACCCAGCACTCAAAAAACATACCTTCTTTATAATCTTATAGGTTGTAAGGTTTTTATTCTGCATGTCAGTGCCACGTATAGCGGGTACCTACACCTCTGTTAAGTTACACTGATTCATCTCTGCTTGCGCTATATGGGCAATTTTTTGGAGAAAGGGAGAGTCCCTGATTTGTTTAGTCACTCTGAACACACTTCTCATATAAAATGATAACAATTTCTCAATTAATGTATCAAACCAAGATAAGCCGAATAGACCCAGCTCTCTCAGCCCCTATTGTACATGTTCCAGTCTCTTAATCGTCTTAGTGGCCCTGTGTTGGACTGTCAGCAGTAGTTCCTTGTCCTTCTTGAACTGAGGAGCCCAGAACTACACACAATACTCCAGGTGAGGCCTCACCAGGGCAGAGTAGAAGGGGAGGATAACCTCTGAGGCCTGCTGGCCACACTCTCCTTAATGCACCAGGATGGCATTAGCTCTCTTGGCTGCGAGGGCACATTGTTGATTCATGGTCAGCCTGTTGTCCACCATGACCCTCAGGTCTTTTTCTCCAGTGCTGCTTTCCAGCAGGTCACCCCTTAACTTGCACTGGAACATGGGTTGTTCTTCCCCAGATGGAATACTCTATACTTGCCCATCATTATCATCATGTGTATTAATTTGGGCTGTCTTGTAGAGCAGAGAGAAACTGTTAGAACATTCCTGTTTGGTTATACTTTCATAGTAAGTGAATGATAATTACTTCATTTCTAATATATTTTTCTGTCAACAATAGGATTTAGAAATGAATAACTGAAGAACAAATGGCATTCTAAGAGTAAATTATATGTGGGAAGTTTCTGATTGAAATGGGAAGTTTCTAAGCTAAAAATTTTTTTTTGTTCTAAGCGCTCTTCCCTGGTTCACTGAAAGGCTATTATCAAACAAAAGCAGTAGAAAGCAGCTCTGAAGGCTGGGCTAGGATGTTCTGCTATTTAGATCTGTATCAGGTTGAGTCATCGAAGGAGAAACTGGTGCAACATGCAAGCCTTGCTCATCCAGAGTCACCTACTGGGTGTTGCAAAGACAATTCTCATTTCTATCATTTAGAAACACTCTGAGCCTAACATTTCCAACTGACTAGGTAGCATTCTAGAAATTCTTAAATATAAGTCTTCCCCAATGATCATAAATATTTTATTTCAAGATAGAAAACATAAAATTGTTTTTTGCAGTGACAATTCATTCATGCATAAACAAGGAAAAAGGTTAACAGAAGTAGTTCATCGAGAAGAAATCCTACTTTCCTTAGTATTATATGGGTGCAGAATTGTGACTTTTAGTCTGGACTAGAACGCTGCAAAAGAGGAGTGTATGTTTTGGTTTTAAGCAGTGGTGTTTAACAGGGTCAGATTTCAACAGAATAGTCAATTCAGTACTTTCAAAAAATCTAATCTTATGTTTAGACATCTTTATGACTAGAAGGGATCATTACATCCTTGTGATGGTATGCCTGTGAATGATCACAAGTCACTTGACTTCACTATATTATCTTTCTGTTTAGCAAAATCAACTTGTGAACTTGGCTAAAAATTTGGTCCAGGAGGCATCCAGGCTTGATTTGAAGACATCAAGAAAATGTTAAAAAACTTGCAAGAAAAAAATCATGACACTTACCAGTTCAAAACTATACTACTTATGTTCTCAGTTATTTATGTGTAATACATGTAATTACATGTTCAAATAAAGTACCACTGTTCAAATTAGCCCATTAGCATTGGCCAGGTACGTACTCTGTCCAAAGCAGTCTTTAACCTATTGTCCATTTTGCTGCTGGTTATCATAACCTTTATGCTCTTTTCTTGTTGTGGACTTACCTGGCAGAGCAAGGGGCCTGTTCCAGTCCATCCTTGACTTAATCAGCAAAAAGACGCCACTCTTGTTTTGCTGGCTTGAAAGGCATTTTGTTTAGTCTTATGTGGGGGGAGAGAGGATGGACCATTACCCATAACCATCAAACACAAGATGAGTTCAGGATATTTCCTAAACATATAATATGAAGTGTATGATTAAACTATTAAGGTTACATTCATTGTATATAAAAAAATACACAATATATATAGTAACAAGCGAATCAGTTGTCCAGTTAGGAGTAATAACACCTTGGCACCAATTTAAAGGATGTTTTCTTACAGAATTTAAAGTTCACAAGATCAGCTTCAGCACCTGAAACCTAGACAAAACCTAGAAATTTTATTTATTGTTTTCAGAATATCTACTGAAACAATCATTCACATTTGTGTGGGCTGCAGCTACCCATCTGAAAGTGGGGAGATGTGTGGACAATTTCACAACTCAGTGGGGATTCACTGAGTGGGTGTGCTTCTTTTTTAATCCCCAAATCAAGCTGAGATGGAAAACCCTAAAAATCTCCTTATGCACATTGCTTCCTTATAGGCAACATTTCTTCTTCCTGTTCAGCATATATCTCTATTCCCCTGGAGAGGGGAAACTCCCCAGGTGACCTTGCAAAATAGATATGATGCATTGCAAGGAGAACCAAATGGTGATGTGGATGATGGTTCACCGAACTTGGAGGTGTCACTGAGGCCAAGTCAGTCCATATCTCACATCAAAACCACCTCAGTTAAGAAAAAAAAGGCAGGTGACTTATTTCTAAAGGGAGCAGAAGGCCCTATATGTAGGCTGGACACACCTCTTAGAGATCTACTTGACCCTGGTGAGACCTCACTTGGAGTATTGTGTCCAGTTCTGGGCTCCCCAGCTCAAGAAGGACAGGATATCTGTACTGCAGCTCAAGTGTATATATGCCAATGCCTGTAGCATGGGAAATAGACAAGAGGAGTTAGAAGCTATTGTGCACCAGGGAGACCATGATATAATTGCCATCATGGAAACATGGTGGGATGATTTGCATGGTTGGAGTGCTGCAATGGATGGCTACAGGCTCTTTACAAGGGACAGGCAAGGCAAGAGAGGTGGTGGAGTGGTGTTATATGTTAAGGAGTGCTTTGACTGCCTAGAATTCAATGTTAGACACACTAAGTCAGAATGTTTATGGGTAAGGGTAAAAGGGGAGGCCAGTGAGGCTGATATCCTAGTGGGAGTCTGCTACAGACCACCCGACCAGGATGAAGACATGGACAAGACATTCTTTCAAAAACTCAGAGATGTCTCATGTTCACTAGCCCTTGTTCTCATGGGGGACTTCAACTTACCAGATGTCTGCTGGAAGTACAACACATCAGAAAGTGGGCAATCCAGGAGGTTTCTGGAATGTATGGAAGATAACTTCCTGCTACAGTTGGTAAGTGAGCCAGGGGTAGTGCCATGCTGGACCTACTGTTTACAAACAGGGAAGGGCTGGTGGAAGATGTAGGGGTTGGAGGTCATCTTGGGCACAGTGACAATGATATGATAGAATTTTCAGTATGTAGTGAAGTTAGGAGTGTTGTAAGCAAAAACCTCTACCTTGGACTTCCGGAGGGCTGACTTTGTTGTCTTCAGGATGCTAGTTCAGAAAGTCCCTTGAGAAGCAGCCCTCAAAACCAAAGGAGTCTAGGAAGGCTGAGTTTACTTTAAGAATGAAATTATGAAGGCGCAGGGACAGGCTGTTCCTATGTGCCAAAAAAGGAGCTGGTGGGGAAGACGACCAGCCTGGTTGAGCAGGGAACTATTACAAGAACTCAGAAATAAAAAAAGAGTGTATGAACTTTGGAAAAAGGGGCAGGTGAATCAGGAAGTATTTAAGGATACTGTAACGGCATGTAGAAAGAGAATTAGAGATGCAAAAGCTTCACTAGAACTTAATCTGGCCATCTCTGTAAAGGATAATAAAAAATGCTTTTATAAATACAAAAGTATCAACAGGACGGTCAGGAAAAATCTTCATTCCTTATTGGATGAGGGGGGGAACTTAGCAATGGAGGACAAGAAAAAGGCTGAGGTACTTCTTTGTCTCAGTCTTTAAGAAAAAGACAAGCTACCCTCAGGACAACTGGGCTCCTGAGTTGGTAGGCAGGGATGGGGAGCAGAATCCCCCTCCTGTAATCCAGCACAAAGTAGTTAGGGACCCGCTGTGCCACTTAGATCCCAACAAGTCCATGGGTCCAGATGGGATTCATCCTGGGGTGCTGAGGATGGCAGAAGAGCTGGCTAAGCTACTCTCAATCATTTATCACTAGACCTGGCTGACCGGGGAGGTCCCAGATGACTGAAGGTTGGCCATTGTAATGCCCATCCACAAGAAGAAGGATCCGGGGAACTATAGGCCTGTCAGCCTGACCTCAGTGCCTGCAAGATTGTGGAACAGATCATCCTGGGTGCCATCAAGCAGCATGTAGAAGACAACCAGGGGATCAGGGAAAGCTAACATGAGTTTAGGAAAGGAAGGTCCTGCCTGACCAATCTCATCTCCTCCTATGACTGGGTGACCCACCTAGTGGATGAGGGGAAGGCTGTGGATGTGGTCTACCTCAATTTCAGCAAGGCCTTTGACACAGTCTCCCACAGCATCCTCCTGGAGAAGCTAGCAATCCACAGCTCGGACAGGTGCACCCTTCACTGGGCTAAAAACTGGTTGGATGCCCAGGCCCAGAGAGTGATGGTGAATGGAGCTGCATCCAGCTGGTGTCTGGTGACCAGCAGTGTCCCCCAAGGATCAGTACTGGGCCCAGTCCTATTCAACATCTTTATTGACAACCTGTATGTGGGGATTGAGTCCACCCTTGGTAAGTTCGCAGATGACACCAACTTGACGGGGGGCGAGTGTCAATCTGCTGGAGGGTAGGAAGAAGCTGCAGAGGGACCTGGACAGGCTGGGTCAATGGGCCAAGGCCAGTGGCATAAAATTCAACAAGACCAAGTGCAGGGTCCTGCACTTTGGCCACAATACCACCATGCCCTGATACAGACTGGGGGAACACTGGCTGGAGAGTGGCCCAGCAGAGAGTGACCTGAGAGTACTGATTGACAACTGGTTGAACATGAGCCAGCAGTGTGCCCGGGTGGCCCAGAAGGCCAATGGCATCCTGGCTTGTATCAGGAATAGTGTGGCCAGCAGGAGTGGGGATGTAATTCTGCTCCTGCACTCAGCATTGGTGAGGCCTCACCTCGAGTACTGTGTCCAGTTCTGGGCCCCTCACTTCAAGAAGGAGATGGAGGTGCTGGAGCAGGTCCAGAGGAGAGCAACTAGGCTGGTGAAGGGACTAGAGAGAAAGTCTTATAGGGATAGGCTGAGGGAGCTGGGGTTGTTTAGCCTGGAGAAGAGGAGACTCAGGGGGGATCTTATCACTATCTTCAGCTACCAGAAGGGAGGTTGTAGGGAGTTGGGCACTGGGCTCTTTTCCCAGGCAACTAGAGAAAAGACAAGAGGGCATGGCCTGAAGCTGCACCAGGGGAGATTTAGGTTGGATATTAGGAAGCACTGCCTCACAGAGAGGGTGATTAGACATTGGAATGGACTTCCCAGGGAAGTGGTGGAGGCACTGTCCCTGGATGTGTTCAAGGAAAGGCTGAATGTGGCTTAGTGTCATGGTCTAGCCAATGTGGTGGTGTTGGTCATAGGCTGGACTTGATGATCTTAGAGGTCTTTTCCAGCCTTGGCGATTTTGTGGTTTGGATTCTGTGATTCCTATCTCAATAGGACTATCAAGTCTATTATCATTGAGCATAACAACAAGCTACCACTGAATTTTGTATTTTGGTTATCCGGATATTTTCTTATCTCCTAAAATATATCACACACTAAAGATCCATAACTTGTTACTGCAAAAAGATGTAATTCAAATATATTTGGTTTCTTGCCTCTAGAGCCCCTTAAGAAAACAAAAGAATCGCACTATGCTGTTTCCAGCCTGTAAGTATCAATGCTCAATTTGTTACCATTTTTCCTCATGCCAGCTCTTTTGCTGGAGTTAATTTTTTCCCATCCTGTTTGCTACTTCCCAGATATATTTATACGGAACAATCACATCCCTTCTCCATACACTTGCCAAACTAAACAACCCAACTTCCTTTGGTTTCCTGTGTCTTTCCTCACCTGATCGTTGCACCAGCTCATCTCTGTAAGTCCCCATTTTCTTTCATTCTTGTTTGTATTCCACCATGTCTCCCTCTTCCAAACTAAGGCAAGGCTTTCAACCAGGAATTTTTTTAACAGTTCACAAGTGTTGCTGTTAGAATCAGAGAATCATAGAACCATTCAGATTGGAAAAGACCCTTCGGATCACTGAGTCCAACCATCATTCCTGCTCTACAAAGTTCTCCCCTAAACCATATCCACCAACACCACATCCAAACAACCCTTAAACACATCCAGGGATGGTGACTCAACCACCTCCCTGGGCAGCCCATTCCAGTGTCTGACCACTCTTTCTGTGAAAATTGTTTTCCTAATATCCAGTCTAAACCTACTGTTGCTGCTTGAAGCCATTCCCTCTTGTTCTGTCACTAATTACCTGTGAAAAGAGACCAACCTCTCTACAATGACCCGTCAGGTAGTTGTAGAGCCTGATGAGGTCTCCCGTCAGCCTCCTCTTCCTCAAGCTAAACATTCCCAGCTGCTTCAAGCATTCTTCATAAGATTTTTTCTCTAGGCCCTTCATCAGCTTTATTGCCCTCCTCTGTACTCGCTCCAGCACCTTGGTATCTCTCTTGAATTGAGGTGCCCAAAACTGGATGCAATACTCCAGGTGTGGCCTCACCAGTGCTGAGTACAGAGGGACAATCACCTCTCTACTTCTACTGGTCACACTATTTCTAATACAAGCCAGGATGCCATTGGCTTTCTTGGCCACCTGGGCACACTGCTGGCTCATATTCAGCCACTTGTCAATTAGAACCCCCAGGTCTTTTTCTGCCAGACACTTTCCAGCTACACTTCCCCAGCCTGTAGTGTTGCCTGGGATTGTTGTGGCCCAAGTGCAGGACCAGGCACTTGGCCTTGTTGAAGCCCAGACCATTAACATTAACCCAATGATCCAATCTATCCCAGTCTCTCTGTAGAGCCTCCCTATCCTCATGCAGATCAACACTCCACCTAGCTTGGTGTCATCTGCAGACTTACTGATAATACACTCTATGTCCTTATCAAGATCATCAATAAAGATGTTAAACAGAAAGAGTCCCTGAGGAACACCACTTGTGACTAGTCGCCAGCTGGATTTGACTCCACTAACCACCACTCTCTGGGCCCTACTGTCCAGCCAGTGCTTGATCCAACAGATCGTCTGCTTATCCAGGCCATGAACAGCCAGCTTTTTAATGAGAGTTCTATAGGGAACCATGTCAAATGCTTTTTGGAGGTCCAGATAGACAATATCCACAGACTTTCCCTCGTACAATAGTTAGGTCATCAGGTTAAAAAAGGAGATCAGGTTTGTCAGGCAGGATCTGCCTTTCATAAACCCATGCTGACTGGGCCTGATCCCCTGGTTATGCTCTATATGTCTTCTAATAACACTCAAGATGATCTGCTCCACCACCTTCCCTGGTACTGAGGTCAGACTGACAGGTCTATAGTTTCCCGAATCCTCGTTTCTGCCTTTCGTATAGATGGGTGTTATATTTGCTACCCTCCAGTCTATTGGGACCTCCCCAGTTAGCCAGGACTTCAGGTAAATAATGGAAAGTGGCTTGATGATCACATCTGCCAACTCTTTCAGCACCCTTGTGTGTGGTCCCATAGACCTGTGTGTGTGTCCAAGTGGTGTAGTAGGTCTCTGACCACTTCCTCTTTAATTGTGATGACCTCATTCTGCATCCCCTCCCTGTCTCCTAGCTCATGTGGCTGGGTATCCATGGAATGGCTAGTCCCACTGCTAAAGACTGAAGCAAAGTAGGTGTTGAGCACCTCAGCCTTTTCCTCATCCTTTGTTACTAAGATTCCCTCTGCATCCAATAAGGGATGGAGATTTTCCCTAATCCTCCTTCTGTTGTTAATGAACTGATAGAAACATTTTTTATTATCCCTAACAGCTGTAGTTAGTTTGAGCTCTAGCTGCATTTTGGCTCTCCTATTTTTGACCCTGCATAGGTTCACTTCATCTTTATAGACTTCATGAGTGACCCGTCCCCTCTTCCAAAGGACATAGACTCTCTTTTTGTTCTTAAGGTCCAGCCAAAGGTCCCTATTTAGCCAGGCTGGTCTCCTACCCCGCTAACTGGTTTTTCGGCACACGGGGACAGCCTGCTCCTGTGCCTTTAAGACTTGTTTCTTGAAGTACGTCTAACCTTCTTGGATTCCTTTATCCTTCAAGGCAGCCTCCCAAGGGATGTTGTCAATCACTCTTCTGAGCAGGGCAAAGTCTGCCCTCTGGAAGTCTAAGATGGCAGTTTTACTAACCCATCTCCTTGTTTCTCCAAGGATCAAAAACTCAATCATCTCATGATCACTTTGCCCTAGATGGCCTCCAACCTTTACTTCCCCCACAGGATCTTCCCTGTTCACAAGAAGCAGGTCCAGGAGGGCACCTTCCCTGGTCAGCTCACTTACCAGTTGTGTGAGGAAGTTCTCCTCCACATGTTCCAGGAACCTCTTGGATTGTTCCCTCTCTGCTATGTTGCATTCCCAGCAGATGTCTGGGAAGTTAAAGTTCCCCACAAGAACAACAGCAAGTGACTGGGAGATTTCTCCCAGCTGCTTATAGAAAGCTTCATCCACCTCACTGCTTTGGTTGGGAGGTCTATAGCAGACTCCCACAGCGATATCAGCTGTGGGATTTTTTTGCTTGATTGCAGCATATTTGTTAGGAAGAGCTCCAAATATATTGGGGGTACCCTTTGTGCTCCTGGGCAAGTGCAAGATTTTCTTGCACTGCAGCTTAAAGTCTGTAAGAAGCTTTGACCCTCCTATTTAACCCTTATGCAGCTTCTTCTAGGACTGTTTTTAAAAGAAACAATTCTTCACGAGTCCATACAGAAACCAACCTGATCTGGGCTTTGTGAAGTGACATTGTCCTCTTCTCCTGTTGAGAGATCCCGTATTGAAATCTATAAAAGCTGATTTCTGTGTACTGCTTAACTGTTTTTGAAGAAAAAAAAAAAACAGTTAATTATACAGAACCTGCCTTCCTTTCCTTCTTAAATGGTAAAACTTGTATCTGCTTTCCATTCAGTTTCTTAGACCTTTGGATTTTTTTGAAAATTTTATTGTAGCTCTTCATTCAAGGGGTATTTTCTTCTCAAGAATGGTTATAATAGATTAGGGGGAACATTATTCCAATATCAAAAATTTTTAAGGAATATGAGTCTTCTATGGTTTTATTATTATTTTGGTAAAAGACAGCCTAGGTTCAAAATATGCTATTATATGTGTCACTTCTCTGTATCTGAGCAGAGATTCCAGGCTCCCTTGGGAGCTGCAGTCCTAGCTTGCTTCAGTCCTTCTTGCTTTGAGAGCTGGGCAGCTGCAAAAGAACTGTCATGGAAATTTTGCAGGGCTGAAAATTCTGGATTTAAAATAGAAGCAAAAGCATTTTTCTCTCACATGAAAATGGTTAGGTCTTCTGGGATCCAGAGCTGAACTTTAACATCTGGTTAAAGATGTTAAACATCTGGTCTGAATTTTAACATCTGGTGTGCCTTGCAGGTGGGATTTTCTGAGTTTGCATCTCTCAGACAGGACTTGCACACTTCTTGCAGCTATTTCATTGTGTTACTCCTTTTAAACTGCCTGATACACCTTCAGAATCCACAAGGCTACTGATGTTCAGTGTTTTACTGGCATCTGTGCTTTCCCAGCTTCATCCAGGAAATCTTTCTAATTGCATTCTTATGCCAAGACAAGCCAGGGTCTGCAAACTGACGTGCTGTAAACATTATTAACAATTTTCCTGTCATATTTCCAAGAATTATTGTTTTCCTGGTTAGATTGACTCCCTTTCAACTGTAGCATAAGCATCTACTTCTACAAAACAGGCAAAATTTCTGATTGCTCCATGTGGGAAACAGTTCTTCTTCCCCACATAAGTCTAAACAAAATGCTGACTTAAAAGAGTCAGCCAAGGCCTTCTGCTGATGATACCCAGCTAACAGACCAAAAACAGGGCTGCTGCTCAAGGACAAATGAAATCAGAACAACAGCTGTGATACAAGGCAGGAAGGATGGGCAACAAGTTATGAATTGCCCCTAATAGTTACCACCCCAACTTGGGGCTCATGGATGCTAATTGGCTCTGGACATCAGTATGTTTCATGCATTGTGGCAGTGATACTGACTGGAGAGGGGGTCACTGGGGTATAAAGGGCAATAGATTTTGCAGGTTAGAGGGTCCTGCTCGGACACTTCTTGCGTGGGACACCCCCCTGCTGCTCCTCGGACTTGCCCTGCTGCGAAGCCTGGCGCCAGGACTCTGCAAGGCCTGCCTGCCTGCCCGGGGATCGAGCCTGAGCCGTAATGGTGCGCGCACCGGGGTTCTCACCCCTGGTCCGCCGAGTTCTTCCCGCAGTTGTCAGGGCCGGGGTCGGAGCACCCCCCACACGTTTTGCTGCCGATTGCCGTGGAAACCAAGCTGCTGCCACTGAGGGGGAACAGCCGCCGCCGCTGCTAAGCCATGAGGGGCTGCCTCCCCCCGAAGCCGCGGACTTCGAGACCCTGCCATTGCTGCTGCCAAGAAGAGGCGCTGCCGCTGCCTGCTTATAGGGGGGGCCACCCACTGCTGCCGTTGCCTCTGCCGCTGCCACTGGAGAAGAAGCCGCCAGACACTGCACTGGGAGCTGCACCCCCCGACACACGCCAGTCACCGGAGGGGAACTGCCTCAGTGCAGGAGGGTAACGACTCCATACAACCCTTTCTCCCTCTCCCCATTCTTGCACACACATCACAACCTCTTTAAGGAGGACTGGCGTCGGGCTTGCCCTCCTCCCTCCCTCTCCTTTGATCCACAATCCTCTCTCAGAGAGAACATCTTAAGGGCACTGTACTTTTTGCATTACCTTCCTGAAGGGCACAGTACCTTTGCATTACTTGCCTGATATATCCTTGGTAGCCATTTGCCATTTTTACATTTTTCCTAAACCTCATCTCTCAGTTTGTGTCAACTGTTAATAATCCGGTTAATTCATAAACTAAACATTGGCCTTGGTAACAATTTGTGAGCATGGTGAGGGTGGTATTCTAATCTCTGCTCTAAAATACGGTCCCACAGCAGGCGTGCCTCTGTGAGAGGCGAGCGCCATGTGTGCCCCCAGATTCATTAGAAAAACCTCCACACTGAGGGGGGGGAAGTCACGGAAGCATCCTGACAGCCGGTAGCCTCTGTGTTGGCATCGGCTCATGACACTGCAATAATGTAAATAGTCAAGACACGCTCAGTGAATCCATAAAGGACTTATGCCTGTAGTAGCAGTGGCACTAAGTAGGACAGTGATGCAAAAGGGGGAAATACTCCTTTTTTATAAGGTAATAAAAGTTTTTGAGTGGTATAAACAATAATTAAGGTGAAGTGTTAAACAACCAGATAGAAGTAAATATTGAGCATATGGAGTTCTCCTGACAACTCCATCCACTTAGCTGTCAGTAGAGAAACAAATGCTGAAATAGTTTATGAGAAATAGGAAATTAAACCTGGCTATAATACATGTTTACTGCAAAACTCAAAGGCTAACATATATTTATGCACAGATTTTATTTTTTCCCTTGAAAGCTTGAGGAAAAAACCCAGCACTGCTAAGTTAAAATTAGCATATCTAGTTGTACTGGATATTTGTACTCTTTAAAAGCACACGATTTAATATGATCAAACAGACACACATACAGCTTGGGTTTTTGTGTTCTTGTATAGAGATAGGCTAAGATGGAGTTGTAAACAGCTGTCAAGTCTGAATGCTTTTTCATCAAATAAGGCCAAAACTTTTTTTAATGGGTCCAGGACAACTCTCTGCTGCCAACTTACCACCAGAATCCTCTACACCACTGCTGGGACAACTCTAGCAGATTGGCAGATGACGCACAGTGCTGCACTAGTCCTCCCTGCCACATCATGACACTGAACTGCTCCTCCCTGCCATGCAGCACCACATTACCAATCCTCCCTGCAGCAGGGCAGCCATCTGCTCCCCAGCTTCCCAAGCAAAACTTATTTTAGTTCTCCCAAACCACCTTCCATCCTGCCTGAGGATTAGCAGACCACGCTTATGCTGGTCAAAATTTTAATTTTTTATTCAAAATGGCAATGATCGTATAACAAAATGGCAGGCTCTCCCACCAGGCAGAGCTCAGGTGTCTGGCCTCTCCCCCCTCCTACCCTGCTGCTCACTCTGGTGAACGCACCAGGTGTCTGTGCACCTCCTCCTTCTCCACCTAACATAATGTTTACTGCAAGCAGAGCAGGAATGAGCCTGCTGGCAGTCCCCCCTCTGTCTCCTGTGAGAGACTGGCTGCTGCCAGGTGCTCAGGGCTCCCTGAAGTGCCATGCAGAACCCTTGCCAATGTTCATTTTGCGGAGTTTGCTGTGGGGAGGACCAGCAAGTGCTGCACAGCAGGGAGAAGTGGTATAGTGGTGGGAGGCAGAGAGGACTGTGCAATGCTGTGCAACTTCTGCCTGTCTACGTAGAGTTGTCCTGGTGGAGAGTGGGAGGTGTAGAAGGGCCTGGCAGAGAGTTGGTGGAAGACGGTTGCAGTGGACAGTTGGCAGGGGAAGCTGGCAACTGACAGTTGTGCCTTTCCATTTTAACAATAGAAGTTTCCAAACTGTTCAAGTGTAGCATGCCATCCTTATTTTAATGTAAGCTCCCATATAAAGGATTTTAATACAGATACCAGTGTGTTATAGTACTTTGTTATCACAGTAGTGTCATGAAACAGCATCATGCTGCTTAAAAATATCTGGATGCTTTAGCCATTGTAACCGCTTGAGGTCTTGGTTTCTATGAAAATTATTAAGCAACTTACTTAGAAATTTAGTCTTTTGTGTGTTTTTTCTGTGTGTAAACTCATCACGCTAAAAATTTATAGTCACAGGCCTAGTGATTTTACCTGATCCAGATTTCTTCCCAAACTAGTAATCATCACACTGAATTTCTGCTGCATTTTGCGTATTTGGTTCTTTACTCTTTTTATTGCAATGGGACAAACTCAAACAGAACTCTTCCAGGATCACCTGTCTATCTGGTTTCTAGTTTTCCTTTTCCTCAGAATTTTTTTGGTACTGGGTAATTACATTCCTGCCTTTTCATTCTTTGGTGAAATGTTTAGTGAAAACAAAAAAATGGGAACCATTTGTATTAATTTTTGTTTAATGTCTCTCGCTACATTGCTTTTAATTATACATAGACCTGGTGATCACTTTGCATCTAACCAGTTACCTTGATAAATTCGCACACAGTTACTGCTCACAAATCCAAGAGTTTTGACTACCAGCTGTAAAATTACTGCATCCATCCTCTCCCCCCGCCTCTCAGCTGTCACTGTCAGGATTTAGCTCTGCTTCTCAGAAAGGATGTTCTTATTTCATCTGTACCCTAATGGCTATTTTTTATGTGGAATTTGCTGATAACCTAGTGCATGTGAATGAGTAGTGTACTGTGAAAGGCAGCTAAGAAAGGCAAAATATTGCTGCTGGTTAATGTTCACTTTACTGTGGTCCAAGACACCACTGGAAAATTTCTAGAGCTGTTGGAGAAGAAAAATGTTGAAAACTTTACTTGCTCTTTTCCAGCTGTTGGCAGGAAGGAGTTTTTAGTACTGAACTAATTGCTGCATTAAGTAATTTATTTGCTGTGAAGAAACAAACATCAGTAAGTGAATAAATATCTTGATTTATAATTGCCCCTTCTTCCAAGGCAGACTTTTTTTTGCTCTGTTGGGTCATCATAAAACTTGTGGGTGACTTTGTGTGCTGTAAATTGAATACCAAGTTATCCAAACTGTTTCTTGAAATATGCACTGATGTCATTGAATGCTTATGTACTGACTAGTAGTAACTTTTTTTGGAAGTTCTGTCTGCTGAAACACAGCTTTTCATCATTTCTGTCAAAAGTGAGACTTAAGCCTATTTGCACATGTGAGTATACAAGTAGAAGAACTAGTGACACCCTCCACACTTCCCAAGGAAAAGAAGACATCTTTGTTGAAGCAAGCACTAGAAAACTTGCTATATTTCCCTGAAGATAGAGCTTAATGAGGGAATCATGACCCTCTTTCTCATTTTCCATGACACTTTTAGGACTCAGCTTTACAAGGTGCTGGGCCTTCGCATCTAAACCATGTTCCTACCTAGGAAGGCTGGACCAGATGATCCATGAGGTCCCTTCTAAACGTCTGTGATCCTATAATTCACTTGCCAGCACCCAAACACTTAGCCACAGTGTTCACATGCATTGGCAGTGTCTGTTGGACCTAAATACCCCAGACTACAATCAACTGCGTATTATGACCATGTCTGAAAGAGGCTAAGATAGAATGTTAGCCTGCAGACTAACATTGTGCTTCTGATCCAAGTTTCCTGCTCTAGCAGAGATGCAGTCTGACTTCAAGGTCAGGCTCGAAGCACCTAGTCTGTGATCAGAGTTTGGAGGATTTGCTGGTGGACTGTAATAAATTTCACATGAAAGAAATCCAAGGCACACATGCTTTAAGCTGATTTGATCTCTGAGTTCAGTTTACCTAAACTCTTATACAAAGATATCAATGCCCACTCTGTTCTTGCAAGGAAGTGTTTGCTACCTCCTGATTCAGTATCCTAGACTTTATTGCCTTTAGTCTCAAAAAAATTATTCCCTGGAATTTTCTGAGGCCTGGCGGGGATGTTCCTGCTAGTTGAACAGATTGTTTGTTTCACTGCATGAATTGCAGCTTACAGAGCTGTGCTGCATCTCTCAGGCTTGTTGTATATCATCACCTCTTCAGCCATCTACCTCACTAGCACACACAGGTGAAGGAATGTCTCTCCTTCTTCGGCTACTGGTCTTGTCCAGTTTTCATAATGGAGTTCAATAGAGCTGTGCATAAAAATAAATGGAACAAAATCAAAATCAAGTACTTTTCATCAATTTTTCTCCAGCTTCTTTTGAGGAGTATGCTTCTATTCAGGCTATCAATTTATTACCTGATTTGTGCCATGGAATCACCCCACATTGTAATAGTTCATATTATTCCTGCAGACACTAAGAAATTCAAATTATGTTCCAGCTGTCATGTAGTATACATTGCAGTGTGGCAAAAGGAGTTGCAAGCAAATATATTTTAATAGACATATTTAAATCAATAAAACCAAATTAACTGTAAAGAGTACTCAAATGCAAAATTTAGACTGTATCCTGTGTATCCTATGGTCAACATAATGTAGCCCAGTTATTCACAGAATCACAGAATGTTAGGGGTTGGAAGGGACCTGGTAAGATCATCTAGTCCAACCCCCTGCCAAAGCAAGACCACCTGCAGTAGGTGACCCAGGAAAGCATCCAGGAGGGTTTTGAATGTCTCCAGAAAAGGAGACTCCACAACCTCTCTGGGTAGCCTGTTCCAATGTTCTGTCACCTTCGCAGTGAAAAAGTTTTTCCTGATGTTTACATGGAACCTCCTATGCTCCAGCTTGCACCATTTCCCCTTGTCCTATCAATGGACATCAATGAGAAGAGCCTTGCTCTGTCCTCCTGACAGTCATGCTTTACATATTTATAAATATTAATGAGGTTGCCTCTCAGTCTCCTCTTCTCCAAGCTAAAGAGACCCAGCTCCCTTTGCTTTTCCTCATAAGGGAGATGTTCCAGTCCCTTAATCGTCTCTGTGCCTCTTCGCTGGACTCTTTCAAGCAGTTCCCTGTCCTTCTTGAACTGAGGGGCCCAGAACTGCACACAATATTCCAGATGTGACCTTACCAGGAGAGAATAGAGGGGGAGGAGAACCTCTCTCAACCTACTAGACACACCTCTTCTAATACACCCCAGGATGCCTTCTTGGCCACAAGGGCACATTGCTGGCTCATGGTCATCCTTCTGTCCACTAGGGCCTCCAGGTCCTTTTTCCTATGGTGGTCTCCAATAGGTCAGTCCCCAGCCTATACTGGTACCTGTGGTTGTTCTTTCCCAGATGGAAAACTCTAAGCTTGCCCTTGTTGTATTTCACTACACTTCTCCCAGCCCAACTCTCCATCCTGTCTAGGTCTCACTGAATGGCAGCACAGTGTTCTGGTGTGTCAGCCACACCTCCCAGTTTTGTGTCATCAGCAAACTCACTGACAGTGCACTCTGTTCCCTCATCCAGGTCATTTATGAATATATTGAATAGTACTGGTCCTAATACCTACCTCCGAGGGGTTCCACTAGATACAGGCCTCCAACTAGACTCAGTCCCATTGACCATAATTCTCTGATTTCTTTCCTTCAACCAGTTCACGATCCACCTCACTACCTGATCATCCAGACAACACTTCCTCAGTTTAGCTGTGAGAATGATGTGGGAGACAGTACCAAATGCTTTACTGAAATCAAGATTAACCACATCCACTGCACACTATCACCTATCCACCTGGTTATGTCCTCATAAAAGGCTATCACGTTGGTTAAACGTGACTTCCCCTTGGTAAAACCATGTTGACTGCTCCTAATGACCCTCTTATCCTTGATATGCCTAGAGACAGCACTGAGGATAAATTGTTCCATCACCTTTCCAGGGATGGAGGTGAGGCTGACTGGTCTATAGTTACCTGGGTCCTCCTTCTTACTCTTTTTGAAGACTGGAGTGACATTTGCTTTCCTCCAGTCCTCAAGCACCTCTCCTGATCCCCACAACTTACAAAAATGAAGGAGAATGGCCTAGCAATTACTTCTGCCAGCTCTCTCAGCACCTGTGGGTGCATTCCATCAGGATCCATGGGTTTATGGATGTCCAGATTGCTTAATTGATCCCTAACCCAGTCCTCATCAACCAAGGCAAATTCCTCCTTTATCCTGGCTCCCTTTGGGTCCTCAGGGGTCTGGGGCTCCTCAGGACAGTCTCCAGCAGTAAAAACAAAGAAGGCATTCACTAACTCCACCTTCTTTGTATCCTCTTTCACCAGGGCACCCACCTCATTCAGCAGTGGGCCTATATTAACTCCAGTGTTAGTTTTGTCTGTAGTGTATTTGAAGAAGCCCTTTCTGTTCTCCATGGCTTCTCTTGCAAGGTTTAATTCCAAGGAGGCCTTAGCTTTCCTTGTTGCCTCCCTACATCCTCTGACAACAGCCTTATATTCCTCCCAAGTGCCCACCCCCTCCTTCCATGATCTGTAGACTCTCTTCTTCCACTTGAGTTTGCCTAGCAGTTCCCTCTTTATACATGTGGGTCTCCTGGCTCCCTTTCTTGATTTCTTACTTGTTGGGATGCTCTGATATTGACCCTGGAATAAGTGGTCCAACTATCTTGGGCCCCTTTATCTTCTAGTACCTTGTCCCATGGGATTTCCCCTAGCAATTGCTTGAAAAAAACAAACTTGGTCTTGCTGAAGTCCAGGGTCATGATCCTGCTTGGTAATCTGTTCCTTCAGCATAAGATCCTGAACTCCACTGTTTCAACCAGACCTTCCTTATTAGTGAGTGTAAGATCCAGAAGCACTTGTCCCCTAGTTGGTTAATCCACTATTTCCATCAAGAAGTTACCATGAATGCACTGGAGGAACCTCCTGGGCTGTGAATGGCTGGCTGAGGAGGCCTTCCAGCAAGTATCTGGGTAGTTTAAATCCTCCGAGAATCAGGGCCTGTAATTGCGAGGGTGCTTTCAGCTGCCTGTAGATGGCCTCATCGACTTCCTTGTGCTGATCAGGTGGCCTGTAGTAGACACCCACAACAGTATCACCCATATTATCCTGACCCATAATTCACACCCACAGTCTCTCAACTCACTCCTCATCTGCCCCTGAACAGAACTCAATACATTCTAGTTGCTCTCTCACATGAAGAGCAACTCCACCACCTCACCTTCTTGACCTGTCCTAAAAAGGATGTAGCCATCCATGACCACATTCCAATCATGTGAGCTGTCCCACCATGTCTCTGTAATTACCACCAGATCGTAACCCCTTGACCATGCACAAATTTCTAATTCCTCCTGTTTATTCCCCATTCTGTATGCATTGGTATACAAGCATTTCTGGGAGATAGATGAGCATGCTTATTCTGCCCTAGGGGTGTGGGTGGCCTTCTGGTCTTCATTAATAGTAGAACACTGCCCCACTGGTGCACACCCAGCTACAACCCCATCTCTCTTCAAATCTAGTTTAAAGCTTTATGAATGAGACCTGCTAATTCTTGTCCTAGAACCCTTTTCCCCCTGCAAGATAAGCCTTTCCCATGTATTACCATCAGGCCTGGTGTCTTATAAAACCAGCCATGATCAAAGAACCCAAGCGCTGCATGTAGCACCAGTTTCAGAGCCAGGAATTTATGGACTGGATCCTTCTATTCCATTCTGAGTCTCCAACAACCACAACTTTTCTCTTCTTCCTTGTGGAAGACATTGTTATATGGCTGGAAGCCCTATCTGACAATGGTAAGACCTCTGGTATAGGTTACCTATCAGCCTTGTGCAAGGCATTTGACACTGTCCCACATGACATCCTGGTCTCCAAACTGACAAGGCATGGATTTGAAAGATGGAACACTTGATGAATAAGTAATTGGCTGGCTGACTGCACCCAGAGAGTTGTGGTCAAATGGTCCAGTGTCCACGTGGAGGCAAGTGATGAGTGATGTTCCTCAGGGGTCAATACTGGGACCAGTACTGTTCAACATCTTTTTTGCAGACATAGACAGTGGGATTGAATGTATCCTCAGCACGTCTGCTGATGATACCAAGCTGTGTGGAGTAGCTGACACCTTAGACGGAAGGGATTCTATCCAGACAGATTTGAGACCTCAACAGACTTTAAAGGTGCGCCAATGCCAACCTCATGAAGTTCAATAAGACAAAGTGCAAGGTCCTGCACCTGGGCCAACAAAACCCTATGCACAACTACAGGCTGGGGGGAGAATGGCTAGAGAGCAGTCCTGAGGAAGAGGCCTTTGGGGTGGTAGTAGATGAGAAGCTCAACATGAGTTCAAGTGTGTGCTCACAGCAGGGAGGGCCAAGCACATCCTGGGCTGTATCAAAAAGAAGCATGGCCAGCAGGGACAGGGAGGTGATTCTGCCCCTCTACTCTGCTCTGGTAGGCTGCACCTGGAGTACACTGTACAGCTCTGGAGCCCTCATCACAGGAAAGGTATGGAGTTGTTGGACAGGGTCCAAAGAAGGGCCACAAAGATGGTCAGAGGGCTGGAGCACTTCTGCTATGATGTAGGCCGAGGGAGTTGGGGCTATTCAGCCTGGAGAAGAGAAGGCTCTGGGAAGACCATATACCAGCATTCAAGTACCTGAAGGGGGCCTACAGGAAAGCCAGGATTTAGGTTAGATATTAGAAATAAATTCTTCACCATGAGGGTAGTAAGGCACTGGAATAGATTTCCCAGGCAGGTGGTGGAAGCCCCTCCCTGGAGGTGTTTAAGGCCAGGTTGGATGAGGCTTGTGCAGCCTGGTCTAGTGTGAGGTGTCCCTGCTCATAGCAGGGAGATTGGGACCTGCTGATCTTTAAGGTCCCTTCCAACCTTAACCATTCTATGATTCTATGATCCACATCCCCATTCAGACTGGCCATTTTCCAGCAGGGCCTCATATCTATTCCAGATAGGCCCTTCATCTCCATCATTGTTCACCTGTTCCTCAATTTCCAGAGCCCCATATCTGTTGTGTATGGGCAACTGGGAAGACAAGGGAGATCAGGAGGGGAATTGCCTGCCTCTCTGGGGATGGGCCTGTTTCCATTCCCCCCTGTCTTTTAGGTCCCCTTCTTTTTCCAGGTGACAAGAGGGTAGGGGATTCCCTGCTTCTTGTGGAGACTGCACGTGCTGCCTTTCCCTCAGGGATGGTAGGGTCTGGCTCCACCAGTCTAATCTCCCTTTCACACCCTCTTACAATCTTTAGTTTTTCGATTTATCTTCCTTCAGCTCAGCCACCATGCTGAGCAGATCATTCACCTATTCCCATTTGACACAGGTGTTGTCTCTCCAACACCCTCTGCTACAAGTGCCAGGGTTTGGCAATCTCTGCAGCCAGAAGCCTGGACACCTACAAGTTTGTATGGGACCTCTGCCTGGGTCCCCACATTCCTTTTGACAACAGCCCTGGGCCAGGTTGCAACCATATCTGGACCCACAAGTAACTAACTGAACAAACTGCCAAGACGCCCAGATGACGCATCATACCATCTTTGTTCGACCTTGATGGGTGCACAGATCTCCTGGGGTGTTTAAATCTCCAACTGATGCTCCAGCTCTGCTCACGCCTCCCCCGCCTCTCTCAAAAGATTAGCTGGCTCTGTGAGGGGGAATGCTCCACTCACCATGTCTATCTCGGATTTGGGGAAAAAACCTGGGGAAAAAAAAAAACTGGGGAAAAAAGTTCTGCCACTCTGCTGAACTGCCACAGGGGTAGTCCAACACTCATGGCTGCTCACGTGGTGTCAACTATTCTGTGAGTATGTCTTGAGCAAACTGAATTTTACAAATCCCTAGCTGCATAGCTAAATTTGACTGCTAGTATGTTTTGGTGTGTTTTAAAAAAAAAAAAAAAAAAAAAAAAGAGAGGGATGGAGGTAATGGAGCCACATTTTTCTGACAATTTAATAATGTCTACACATATCTGAGGGGTGGGTGTCATGAGGAAGGGGCCTGTCTCTTTTTGGCAGTACCCAGTAATAGGACAAGGAAAAACAGGTAAAAGCTAGAACATAGGAAGTTCCACCTCAACATGAGGAGAAACTTCTTCACTGTGAGGGTAATGGAGCACTGGAACAGGCTGCCCAGAGAGGTTGTGGAGTCTCCTCTGGAGACTTTCAAAACCTGCTTGGATGTGTTCCTGTGTGGCTTCCTCTGGGTGATCCTGCTTTGGCAGAGGGGTTGGACTAGATGATCTCTAGAGGTCCCTTCAAACCCCTAGCATTCTATGATTCTTCCTCTATGGGAAATCATAACTATGTCTAGGAGAAGAGAAGCAACACTCAACACAGCAACACATCCCCAGTATGTATATGGCTATATACATCTAATACATGTGCTCGTCATGTATACAGCATGTATTTGGGCAAGTCTGGTCATGTCATATTTTGTTAAAAATGCTTGACACTTTTTTTGCCGATACCACCTTTTCAGTTATTTAATAGTTTTTTCCAACCACAATCTGAGCTGAAATTTTCCCAAGAAAATGTCTACCTGAGGCTAACTTGTTTGGAAGATGTCAATCAAAAACATTTGGAGTTCCCAAAGAAAGGCTGAGAAAGGGAAATATCATTTACCTGATGCCTGCAAAAGCATACAGATTTTAACATTCCCAGAACTCTGAAAACATTTTCAGACCATCAGTCTTTGGAAGAGAACAGATTTGAATATCCTTGTGAAGAACATGATGCACACCAAACATCCACAGTTACTGCTATGCAGCTTAGAAGGAGTTAATTTTGCCTCCAGGCCCCTGCCTGAAGTGGGTTTTATCAGGACATGAAGACAAGGACCAGGACAGGATGCCCCTTCAATATAATGCTGACACAAACATGGATTCTTCTCCTGCTACTAATCTCTGTGCAATCTGAGGTCCTCTTCATGCTACAAAAGACTATTAATTAGCATACTTGATTAAAAGTCAGACTCTGAATAGAAATTGGCCGTTTGCCCATAATTTCTGCATGTCCAGACTGCTACTGGTTGACTGAGCTAGCACACAGGTGACACAGTTGTATACTGCTATTTCAAAGAGAAGCCAGTGGGCAGAAGCCACCTTTGGAGCACCTGTTCTCAGGCTACCCACTATGTTAACAGAGTAAATTACATGTTCATCCTTTATTCAAATCAAGAAATTAATTGTAGATTCAGTATTCTTGAAGCAGATCCACTTCAGTGTTTCAGGACTTAGGAAACTATTATTCCCTCACTAGCAAGACAAGCATAATCATCAGCAGCAACTGCATTTAATGACATAGCATCTGTTTTCTAGCACTAAGGGTCTGGCATTTTATGGCCCTGAGGTGGCAATGGGATTGACAAAGTCCTTTCACTTTTAAAAAGAATATGATTGTCTCAGTTTTTGAAATCCTGACACCTTCCAACAATAGTTAGTCAAGGTGCTGATGACTCTAGTGAGCAGACTGACTATTCTAGCAGCATAGTTCATCTGAACCACATGAGAGTTAACACCACAGGACATCATGCTTCATCAATTCCAGATGTCACTAGTGGTTCTGTATGGTTTGAGTTTAATACAGTGGAACTAATAATGCAGTATTTTGTGCTCTTCTTTTCCTACAGGTACACTGCAAAGGATTCTCATTGCATTTTGCCCTCCCAACTACCCTAGGGGAGGAGGTTATTGTTGTTTTGGAGGAAGAGTTGGTTGTTAAGTCTGCTTACTCAGTGCTCACAGATTTGTGCAATTCTCTGAGTCATGCTACTTCTGCAATGCCAACCCAACAGAGCTCTTCTGCCTGCATCACAGTTCAGAAAGGACAAAAGTGAGAGATTATGAGTTTGGAAACTTCTCTAGCATCCTAATGTTATTCGTAAGAGTCCCCTTAGAAGCAAGTGCCGTACATCAGGCATAAGCACTGAGGAACAAGAATTACACACTGTACCAGTACTATTTTCCATAGCAACAGTAGTTAAACATTGCGCTTTTCCAGTTTTGAAAAAACATTCCCAGTTTCCTCCCAATGTGACTGTGCCATTAGAAATTACAAAACACTCTCAGTATCAGTTTGTTTTATTTATAATCATGAGCAGATGGTGTGGAGACTGTCCTATCTGGCAAGGTTACTCTGGTGCTCAGGTCTCAAGAGATGAAAAAGAAAACTATTCAAAACTACTGAAAACTATTAAAAAATGCAAGGAGCAGACAGGCAAGACAAAAAGTACTGTCATTCACCAGCCCTGCAGCAGTTCTAATGGGACTGTTGAAATATTCTTCCACTATTTTAACAGGCAGCAGTGAGAGGCTGATTTGTCTTGCAACACTAAACTAATCCATTTGAAGTTTAAAAAAATAATGAAGAAGTGAAACTACATACAGCATTTTGTGTACTTCTGCAGATTAGGATTGAACAGTAATTCTTCTAAACACAGAAGTGTATGTTTCAAGTCTCAATTATACTGATGAAAACAAAGAGCTCTCTTTTTTCAAGAAGAACCATTTTGGGGAAATATCTGAAGCACAGTCATCCCACCACTGAAAAAAAACGGAATGCCAGCCAAAATTTCAGCATACCTTCTAGCATTTTGGGATTTTGTAAGTCCCAGGCAGGCCTAACTCATGTTGGATGGAATAGTATTTGTTATAGCAGGGTTGGAATATACTTCATGGAGACTTCTGGTTGTGATTACTATTTGAAGCTCTCAAGAAAGCATTCATCTTTTAGGCCAAAGAAAGGATTTCTATCCCTCTCCAGTACTTCTTGCCATATAGTAACCCATTAAGATGTGACAAGTATCATTCTCTTCTTTCCTCTGACCCAGACTGATATGACAATCAGCATTAAAGTACATATGAGTCGCAGTGTAGTTATGTCAGTCCAAATGTCCAATAAGACCATGAAGAATTACAGAGCCCTGGGAGCAGCAGTGAAGGACTCAGGAATGCAGATAGTCTTTCGTTCCAGTCAAAGGGAATGGGCTTGAAAAGGCAAATCACATTGGAAAATAATTAAATTCTTCTGGGAGTAGTGCCACAGCCAGGGCTTTGGGCGTGGCTTGCTTTGAGAAACCTGGTCTCCTCAGAGCTGATGGGGTTCACCTTTCAGGGAAAGGGTTGAGTATACTCGGCAATAGGCTTGCCAATTTAGTAAAGAGTGCTTTTAACTAGAGTTGGCAGGTGAGGGGACCCTCAACCCATCGCACAGCCACCACTTTGAAGACAGTTTGAGTAAGAGATGCCCTGGGCCTGAAGAAGGATCACACACCAGCAGGACAATAGCTGAAATTAAGGAAAATGGAATCCCAGGCTTTAACAGGGGCCCAACTTAAATGCTTCTATGCAGATGGACGCAGCATGGGAAATAAGCAGGAGGAGTTACAAATGTGTACACACCTGCAGGATGTTATTGGCATCACTGAAACATGGCATCACTGAGACTGAGACTATGACTGGAGCATGGGAATGGATGGGTGTAAGCTCTTTAGGAGGGACAGGCAAACTAGACAGGCCACCAGATCAGGACAGTGGAGCAGATGAGACCCTCTACAGGCAGACAGGATTAGCTTCCTGTTCACAGGCCATGATCCTCAGGGTGTACTTCAACCAACCTGACATCTGCTGGAGGGACAACACAGCAAGGCACCAGCAATACAGGAAGTTCCTGAAATGCATTGATGACAACTTCCTCTTCCAAGTGGTAGAGGAGCCAAGAAGAAAAGGTGCTATGCTGGACCTTGTTCTCACCAACAAGGATGGCCTAGTTGGCCAATATTCAAGGATTACCTCCTCCAAGCCCAAGAGCAATGCATCCCAAGGAAGAGGAAGGCAGGCAAGAATGCCAGGTGGCCTACATGGATAAACAAGGAACTCCTGGACAAACTCATACACAAAAAGGTAGTCTGCAGAGGGTGTAAGCAAGGACAGGTAGCCTGGGAGAAATACAAAGTTGTCCGACAAGCCAGGGATCATGTTAGGAAAGCTAAAGCCCAGACAGAGTTGAACGTGGCCAGGGACATCAAGGGTAATACAAGGGTTTCTACAGGTACATCAGTGATAAGAGGCAGATCAGGGAAAATAGGGGCCCTCTCCAGAAGGAAACAGAAAACCTCATCATGCAAGATATGAAGAAGGAGTCTTCACTGGCAAGGACTCCAGCCATACCACCCAAGACACAGAAGGCAAAATCAGGGCCTGGAAGAAGGAAGATCCACCCACTGAAGGAGAAGAGCAGGCATGAGACCACCTAAAAAACGTGAAAGTTCATGGGACCTGATCAGATTCATCTGTGGCTTCTAAGGAAGCCTGCAGATGAAGTTGCTGAGCCTTTTATTTTAAGCTAAGCAACATAATGGCCTTCACAAGCCTAAGAGAAAACTTGAAAGATTAAAATGATCTTACAAGCAAACTCTGGTTATTCTAGTTATTCTGTTAGTACCCTATCCAGTGGGACTCTGATGCTGTTTACAAGTACATTGCAAAATGTCTTTGTACAAGGCATAAGCACAAAGTCTGAAATAATACAATACTCCTAGAATTTCCTTTTCTCACAGGTCGGAATAATACTAGAAGTTGGGATTCATCTATTAGTTAAGAAGATATTAGATTGCATATTTCCTTAGTTTGTCTTCACGAATTGTCTGATTTTGCTATCTAGTTATACTGTTGTTGCGAGCTGATGCGGACACACAGGCTAGAGGCTACAGGCTCTCAGGATGCTTCTGCAACTTCCCCCCGCAATGTGGAGGGCTTTTTGAGTAAGACCGAGGCTCACACGTGGCGTTCGCCTCTCACAGAGGAACGGCCGCTGTGGGACCGTATGCTAAGGTGAAGGTTAGAATACTGCCCTCACCACGCTCACAAATTGCTACTGAGACCAATGTTTACGAATTGACCCGTGTATTAAGGGTTAACACAAACTGAGAGATGAGGTTTAGGAAAAATGTAAAAATGGCAAATGGCTACCAAGGATATATCAGGGAAGTAATGCAAAGGTACTGTGCCCTTCAGGCAGGTAATGCAAAAAGCACTGTGCCCTTAAGATGTTCTCTCTGAGAGAGGGTTGTGGATCAAAGGAGAGGGAGGAAGGAGGGCAAGCCCGATGCAGTCCTCCTTAAAGAGGTTGCGCTGTGCTTGCAAGATTGGGGAGAGGGGCAGCATAGAATCATTACCCTCCCGCGGCAAGGTGGGTCCCCTCCTGCAGTTTCTCCCCCAGCGGCAGCAGCAGCGACAACTGTGGGTGCCCCCCCTCTCAGCAGGCAGCTACGGCAGGGTCCCCAAGTCCGTGCTTCCGGGGGGCATTCCCTCGCGGCTCGGCGGCGGCGGCGCTGGGGGCGGCTTGCTTTCCCGGAAGCAAAACGGCGTAGGGGCTTTCGCAGCGGCCCCGACAGCTGTGGGAAGGACCCGGTGTTCCAAAAGGGTCAGAATGCCGGCACTCTCACAGTTCAGGCTCAGGCTCATTCCCCGGGGCGGGCAGTCAGGCCAGCAGGCCCTGCAGAGACCCGGCACGGGGCTCTGTATCAGGGCAGGGCCGAGGAACAGCTCCGGGTATCGCACGCAACAAGCGTCCGCGGAGGCCGCTCTTTTCACCTGCTGCACTCGCCGACTTTTATACCCCAGTGACCCCCCTGTCCAGTCAGTGTCACTGTCCAGAGCCAATTGGCATCCCTGGGCGGTAACTAGCAGGGGCAGTGCATCACTTGTTGCCCATCCTTCCTGACTTGTACCACACCTGTTTTGCTTTCGTTTGTTCTTGAGCAGCAGGCCTGTTTTTGGTCCCTTCGCTGGGAATCATCAGCAGAAGGCCTTGGCTGGCTGAAAAGGCATCTTGTTTAGACTGATGTGGGGAAGGAGAACCATTTCCCACAGCTGTGTATTTTTTCCATGGGAAAGTTTCCTATGTGTATTATAATAGTCACAGAAATGTTGTATTTCTTAGTACACCAGAAAGAGCAATCTGTAAACAAACTGTTTTGTAATGCTCATTAAAATGATGGTTCAGTTATATCATGGAGCTTGCATTCCTGGTTTAAAAGTCATGCACAAAAAAAAAAAAAAAAAAAAAAGTATCTTCAAAGCACAGGAATATGTTGTTCAATAACAAGAAAGAGATATTTCCTGTAAAAACCTCTTCTGTTTGCCAAGAACCAGAAGTCACACTGGTAATTTACAAATGAAAAGCAGAAGCATAGAGTTATTTTCTTAATATACCTGCTGTTAAGGCATATTAATGCTATTTCATGTAAAACACATTTGACTTATTCCTTAAGAGGAAAAAAATGCCTCAAACCTAAATTATTGTGTGATCATGAAATTAACTACTAAGAATCATAATTTGTAAAGAACGGGAAATATAACAGAGATTTACAGACTATTGAATTGTCTAGAACTTGCATCAGAGTAACAAATTAAGGAAATAATTAAGATTTTCCAGGAAAAAAATATTACAGTTTTCATAAATATGCTTATATTGGACCATTGAAAAATTATTTTCAAATTTATTTTGGAACAAGATTTAGCACTTGTGTAACAAATACACAGAAGAACCAAATAAAAAGTAGAGGAATTAAGAGTTCTAAATCATACTGAACTGCTATTTTGGTTTACTTGGTCTCTGCTATCAGAATGTGAAAAAAATCAATCAAGGAGGTCTCAGAGTACAGCCAAATAGATGCTTCTCTACCACCATTAGCTGGAAGTTACGGGAAAGTGAATGCCCTCCAGACAGGACCCCTTATCTTAGCCTTTTCTGCTGTCCTCTGTAGGCTGCCCAGCTCCACAGGGGATTCTGGTCTATTAATGTAGTGGGAAAAATTATAACTTTTGCAGATACTCTGCCATTTCACCTTCTCTGGTTTAAAATGAAAGATCAGGAGCTACCTGACTGCATTCTTACTCTTGAGAAAAGAAGACATGAGAAAGTTTTCAAAAGCAGAAGATATGCTTACTAACAGAGTCATCTCAAGATAAAAGTTCTAGTGTAAAGATCTTTACGGGTAAGAACTCGTGTCTGGAATTCCAAAGCTGATTGTATGGTTGTCAAATGATAAGAAAATCCAGAATTTTACTAATTTTCAAGTAGAGTTTACTGCCTAACCAGAGACATACAAATTCTTATGGTTTGTATAGTTACTTATAGTTATTATAGTTATCATTTCTATTCTGATGTGAACCAGATTGAGAGATCAATGCACAGATCTTTTGCTTTGACAGATTTAATGATCTCCATCCACAAAGGAACTAGCCAAAACCACCTCAAAGCATCACAACACACATTCATTTCTCTGTTCTTCAAACATGATTTGTCTTGATTTTACTGCCCTCTTATACCCAAATAATGCAACATGTCATTAACACACAGTCTAGGGCTGACGCAGCTTCCCAGACTGAGCTCTCCTGGGAAAACACTACCCCTGAGGTGTCAGGCTGTAGGGTGTGCTCAACCCACACAACATTATCAGATGGTAGCAGCAAGCTAGCCTGTGGGAGGTGTGCACAGGTAGAGGAAGTCCTCCCACCCAGTGATGGAGCTCAGGGAGGAGGTGGGTGGGTTAAGTAGCATCAGAGAGTGCAAGAAAGAGACAGACCACTGGAGTCACAACCTAACCTCTGTGAAACAAGCAACAATCTGACAGGGATCATGACACAGAGAAGTCCCTATCCTCTTTCTGCCTGAATAAACAAGATGACCTTAAATTATAGGGATAAATGACAGTAAGGTCCTGCCCAGCGCAGCAGACACTGCAGGCACATCCCTCCAGCAACTGCAACACCTTCCCAGTTACCCTTGCGTAACAGGTACAGTGCTTTACAAGGGGAATGAAATGATGACAAAGATGATGCTTTACCCAACTTGGAGGTGTCACCAAGATGGAGCTGGACTACACCCATCAAAAGAAATTTGAAGTTGAATATGAGACACGAGCAGGTTTGTTTAATTTGTTCATATGAGCCATTCCACACCTCACTTCCCTTAAGAGGCCTGTCTCAAATGTCACCAACTTACTCTGGTCTAACAAAAGAATTACAGTGAGTTGTCTTCTGTAAGTATGTTAAGATATTAAAAGAAACCAGAAAACAATTTTCAACATATCCTGAGGAGCATTTACATAGAGAACCATAAAAATTACCTAATTATTTCTCTCATCAAACATTTTGCCAGCAAATTATTGTTACAGTGACATTGCAGACAGTCTGTAATAATAGGATGGATATTGCTCAGAAATGCTTATCTTTAAGACTTTATTGCTCTACAGATTAAGAAAAGATGCAATTGGGAGGCTGACTACTTCAGAGATTTTCTCAGAAGTGTGGACTTGTAAAAAAACATAAAAATTACATAATCATGAGAAAAAAATGAGATTCTGCAGATATCAAAAAGCCTCACATATTCAGAGTACTCCCAGTTGAGAGAACAAAATAGCAAGCACATTTGTACTCCTCAACTTCACGTGGTTTGAGCAGCTGCAAAGGATGAGGAGAGTCCAGTTTCAATGGGGTGCTTCCATACTCCAGGACTCTCAGAATCACTGTGATTATTATGATTTTGGCTTCATGAAGTAGGGAGAGTCAGTCATGCTCCCTGATAGCCAAAATGATAGTTTCTTTCAGTTATCATGCTTTCTCATTTAGCTCAGTCCTCCAAAGGCTACTCAAAGAAATAACATTCAGTATTATTTTACTCCCATAATAGTAAACTTAAGTTCTTAAATATGCATGAAACTGTGCATAGTGATGGCCTTGCTCTTAGATGCTAAGTGAGAGCCTACAAATTTTTATACTCTTTGAACAGGTAACACATGAAGCTATGATTCTGGCAAATAGGACTTCTGAAAGAGTTACTGTACTGCTATAATCCAACATGGTACATACTTGCCCCTCTCCTAAAGATTATCTTGAAGTAATTAATGTCAAGTTAAAGCCATACAAAAGTTACAGGAGTAATACAGTTTTATTGCTTGACTCATTGAACTGGTGCCTCCAAGCTGACACGGCCATGTTATCTCCCGGCTTGGCCAGCTTTGCCCAGTATCTCTGTGCTGCCCTCCAACAGCTAATCCCACACAGTGCTTGGAGCCAGCAGGAATGTTTAGATCTGGCTGTAACATTAAAATGGATTATGATTCAGTTTCATAGGAAGGTTTCTAGGTTGCTCATGGCAGATGGACCAGTTACAACTGCCAAAAGTCTGACTTCCTGCTGAAAGAGTGCTGCCATCCAGATGTTTGCACAGAAGATGCTCACTTTTCTGTTACAGTGAGGGAGAAAATTAGATGATAGATTTTGTCACAATACAATTGCCACTCTCTGGGAATATCTATAAATAAAAAAAATATTGTGGAAGCTATGTCAAAGATCAAACCATCCACCTCACCCAGAACAACCAACTTAGAAATAACAGAATTTGTTGGGAAAAGATAAAATTGATAAATATATAGGGATACTTGGATTCTTTACATAGCCAAGGCAGCTGCTGGGGAATAACCAGCATTGTCAGAGCCCTCCCCACCACTCTGGCCTTTTTTATCATCCCTAAAATGCAAACCTAATTCAGAGCTTTTAAAAAATGAATTTCAGATTTTAGAACTCCAATCCAGATACTTACAACCCTGTAACTTCATGAATTTTTTACAACTTAGCAAAAAATTTTGCCTTTAAAGACAAAACTTAACTCTCATGACATTTCCTGGCATCTATGTCGAATTGTTATGCATGGCAGACATCTAGGTACTGAGCAAGAATATATAATGTTATCATGCTGTGCTATGAAGTCACAATACAGTGAGGTGATAAACTGCAAAGCCAGAGGCAAAATAGTCTGTCCCATCAGGGAATATGATTTTTGCCCCATAAAAGCTGCATACTGGTATTACTTTTGCTCTTATACTGCAAACATTTAAGATGAGGTTAAATTAAACCTTTTTCTCACTTAAACTTCTTTGTACTGTTTTTCTTCAATATTTTCTTTTTCAGAGGCTTTTACAAATATCCAGTAAAAGAACTAAGCTTGCTTAAAAGGAATCAAGAAGGCTAAGTGTTCAAAAAATCTGTCTTTGGCTTTACATTGTTCTAACCTATAGTAGGAACTGTGAACCTGAATTACCCTGAAAACAAATTTAATGCTTCTTTATTACAGGATCACAGAATGGTAGAGGTTGGAAAGGACCTCTGGAGATCATCTACTCCAACTCCTCTCCTAGAGCAGGATCCCCTAGAGCAGATTACACAGGAACATACCTAGGTAGGGAAGTGATTCGTTTTCTCCTAAACTGTTACTGGTCAATGTCTGTTGGCTTGCATCAGTTGGTCAAATACATTTGATCCCTTTTTATTAAGAGCTAGAAAAGAGCTATATAATATTGTGAAATACCAAAAGGAGATTTCACTTCTGATTTTGCAGGTTGCATTCCCATCTTCAAAGAGAAGCAGATCACAATCTCCATGCCCTGAGGTGCAAAAGGAGTGTGATCTCAAATCTGTTCCTGTGCTCCAGTCTTGAAGTAAGCAGCCGAGGCTCTTATTTCTTACAGTCATGAAAATAAGAGGAAAAAACCCAACATTTCTTAGAAAGGCAGCAGACTCTTAATTTAAAATTAACTTTTTGACACTTCAAACTATTTAAAGCTATGAATTTATTTTAATATTTTTTTTCTTTCCTTGTCCTGAAGTTCTACATCATTGCTTCAATATGTTCTTCACATGCACGTGGAAAAGGGTGAGGGGAGGTAAAGAGATGTGACAAAATAAATACGTTTCTTTTTTTGAGTTTTAAAAACTTTCACAATAATGGAAATATATCATAAAGTATTGCTAAGGACTACCTAGATGGAAGTAGACAAATGCTAACTAGCTTTATGAGATATTGCTTCTTAGAAAAAAAAAAAAAAAAACAGCTTTACCAGATTTACCACAGTGGAAGGAATGAGTAGTTACTTTTACATCCAGACATCTAGAACAATTAAATGGGCTCTGCAATATATAGTGGCAAAGTCATATTGTTTTTCCTCCCATCCCTTTTAGTCCCAGACAGTAAGTCTTAAACATACTGAGATATGACCTCTCCCACCCCCCTCAGTCTATAGGTCACTGTCTCCCATTCCTTCAGGAATCAATGCTCTCAGTTGGTCCAGAAAAAGAAACATAGCCACTTTAAGTGGGAGCAGAGTAACAGAAACATCATCTGATCCCTACCACATACTCCAGAAAACCCAGACCATCTTCTCTTAATTGATGTTGGTCTAGGAAAAAAGTTTGAGAATCATAAGCAACCAAAAATGACAAGAGAGATTGGAATTTTTACCAAAAAAATTACACTTGAGGATAGGACACTGCCTGGTGAAGGAAAAAAAGTTTTTAAAAAAAACCAAAAAACAAAAAACAAAACACACCCAACAAACCTACCAAGTGGCTTAAATAGTCTTTACTACCAAAAGTTTGCTTTGCATGCTGTGTGGCTGAATTTTTGTTGGCTCATGAGAGGAGAGAGGGGATCTAGACCAGTCTTCTTTGACTTTGAGCAAAATCATAGTCAAAGAAGTTAGTGATGAAAATTTTGCAGGTAACAGATAGATAGAGAGTAATAACAGTTTTTTCCATATGTCGCAAGCCGGTACCGGGGGGCTACCGGCTGTCAGGTGCTTTTGCGACTCCCCCTCCCGATGTGGAGGGGTTCGTGAATGAGCCCGAGGGTCACACGCGGCGCTGCCTCTCACGGAGGAACGGCCACCGCGGGACCGTATTTCCAGGTGGTAGCCAGAAAGCACCCCCACCCCACCACGCTCAGAAATTGCCTCTAAAGCCAAGATTTACTCCACAAACGAATCGGTTTATTAAGGGTTAACACAAACCGAGGGATGATGTTTAGGGACAATGCAAATGTGAATGGCTACCAGGGATATAAATATGTATATAGCAAGAAAGTGTCCTTTAGGGAGGCAATGCAAAGGTGCTTTTAAGGGAGAGGGTTAAGGACCAAACGGAGGAGGGAAGGAGTCAGTCCTCCTTAAGAGGTCGCGCTGTGTGTGCGAGTATGAGGAGGGCTTTATGAGAAAAAACAACAACACGAGAGAAAGCAGGAGCATGAGAGAAAGCAGAAGTCAGGAAGAACAGGAACTTGAGGAAAAGCAGTAACTTAGCCCCAGCCACAGAAGGCTCTCTTTTATTCAGTTTCTTATTCCTCTTTGTTTTATCTGCTTTTCTTCTCTCTCCTTTTATCCAGCAGCCATTAACAAGCAACAACCAATTATGGCCCACAATCACCATTTGATCGCTCTTTTTGTCGGCTCAGGTCCCAACTCCAATGTGCAGTTTCTGCAAAGGCTGGGTGGGTCCTGGCTGCAAACATAGCAAGGTGGGTCTGGCTGTTTCTGACCTTAATTGTGTAGGTCCCAGCTGAGGCCCCCCCGCAGTGTTGTTGCTTTTCTCCTTTTTTTTTTTCTTTTTTTTTTTTTTTCTTTTTTTCTTTTCTCTTTTTTCGTCTGTTTAAGTCTCTCTATTGGAGTCAATCTGGGGGACAGACATATCTTTTTTGGAGGCTGGTTCTCCACACTTTCTTAAACCCTAATGAGGGTAACAACTTTTTTCCATACTACACATTTTTTGCATATTTCAGTAATATTTGTGGAACATATTGACAAAAAAAAGCCAAAAAACAATTAAAGATAAAAAAATCCCATCAGTAACATTCAAAGTGAATGAATGGCATTCCTCAGGAGTCAGTACCGGGACCAGTGCTATTTAACATCTTTGTTGGAGACATGGACAGAGAAATTAAGTGCACTTACAGGAAGTTTGGTAATAACACCAAGCTGTGTTGTGTGATTGACACGCTAGAAGGAAGGAATGCCATCCAGAAGGACCTTGATTGAGAGGCTGGGCTCGTTCAAACTGCATGAAGGCCAAGTGCAAGGTCCTGCACAAGGGTAATCCCAAATACACGTGCAAGTTGGACAATGAGTGGTTTGTAAGCAGGCCTAAGGATAAGGACTAGAGAGTATTGGTTGGTGAAATGCTGAATATGAGCCTGCCAAATGCATCCTGCGCTGCATCAAAACAAGTGTGGCCAGCAGGTGAAGGGAAATGATTCTCTCCTTCTGCTTTGCTCTTTTGAGACACCACCTCGAGTTCTGCATCCAGTTTTGGAGCCCCCAATACAGGAAGGACATAGAGCTCTTGAAGCAAGTGCAGAGAAGGGTCATGAAGATGATCAGAGGGCTGGAGCACTTCTGCTATGATGAAAGGCTGAGAGAGTTTGGCTTATTCAGCCTGAAGAATAGAAAACCCTCTGAAAGACTGGAAGGGGTCAGTATTCCCGCCCACTTCCTGTCACAATCTATAAAAACCAGGAGAGCTGAAAATTTGTCCCTTCTTTCTTCCTGCTCCTTACTTCTGTGAGAAACGTTTGCTGCGCCAATGAACAGGCCCACGCAGATCCTTCAGCGAAGCACAGTTTATTTACATTCTTGCAAGAATGGGTGACCTAAACAAGTAAGCACACCCATAGTAAGGTAAATAACAGTTTATATTCCCTATTCCCGATGCAAGGTTCCCTCCCCTGTTTCCCCACTGGCTGGGTACTCCAGGGTTTACAGCCTATTGGATGCTTCAAATTATCCTATAAGTTTCCTGCCCCTGTTTACACATTCCATTCTAGCAGTTTACTTTTTACCTTTTAAGGTAAAATTTTGACCTTTCTTGCCCCCTTGGCTGTCTTCCTAATTAACAAAATGATCTATACTTACTGGTGTCATCCTGCCCCTAGGAGCAAGATAGAAGTGGCTTTGTTCGGTCTTATCTTGGGCCATAAATCCTTCTCCATGTTCAGATCCCCCAGATGGAACCCAATTAAGTCCCTCAGTTTCTTGGGCTGTAAACCACTCCTGGTGTAATTGGAATGTGCAGATATCTCACTTATCTCAAACAAACTATATATTCCTAACACTAGGGTATATATATATATATATATATATATATATACACACATGAAGTATATATATACATGAAGTATATATACATGAAGCAAACCCGACACTATGTTTCTAACACTAGAATGCAAAATCAACACTACATTTCATTTCTAACACTTCCTGCTCCTTTCTCCCTGCCGGAGCTGTTGCTGGTTCCTTTGGCTTCCGCACATGTTCGCTTGAGGATCCAACTGCATTGAGTGCTGTGAGGATCCATGGACCACTCCCCTGGAGCGGCCCTGCGTTTCACATATCCCTGCAATCATCGAGATCAGTTTTGTATATAAATACCTATTTGTTCTTCCCCCATGTTTTACCCCTTTTTTCATGTGTTGTAGTGAATTGTTTCTAGTTTCAATTTCCAAAGTTTAAGTCTCTCTTCCTTATTCCCCTTCTATCTTCCCTTGGGAAGGGGGGGGGAGTAGTAGAGAGCAATTCTGTCCTCTGTTTTTTTGGGGTTCACCTTTAATATTTAAACCAGAACATCTCCTCATGGATATAGAGAAATATTATCAATACTTGTTCAAGGTTGCACTATTCCAACTGACCTTTTAGGAGACCCATTAAGCCAATAATAAAGCTATATTGCTTCAAACTGCTTCACAAAAAAGATGCAGGGAAAAATTTATTTGGAAACTGAATAATCTTATTGTTCTGTGTGAGCACCCACCCATTTTTTGGTGCCATTTCTTTTGTCCTGGTCTACCTGCAGTCACATTTCTGAACAGTACACAAAGTACACTTCAGGAGAATTTTTGTTCTGTCTTTCCCTGAGGCAGTTTATCTTTCACTCTTTCACTGAATCCTGTTTTCATAATGTTGTCCTATGCCTATATTCAGTGTACCTGCACACATGAGTACTGTGTGGCACACTTCAATTAGAAAAGCCATATATTCATGGCAAGTGCTTCACAGGTGCTTCAGAGCTTTTGGAAGTAAAACAAAGGAAAGAATACAAAGCAGTATGTCTTCCTTTCCTCATACTTGATGCAGCACAGTAGTTTATTAAACTTTGAAATATTATTAGTAAAATACTTGGAAGTCATGAAGGAGATGCAAGATATTTACAGAATCAGACAATGAAGAAGCTAGAGTGGACGTCTGAGATCATCCAGTTCAACCTTCCCTGCTCAAGCAGGGTCACCTACAACCAGTTGCGTAGGTCTGTCTCCAGGGGGCTTTTTAGTGTGTCCAAAGTGGGAGACTCCACAACCTCTCTGGGAAATCAGTCATTCTTACAGTAAAAGGTTCCTTTGTTTTCAGAGGGAACTTCCTGTGTTTCAGTTTGTGCTTATTGTCTTTGGTCCTGTCACTGGAAACCACTGAAAAGAGCCTGGCTCTTTCCAAAAGCTGTATCTTCTTTGGGAATGTCTCATGGATCGCATTGTTTTTCTCTATGACCTCTATTACAAGTATACAATTGTAACCTTATTTATGTTGTGGTTTTGTCTTTCTTTTTCTTCAGGAGAAGGATGCATTTGTGCACACTCCCTTCAGGTATCTATATACATTAATGAGATCCCCTGAGCATCCTCCTCTGAGTTGAACAGTTCCAGCTCTCACAACCTCTCCTCATGAGAGAGATGCTCCAGTCCCTTAATCATCTTTGTGGCCCTTCCCTGGGCCCTCTCCAGTATGTCGATGTCTATCTTATATTGTGGAGCTCAGAACTGGACAGAGCACTCCAGGTGTGGCCTCACCAGTGCTGAGCAGAGGGAAATGATCACCTACAGCAGAAGTATTTCTTAGAGTAAGAAATATTGTGAGCACCACATTAGTAGAGAACCTAGAATGTCATGGGTGCTTGAGCTGAACTTTCTACATCAGCTATGTGTACTACAGGAATATCTGAATGTCACACACACCTTGGTTCTATATCCTTCTTGGTAATATTTTATCTTGGATTAAAAACATAATGAGTTGGTGCCTAATTTGTACCTTGCTTCATTAGTAAATGTGAGACTTTCAGAGATGCATTTAATTGTCAAGCCCTACACCCAAATAATCAGTTCTACTAGAATTCTAGTTTGGTCATTAATCTTATCTGTAGAAATTGTGCTGTGTAAATGCAAAAAGTGGCTTTATTTTCAGTCATGTATTACAGACAACCTTTATAAAACCATTTCACTCTTTGTGGCCATTTAGGATTCTCAAGGGTATTATTCAGTTTGGAAAATAACGTAATAAGAAATTGGTACTTAATGGAAGCTTAAATACTCTTAGATAACCCATCTTCATGATTTAGAAAGAAATGGAACATCTTTGATGCAATATTCTGTGGTCTGTTTTTAAATGTAATGTTTTAGAGTCTGAGAGAATACATCTCCAAAAGCTTTCAGGCTGATAATCCCAGGGAATCTCTATGCAAAAGCTGCTGCAGAGTTTCTAACTGCTCAGCCCTGAGTTCCTGAGGTTTATATCTTCCTCTTTACAGGCTTGTCAGATTTCTAGACATCTCGTAGACATGCAGAAAAAAAAAAAAAAAAAAGGAAAAAAAAGAAAATAAAAGAAAATAAAAAGGAAAAAAAAGGCAAGACAAAATCTCATTTTGAAGTTGCAGTCAGCTGTGGCTATGCGTTCTCTAGCACACAGTCTAACATGAGATGGCACTTAGAAACTTTTCCAATCTTATGGTGATTTCAGCTGCACAATATATTTGAAAATGAGTGTTTTAATTTTCTCCTTCTGAATGATGATGGTATTTCCCTGCATATAGAAAAATAAGCACCTTGTCTTGGGGTTTGTGATGCTTTTTCTGGGATCTAGCTCCTTTTATGCTTTCTCCTTGTTCCAAAAACTACTGAAATTTTTCCATCCTTGGTTGACTTGTAGTGGACACTGTTATGGGGATGAAGAGACGAAGCTGAACTTCATAAGCTTTCTGTATTTAGAATTGTATTTAATATTTTTAATGACACATACATCCTGCACATCAGAAAGAGGATATCTGCATAGGTCAGAGATAAAAATGGACCATTTTTATCCACACACATACTGGAAGTTAAACTACCCTTTCCTATCCTTGCCACAAACTGGTTTTCTACATGGAAAATATTCAATACAGTTTCTGTAGGTAATCCAAACAGTTCTTGGTCCTTATTACCCTTCTGAAATGTAGAGATTTAAAGTTCATTGACAAGCTTTCAAACTAAAATTTATTCTTTCCTTTCTATTTTCTGAAATATCCCTACACATCAGAAATAGAAAGTAATTCAAAAGTCTACATTAAAACCATTAAAAATCTTAATACATTTAACAAAATAAAATTATGACTGAAAAATGCAGTAGTATTTTTGTACACTGCTGCTTGTACTAAAACTTTTACTTTCAATATTTTAAGGAATGGATCCACAAATGAGTGAGATCATGATCTGAAAAGAAAACCATTAAAGTTTTTGGTTGTTGTTTTTTTTTTTTTCACAAAATATCAAGCTTTTAGCAAATGTGTATGTAATTTTCCTTTTCAAATTAGACTTACCTGAAAAAAACCCCAAACATCATCAAACAAAACAACCCAATAAAAAAAAGTTTTATTGTATCTTTCTATTTTGTGAACAAACATAAATTATTTTGAAAATCTTATGGCTTCCATACACTACTTGCAAATAGACATCCCTGGTCTGTGGGACATCCCTTGGACAGCCAAGACACCCAGAATCTTAGAATACGGTTGGGAACTGATTTCTCAGAGACATAAGTAGCAGGCCAGCATGTGTGTGTCTTCAAAGATCTGAGTCTGACTTAACCAATGGCACAGAGGTTTAGATGCCATACTGGCATCTAAAACATCCACAGTACAAGCTTATGTCCTATACAGCACTCAAAACAATGCTCTGTGCTGGCAGGCAGCCTTCCTAACACTGACAATTGCCTTTAAACACCACCTTATAGACCTTGCCAAAGAGCAAGACTGAAATGAAGAGCAGGTGGGAAATTACTGTTACAGCAATATTCTCAAACTGGGAGCATCTGTGCTGAAATGATTAAATTGCTTTGATAGTCTTTTTTACCCCATGTCAAATTTAGCAGACTTGAGAGTGTACTGTGAATGAAATGCTAGGACAGTCTTGAAGCTAAGCTCTACTCCTCTCTCAGCCAACAAGTAGTTAGACATAATAAGAGAAATGGCTGAAGCAGCCAGAAAGGGAACACCCAGAAGGGAACAGACATTTCTTCATTGCCTCCATTAGCCATCTGGCAACTTAACAGACCTTGAACATGTTCAGTCTGAGACAACAGAAGAGAGACCACTGCCCAGAATTAGCAAATTTCAGGGTCCAAGGAGCTATGTCCTTTTTTGCTCATCTCCTTTGAATCATCCCTCTGCATCCCTCTGCTGAAACAGCTGGAGAAGTGTTACAGAAATTGCCTATGCCTGAGCAGGGAAAGGCAAGAACTGAAGGGAGTGAGGAAGGCGAGAGCAGTGGGACTGCAATGGAGGAGGACTGATACCCCAAAGAAGGTGACAAGGTTTTGTGGAGCTGAATTGAATCAAAAGCCTGGTTCTGTCCCAGCTTGGACTAAGTCTTTTAAGGGAGAAACTTAGCTCCCGTGAGCACCCACCACTATTGCCATTGATATTTCAGCTACAGAGGGCTGCCAGTGCTGAAGATGAAGATGAAATTTCCTCATGCTTCAGGTTTCATTCTTCCTGGTATAAACTTAAAATCTCTAAATTACATTGTTGTTTAGATTTTGCTTATGATCATTATTATAATTTGCCTTCCCAATTAATTTCCCTGTGCTGAAAAGCACTGTGATAATCTTGAATAAATCAGCAGAAAATACCTCCCTACTTCACAGTTGCATTTAGACCACATTTTTTAATTTATGAGAGTGGGTGACTTGGAGAACTATAAAGAAAAGCTGAATTGTTTTCAAATTTCAAAGTAAATGGGAACTTGAATCATCCCTCCCCAAATTGCCTTTTTACCTTTTCATATTTTTTCTTTAAAATCTTCCAAGTATTACAATGCTGTAATTCGTTACAAAACAGTAAGATGTAATTAAATGCCCATAAGATTTGTACAAAAAACCAAATACCTTGTTCCAGAATTAAAACAACAGGGTTTGATTAGATTATTTGACATGCATGTGTACCTCCATTTGTGCATTGCGAAAAAGACTGTTCATGCAGAATATCATGTATTACCAAGCAGAGCACCTAATGAGGGGGGCGTACCTCCTCCAACCAGAATATCAACATTTCAGTGGTTCTTTGTTACGTTTATGTTACACAGACAATACCTTGTCCAAAAGACTATGTATCTAGCTGTGTGGGTGCATGGCAGAGTAAATCTCTCCCCAAGTGGTGAACTCCATATTTCTGTCTCACAGATTGTGCAGGTAGTGTGTGGGACTTGGGATGAAAGGACTGACTCATGATTATGCTCTCCTATACCTTCAGGCTAGCTTGAGAGGAAGGGGGGACCATACTGGGGGGGCGATTGCTGAAATAAAGCAAAGACTGTGCAATCTTGAAGTGTTGCCAGCAGGCAGTGACTGGCAATATAAAATAGTGCTCCAATTGATCTGGTTACTGCAGACGGATACTACACAAACAGGACACAAGGTTAGTGCAAAGAGGAAATAACAGAACTTTCGAGTTGGCCAAAGACTCACTGAAGAGACGGCTATGCTCCCATTGTCCACTTTTTCTCTCATTTCTGAGGTAGATTTAGGAAGGCAGCTCATCTGCCCGTGGGTGGAAGGAGAAACCCACATTATTCTCAGGACCAATCACTGGCCAAGACTCTCTAATCACATTTTATTGAAAACACTGGAAGTTGACTTAATTCCAATGGCAAGCTCTGATAATGTTTTGGGGTTTTTTGTTTGTTTGTTTTGGGGTTTTTTCCTTTTGTTTTGTCATGGGTGTTTTTGTTTTTTTGGGGTTTTTTTGCATTTTTAACCCAATTTAAGAGATTTATGTTTAGTTTTATTTATTCTCCTTGCTTTTACCATTCATATGCTTCAAGAAAAATATGGAGAAGATTCCTATACTCTTAATTTACTTAGTAGAATTACTAAGTATGCATTCTCAAGATCTTCAGTGGGTTTTCATTTATGCTGTGCCAAAGGCAAGGCAAGAATAATTCTATAGAAGCAAACTGGTATACTGAAATCAAGATTCTCAAATGGAGAGGGAAAAATTTCAGACAGCATTAACAACTTAGTGGCATAAACAAGCTATCTAGTCAACAGCACCTCCACAGAATAGGTGCTTCTTGATGTACACAGTTTGCAGAGGACAAGGAGGGATCCTGGCTGTGGAGCAGGCTTTGAGAACTCCCAACTGCTTGCCTTCTCTTGAATGTATTTTCTTTGATATTGCACAAACGCATAACATACACACAGTGTTTTAATTACTGTAGAATCATAGAGTGGTTTGAGTTTGAAGGGACCTAGAGATCATCTAGTTCCAACCCTCTGCATGGGCCGGGACACCTCCCACTAGATCATGTTATGGCATACAACATTTCAAACACGTAAGATGCTTATGTGATGGGAGCACTCTAACAAAATAGATTACACCTCTCTTGCACTCCCTGTCCTTCTCCCAGGTATTTCCTCACCACTTCTGAATTTCAGAGTCTCTGTTTTGACTCTCCCTCAAGTAGGTTGCTGTGCTGTTAAAACTGATATCCATGCTTCCGCTCAGGCTGAGCCTAAGGTAGCTTATTGCCCTGGTCTATGTATTTAAATGCACAGTGTGATCAATGGCTTTCTACCTATTGCTCTCTTCTCTTATTATCTCAATTTTTTTGTTTTGCCTCCTGTGCCTCACAACCCCTCTTGTTTTAACTTTTTTCTCACCTCATTTACCTTCAGGTTCTCACTCAACCTGTACCTTCACCCTGGATCATCTGCTTTTCTGGTTACTTAGATTTTGATCCTTTTCATACTTAATTGATGCTTGCCATTTTCTAACATGATTCTTGATCTTTACAAGCTCATGACAGGGGAATAAACAAATTCCCTTGGCAGGGTGCTTATAAGAGGTAAAAGATTCACCGTGACAGAAAGTCCATTTCTCTGGCCCTCTTTCCTTCTTACTGTTTCCTGATACATTTCACCACCTTAGTGGCAACGAAAACTTGACATTTTTGCACTGTACGCCAAGGTCAAAGTGGCTGAGATCAGGACACAGCTGTAAGCTTAGCTCTTGTGTTTTCTAAGATACCATTTAATATTAGTTCTAACTATTACTCTTTTCAAGTGTTTTCATAAATCAAACGAATGACACTTATTAAAGCACTCATATAACAAAGCTATTCATCAAGCTACTTGTTTAAGCTCTTTTATTTAGCATGTTAAATACAACTATTTCTGATGCTTTAAGGAATATATGATTGAACTTTTTGGGCCAAACTTGGAGTTCTTGTCTCTTCCTGAACAGCTCTTGATGTCCAAAATACAGACGGAACTACTAAAGTTTATACTAAACAAAAGATATCAGAGCACAGCCCAATAAATTGTCCTTACAGTGTTTGCTCTTCACAAAGTTATTATTACTGACCCCAAATAAACATACTTTGTATCTGCCTAGACAGAAACTACATATAGTGTCTCCTGATTATATGCTTTGAGTTAGAGAAAAGAGGGTTGTGGGGAATGGTCCATCTTCTCTCCCCCACATAAGACTAAACAAAATGCCTTTCAAGCTAGCAAAACAAGAGTGGCATCTTTTTGCTGATTTAGCCAAGGACAGACTGAAACAGGCCCCTTGCTCTACCAGATAAGTTCACAGCAAGAAAAGACCATAAGAGTTATGATAACTTGCAGAAAAAATGGACAATAGGTTAAAGATGCCTCTGACAGAGTAAGTACCTGGCCAGTGCTAATTGGCTAATTTGAACAGTGGTACTTTACTTGAACAGTGACTTCTGATCTCTAAAAGAGGGCAAGATCTGCAGGTCCGGGGCTCTCTGCCTGCCCAGGAGGAGACCCTGCTGCAGCACCAGAAGCCACTTGCAACATCAGTACCGCTCTTCGAAGGAGCTGAGAGGGAAGGCTGGGGACCCTGCCTGCTCCCTGGGGGTTCAAGCCTGCTCGCAGAGGACTGCCCGCTCCCGAGGGATTGCTGCCTTCCCGAGCCTAAACAAACCAGACAGCAGTAGGGGCTTGCCCAGCCTGCGCTTGCCACCCTGCCTCAGGATTAGAGCTGGGTTTGCTGCATCTGCTGCTGCTGGGAGTGGTCGCCCCGGTTACCGGGAAGCCGGCTCCCCCAAGGAACTCCTACCGCGCCTGCCAGCCGCATCCCAGGAACTACGCGCTACGAAAGGAGGGTAAACACACACACACACTCTCTCTCTCTCTAACTTTCCTGCCGGGCTCAACTCCTACCCCATTGATTCTACAACTCTTCCTTGGCGTGTGCATTTAATAACACCATAGTACCTTGAATTACCTTTCTGATATACCTAGACTACCTCTCCTGAACCTTCGCCCCTCAGTTTGTGTTGACCCTTAATAAACTGATTAATTTGTAAGCTAAACCTTGGTCTCAGTAACAATTTGTGAGCATGGTGAGGTGGTATTCTAATCTACACTCTAAGATACCGTCCTGCAGTGGCCATTCCTCTGTGAGAGGTGAGCACCACGTGTGACCCTTGGTCTCATTCACATACTTCTCCACATTGGGTGGGGGAAAGTCATGGAAGCACCTGACAGCCGGTAGCCCCTATACCGGCCTGCGACAAGGGTTGATGTAAATTCCTGTCTTTGTTTAACATATGTACACGGTAAATAAGCATACTGGTACTTAGAGAGTGAGGCTATGCAGCAAACAAGGAACACTTAAAGCCTTTTTTTTTTTTTTTTTTTGAGCTTGCATCCTGTCACCGTTTGACTCAGGTCCGACAACAATGCTCTCGATCCCCTCCCCCCCCACCCAGTCAGGGAAGGAGAGAGAGAAAAGGAGAGAGACTTGGCTGGATTGAAAACTAAACTACACAGCTTTAATTAAAACACTAATGAATCACACAAGAAAATATATACAATTATATACAGATATATTCAGATATGGGCAAAAGCCTCTCGCCCCCCCCCCACCCCCAGCAACTCCCACAGCACTCCCCTGAACTGGGAAGAGTCCCGAGAAATCCCGGAGCCGCTGCTGGAGAAAGCGGAGAGTTATGAGGGTCAGGAGAGCTCGAGCCTAAGGGTCGGCGGTGATGGATGAGCAGAGTCCTCCCCGGACGCCGGCCATGGACGGAAGAGAGCGGCGAGAAGAAGGAGGAAGCTGTCTTCTAAGATCTCTGTCCTTCCTCTGAGCTTACGTAGATATATGGAATGGAATATCTTTGGCCAATTTTGCTGTCTGTCTAACTCAGCCTCCCACGGGGGGTCAGAGATCTCCCCATAGTGTCTGAGCCGGCGGAGTGAAGGTGTAACCTTGAAGCCTCAGTAGTTAGAAAAACATTCCACTGTCTTATCAGCCTAGCAGAACACACAGTTGCTAGCTAAAAGAAAGCTTACTGAAGGAAAAAAAAATCAGTGAAAAGAAAAATTGGCTTAATCCTGGCTAAAACCAGGACATTCCACCCCTTATTCCATACCATATATTACATACAGGCTCTATACATTACCAGCTGTCAAATTAAGGATTCTCTCCCAAAGTCAGATTACCTTGAGGTACATATTGTACTTCACCATCCTCCATCATCACACACCAGGTATGTCCAGGTCCCTGAGCAAAAGCAATACCCCTGACAGGTTTACCTTTGCCTGAAGCAGGATAGACCCAAACACTTTTACCCAGCAGGTTTCTTTCACATACCACAGGGACTTTATCCCCATCTGTAGTATGCAAAAGGTCTGACTGGGCAGGACCAGCCCGATTGATGGATCCCCTGGTATTAACTAACCAGGTGGCCTTTGCCAAATTTTTATCCCAGTTTTTGAAAGTTCCACCACCCATTGCCTTTAGGGTAGCCTTCAACAGACCATTGTACCTTTCAACTTTCCCTGAGGCCTGTGCATAGTATGGGATATGGTAGATCCATTCAATACCATGCTCTTTAGCCCAATCAGTAACAAGACTGTTTTTGAAATGAGTCCCATTGTCTGACTCAATTCTCTCTGGAGTACCATGTCTCCACAAAATTTTCTTCTCAAGACCCAGAATAGTATTCCTGGCTGTGGCATGAGGCACAGGATATGTCTCCAACCATCCTGTACTTGTTTCCACCAGTGTAAGCACATAGCGCTTACCCTGGCGGCTCTGAGGAAGTGTGATGTAGTCAATTTGCCAGGCCTCTCCAAATCTGTATTTTGACCACCTCCCCTCATACCACAAAGGTTTCAACCGTTTTGCCTGCTTAATTGCAGCACATGTCTCACAGTCATGGATCACCTGTGCAATAGTGTCCATGGTTAAGTCCACCCCTCGGTCACGAGCCCATTTGTATGTTGCATCTCTGCCCTGATGACCTGAAGCATCATGGGCCCACCGAGCCAGAAAAAGCTCACCCTTGTGTTCCCAGTCTAAGTCTACTTGGAACACTTGGGCAGCCTCATCTGCTCGTTGGTTGTGTCGATGTTCCTCAGTGGCTCGACTCAGAGGCACGTGTGCATCCACATGACGCACTTTTACCTCCAGTTTTTCTATCCGAGCTGCAATGTCTTTCCACAGGTCAGCAACCCAAATAGGTTTACCCTTTCGCTGCCAGTTATTCTGCTGCCACTGTTTTAGCCAACCCCACAAGGCATTTGCTGCCATCCACGAGTCAGTGTAGAGGTGGAGTCTCGGCCACCCCTCTCGCTCAGCAATGTCCAAAGCCAGCTGGATGGCTTTTACCTCTGCAAACTGACTTGATTCACCTTCTCCTTCAGCTGCTTGTGCAACCAGTCGTGTAGGACTCCACACGGCAGCTTTCCACTTCCGGTGGTTCCCTACAAGACGACAGGAGCCATCGGTGAAAAGAGCAAATTGTTTCTCAGTCTCTGGTAGATGATCATATGGTGGAGCTTCTTGAGCTCGTCTCACCACTTCTTGTGGTGGCATTCCAAAGTGGGTGCCTTCTGGCCAGTTTGTAATTGCTTCCACAATACCTGGACGATTAGGTTTCCCTATTCGGGCTCTTTGGGTGATCAAAGCAGTCCATTTACTCCAAGTCACATTGGTGGCATGATGGACAGGAGAAAGGTTATTCTCGAACATGAATCTCAGCACCGGTAGCCTGGGCGCCAGAAAGAGCTGTGCTTCAGTGCCAATCACTTCTGAAGCGGCTCTAACTCCTTCATATGCTGCAAGTATCTCCTTCTCAGTTGTTGTGTAGTTGGCCTCGGAACCTCTGTAGCTCCGGCTCCAGAATCCCAGGGGTCGACCTCGAGTTTCCCCTGGTGCTTTCTGCCAGAGGCTCCAGTTGGGACCATTGTGTCCGGCTGCAGTGTAGAGCACGTTCTTGATGTCTGGCCCTGTTCGAACTGGTCCAAGGGCCATTGCCTGCGCAATCTCCTTCTTAATCTGCTCAAAAGCTTTCTGTTGGTCAGGACCCCATTTGAAATCATTCTTCTTTCTGGTCACCTCATAGAGAGGTTTCACAATTTCACTGTAACATGGAATATGCATTCTCCAGAAACCAACAGTCCCTAAAAAGGTTTGAGTGTCCTTTTTAGTTGATGGTGGGGCCATAGCTGTTACTTTGTTAATCACATCCATTGGGATCTGGCGACGACCATCTTGCCACTTGATTCCCAGGAACTGGATCTCTCGCGAAGGTCCCTTGACCTTGCTTCTTTTTACAGCAAAACCAGCATCCAGAAGAATTTGGATGATCTTTTTACCTTTCTCAAAAACTTCTTCTGATGTGTCACCCCACACAATGATGTCATCAATATACTGCAGGTGTTCTGGAGCTTCACCCTTCTCCAGTGCAGCATGGATCAGTCCATGGCAAATGGTTGAGCTGTGTTTCCACCCCTGGGGCAGTCGATTCCAGGTGTACTGGACTCCCCTCCAGGTGAAAGCAAACTGTGGCCTGCACTCTGGTGCTATGGGAATAGAGAAGAATGCATGAGCAATGTCAATAGTGGCATACCACCTAGCTGCTTTTGACTCCAACTCATACTGAAGCTCTAGCATGTCCGGCACAGCAGCACTAAGTGGTGGTGTCACCTCATTCAGGCCACGATAGTCCACTGTCAGCCTCCACTCGCCATCAGGTTTTCGCACTGGCCAGATAGGACTGTTGAAGGGTGAATGAGTCCTGCTAATCACACCTTGGCTTTCCAATTGCCGAATCAGCTTATGAATGGGGATCACAGAGTCTCTGTTGGTGCGATACTGTCGTCTATGCACTGTTGAAGTGGCAATTGGCACCTGTTGGTCTTCAACCTCCAGCAACCCTACTACAGAAGGGTCATCTGAAAGGCCAGACAAAGTACGCAGCTGTTCAGTGTCCTCAGTCTCTACAGCTGCTATACCAAAGGCCCACCGGTACCCTTTCGGGTCACGGAAGTATCCTTTCCTAAGATAGTCTATGCCAAGGATGCACGGAGCAGCTGGGCCAGTCACTATAGGGTGCATTTGCCACTCCTTACCAGTGAGGCTCACACCGGCCTCCACAACAGTCAGTTGTTGAGAACCTCCTGTCACTCCAGAGATAGTGACAGGGTTTGTCCCTTTATGATTCGATGGCATTAGAGTGCACTGTGCACCAGTGTCCACCAAAGCTTTATATCTTTGTGGTTCTGATGTGCCAGGCCACCGAATCCACACAGTCCAATAAACTCGGTTGTCCCTCTCCTCCTCCTGGCTGGAGGCAGGGCATCCCTAAGGTTGAGCACTAGAGCTCGATGAACCATCCTGGTTGTTGACTGGTGCAACCTTCTTCTTGGAAGAACCATCTCCTGGCTTTGTTCTGTTTAGAAGCTCTTGCACACGTAACTGGAGCATATCAGTGGGTTTCTTGTCCCAGACTCTCATGTCCTCTCTAAAATGATTTTTCAAGAGAGACCACAGGTGGCGTCGCAGCGAGTCCTGTCTTCCTTGCTGCTGTCTCGTAGCAGGACGTCTCTTCTTGATAGCTGCAACACGTGACCAGTTGTCTCTAGGAAGAGTCTGGAGTTTACTTCCATTTGGCATCTTATACTTCCTGTCAACCATTTTCTTAACGGCTGAGGTTTGGAAGTAAAGGGAATCAGAGAGAATGTCTCCATACTGTCGTGCTTTGACAGTTACTTCACGTACAGTTGGTCTTTCGTAACCTTCAAAACATCCCATGAAGGAGAATATATGGGCATGCGCGGCTGGTACAGCCTGAACAAACTTCCGGAACATTTGCGTGTCACACTCAACATCATCAGGATCTGTGATTCCATCGTTATTATAGATCACTTCTCACACAGCAATCTCTCTCAAGTAGGTGATGGCTTTCTCGAGAGTGGGTGTTCTGCTTCGGCGCCATCCGATGTCACCCTTGTGGGGATATCTCTCTCTCACAGCTGAAAGAAGTCGGTCCCACAGGGTAGTAGTTCCTGTCTTACTACTAAGTGCTCTGTCAATACCAGCATCTCTGGCCAGGGATCCCAACTGCTTGGCTTCTCTCTCATCCACATTGTAGGTCTCAGCACCACTATCAAAGCATCGGAGCAGCCAAGGAAGGATTCCCTCACCATCAATGCGGGTGAAGTCCTTTCTCATAAGGCGCAGTTCTTTCATAGAGAAAGGGTGGGCAAGGTCATCGTCGTCATCTGATTGAGGAGGACCTGCTGTTCTTTTATTTGCTTGAGAGTGGCTTGGTTTTTTATCTGTCTGAGAGTGGCTTGGTTTTTTATCTGTCTGAGAGGTACCTGCTCCATCATCTGATTTAGAATCCTTCCCTTCCTCACCGTCAGCCTCTGTCTGAGAGGTACCTGCTCCATCAACTGTATTAGGATCCTCTTCTTCCTCACCCTCACTTTCTGCTGCTTTTGTCTTTGCCTTGCTCCTAGTCACAGGGTTAACTAGCTTGGTTCGCGATGGATCAGGCTTTTTCTTTGTAGAAGCAGTTGTTTTTGTAGCAGCAGGAGTGGTGGTATTGGCAGCAGTGGTGTTGGCAGCAGCAGTGGCAGCAACATTGCCTGTGGGGGAGTGGCAGTGAGCAGAACAGCATCTGGCCCTACGCATCCACAATATATTATAAACATTCAGCAAAAACATCCCCACTGCAACCATGCTATTTACATCAAGAGCTGGGAGATTCAGCTTGAGAGAATATGGAGAGGTAAAATTGAACCAGCTATTGCTGTTACCAACATGGACCGTTCTATTCACTTTAGGAGTTGTACCAGTAGGACTAGCAGTGTAACCATACACATACAGTGACCCCATAGAGAACAGTATTATCATCCCTAGGATCACTAGGCTGGTAATGATACGATTGATTATGGCTACAGTTCTGTCAATAAACCACAAAAGAATCACAAGAGCAGCTACAAAGTGCAGAATGCCCTCGGCTACATACCACATGTACAATTGCAGGTTTGGAAAAAGATCCAATAGATTCATTGCAGCAAGTGTCTGTTCAGTTTTCAATCCGTCAGCACACTCAGCAGAATTATTGCTCATTGCTCTCTGAGGGATTCCTCCCTTCAGAGATGGAATTTTGGACACTCCCAATTGATGAAAATGTGTAATCTGGGCTTAAAATCAAGCCCCACGTTGGGCGCCAATTAAATTGTTGTCACCGTTTGACTCAGGTCCGACAACAATGCTCTCGATCCCCTCCCCCCCCACCCAGTCAGGGAAGGAGAGAGAGAAAAGGAGAGAGACTTGGCTGGATTGAAAACTAAACTACACAGCTTTAATTAAAACACTAATGAATCACACAAGAAAATATATACAATTATATACAGATATATTCAGATATGGGCAAAAGCCTCTCGCCCCCCCCCCTCCCCCAGCAACTCCCACAGCACTCCCCTGAACTGGGAAGAGTCCCGAGAAATCCCGGAGCCGCTGCTGGAGAAAGCGGAGAGTTATGAGGGTCAGGAGAGCTCGAGCCTAAGGGTCGGCGGTGATGGATGAGCAGAGTCCTCCCCGGACGCCGGCCATGGACGGAAGAGAGCGGCGAGAAGAAGGAGGAAGCTGTCTTCTAAGATCTCTGTCCTTCCTCTGAGCTTACGTAGATATATGGAATGGAATATCTTTGGCCAATTTTGCTGTCTGTCTAACTCAGCCTCCCACGGGGGGTCAGAGATCTCCCCATAGTGTCTGAGCCGGCGGAGTGAAGGTGTAACCTTGAAGCCTCAGTAGTTAGAAAAACATTCCACTGTCTTATCAGCCTAGCAGAACACACAGTTGCTAGCTAAAAGAAAGCTTACTGAAGGAAAAAAAAATCAGTGAAAAGAAAAATTGGCTTAATCCTGGCTAAAACCAGGACACATCCTTTTCTCTATGCTCCCAGTCTCAAAAAATTGAGTAACATGGGCTTAGGGCTTTTAATTATGAGAACACAAATGCTAAGCCCCTGGGTCCTCTCAGGCAAAAGACCTGTCTGTGATTCATGTACCTCGAATGGTACATATGTCTCCAGCTCAGAATAATCCTGTAGAAACCTACAGTAGGTAAGAGAAAAACAAGAAGGGAAGTGACCTTTCACAATGCCAAACCATCCACAAATTCTCATGTGAAAATCGACACTTCATGGTTCAGTGAAAAAACACTTGCTCACTGTGCTGAGACAGCATAGGGGTAAAATTTTTATTCCAAACCAGAAAAGCTGGCATTTCTGACTCCATTCTCCAAGACAAGGAAAAGCTAATTGATTACAATCACCTCTTCTCACGCCACTGAAAATCCAGATTTTTCAGTCAGGTGTCACAGTATCACAGTATGACTCTGGCTGGAAAAGACCTTCAAGATCATCAAGTCCAACCACTACCCTAACTCTGCCACATCCACCACTAAACCCCATCCCTTGGCACCATACCTGCCTTTTTAGATGTCTTCAGGGGTGGTGACTCAACCACCTCCCCGGACGGCCTGGATCACTAAGTCCGACTCCTGCCCCAGAACAGGACAACCCCAAAGTTCACACCATGTCCCTGAGGGCATTGTCCAAATACTTCTTGAATATTGTAAGGCTCGGTGCCATTATTGCTTCCCCGGGGAGCCTATTCCAGTGCTCCACCATCCTCTGAGTGAAAGATCTCCTCCTAATGTCAAACCTCCCCCTGCACATCTTACTACCATTCCCCTGGGTCCTATTGTTGGTCACCAGAAAGAAGAGGTCAGAGCCTACTCCTCCACCTTCCCTAATGAAGCAGTAAGCTGCGATGAGGTCTCCTTTCCTCTCAGTCTCCTCTTCTCCAGGTTGAACAGACCAAGTGCCTTTAGTCACTCCTCATACAGCTTCCCCTCTAAACCCTTCACCAACCTTGGGGCCTGTATGAAGGTGGCACCTGTACAAACCAGAGCAGAAGAGATTCAGGTGTTTAGACACCAGAAGTTGCCACCGTTTTTCCAGTCAATTACTCATTGAAGGGACAGATGAGGACAGTGGCTATCGGCTAGACTCTTAATACTCCATATTTCTTGAGCAAAGGCTGACAAGCTTTACGGACTAGTCATATCTTCCCCTTCCTGATGGGGATAATAACCTTTCCCGGATGGATGAAGTCACCCAACAGTATTCTTAAGTATTCCAGTGAAATGTCAGTGGTTATTTTAAGGACTCCTAGAAGCAAAGATTGAAACTTAGCAGATGATGCATTTTCTCCCCCACAATATATCAATGTGGTTTAATGGGTGCAGATAACTTAGCATGAATTTTATCAGACTTAGCTGCAAAACACTTTGAAACATCAAGAGGGGCCCAAACCAACAAAACTAGGCCAGTTCAGATTCATCATCACCCTAGACAAGTGTGGGAAACTGTTCTTTTCTTCCCCACAAAAGTCGCAAAAGTATCCTGACAGCCGGTAGCCCCCCAGTACCGGCTTGCGACAACAAGTTTTCTGTTCTTTTCAATTAGCTAATTGTTTTCTGTATTACTGGAGATTTGAATAAAGAGTGCTTAGGTCTGCAAAATGTGTGTATATATTGTCTATATGTTTTAAGAGTGGTGTGCAACTACAAAGGCAAAAATCAGTTAAAGACTTCAACCAAAGACACTAAAAGCTTAGAACTGGGGGAGTTAGTCCATGTTCTATATATTTTTCTTTGAGAACTTTGACCCCATCCAAAATTACCCTTACCTGCCCTCCAGAATAAATAGTAACTCCCAAATATCTGTCTCCTTGATATACTCTATGAAAATTAGTTTTTTGCTCACCCTACTGTAATTTTTTTCATTTCTTAACTTAGAAGTTGTTAAATATCATTAGGTAAGGGTCTAAATTTCAGGCATCACACATCTGGTCTATGTGGGGAAGTTATATCACTGTGGGAATTATGCCAACACGTGCCAAAAAGCAAGTCTCTTGTGACCAAAGTCAAGTACAAGTAAATGGCTTCCCACAGTCAGGGCTCAAACAAAACAAAAGGATAGATTTCCTGGATAGTAGTACTATTTCTGTTGATGTCTCTGCTGTACTATTTGACCACTAGAAAGTAAGACTTCCCAGAGATTATGGCTCAGTGACAGATCTGATATTCAGTGAACATCCATCAACATAACCTGGAGAAGGGAACCCTGCTGAAGAGAAGACACTGTCTCCCTTTTCAGAAAGGAAAATGGAAAAAATCTTTCTATTGCAGATGACACTTAGAGGATAAGAAGAATTAGCAGGCAAGTTAATACTCCTCTATGCTTCTTTCACCAGACCATGACTGCAATTCCACTGCTGTCGATGTACATCAGGAACAAATGTATCCTGACAAAGATTAGATGCTCAAAACTGTGTTAAAAAGTTGGTGACACCTGGTTTTCTCACCAATGCTGTCAAACAGTAATGAAAACCTTCCCTCACAGTGGAAAACCAAATATTTCTGGTTGGAAGTTGAAAGTGGAAGAATTTCAGACCTTAGCTGTTTTGTTTAATTTTATGTAACATGTAAAGGCATTCATCATGGATGCCTCATAACAATAAAAACTGATTTGCTGTACTATAACAAAAATATTCCAGGCTTTTGGAAAAAGATACAGGAAAGATTTCCCTGCCTTCTTTTTTAGTTATACATCTGCATCGTATCTAAACAATAATGTTATATAGGCAGTTTCACTGTGGAATCTTATGCCATTTTAGAAATGTTAGGAGGTAGTAAAAGTTGTGACCATCATAAACAGAAGTCGTTATAACATCAATTTGTTCTAGAAGCAAGAAAAATGGTGGTAAACTTAGATCTTCACAAATTAAATGGATTATCAGGATTATTTTTTTGTGAGTACACACATACGAGTAAGCCCTAAAGATCTGGCAAAACAATGATTATCTAAATAAATCAGATGCCCATTTTTTTGTTACATACTGGAGTTTTTTCTCTGATTTGAATATTTTAGTCATACTATCAAAGAACATAAATAGCACTGTGAGTTATGTGACCAATCAACATAACATGGAATAGCTGGAGTGAATATAACAAAAAATGTCTCAAAATCTTTTGTCTAGACTATATCAAACATGGCAATAAAACACAACAGTTTAGAAATAGTTAACTAGCCAGTAAGCAAAAAATGTCAAGGTCAAACTGTGCTGCACTAGACAGGACAGGTTGAGAAGATACTCTCTAATCTCAAGCCCAGCAGGCAGTCTTGGAAGGGCTCTAACTTGCATCCCACTGTGGATTACTGTAGTGTAATGTTTCAGCCAAAATGTCCTCCCTTACTTAAAAGAGAACAGAAATATATACACAGCTTGTTCAACTCACCATTTAGTGCTAAGAGAATTCCTTTTAGGCTCAGCTAATTTGGCTTTCGGGCAAACAAGTAGGGGAAAAAAAAAAAGATATTCTGAAAGCTGAAATCAGTTCTGCTTGTTGCCTACATAATATATATACTCTTTTGTCATTATATATGTATATTTCTGGCTTCTGTTTATCTTCAGAAACCAGGCATCAAGTTCTGTTCCCATAATTTTATTCAACAGAAAAAAAATAACTAATTCCTCTCATGAAGCTCTGCAAAGTAACTGAGAAGGTAAATCTTTCATGTTATGGTGGGGGTAGGTCCCTCTTATAAACAGATTAATTTCACTTCATGGCAGTCTAAAGCATTTCACTAAAATGGTTTAAGATCCCTCAGGTGATACACCAATCATCACCTTAATATGCTTAAACACTTTTAACACATTTCCAAGTGCAAAGTAAATTGCAAATTCTTGTTAATGCTCATTCAGTCATCAGCAAATACTTTTCCCTGACTTCCCCGTCAATAATATCAATGTCATTTTTTTTTAAGTATAGCATTTTAGAGTGAAAATTCATTTATTTACTGTTAATAACCCTTAATTATCACCTTCCTTTTATGTAGCAGTAAAATCTGAACGAGATATGTTGAATTTTTTTTCTATTTTTTTTTTTTTCCTCCAAATATATTCTTCACCAGTCTTTTTTAAAGCCTTGCTGAATACTACATACACCATATATGTAGTATAATAACTTTTCTCTGTGTTTCTTATGACAATTTAATTTTGGTTTCCACAGGGTAGTACTCATGTGGTCAAGGAAATGTCCAGAAATCCTCTTCGCAGCAGAAAAATTTGATGGATTTTCATAGTCATCAGGTTTTTCTGTTCAGCTGCCAGAACAGAATTGATGAAATACAGCCCTGTCTTCTCACAAAATTAGAGTCAATTTGTCAGTCATTCTCACCAAAGTCAATATTTCCGAGTCACTTTCTACATATATATTGAAACATAACCCCACAGAAACTGCTCTGAAACGTGGACGAGGCCCAGCAGTAGGGATCATCCAAACTCCTTCTTAGTCACAGCAATCTTAAAATTAATGAACTTCAGAAATGACACCTCTTCTTTTTCTTTTAAGTCATTGCATAGCAGGAGATTTTTCTCAAACCCTATGTCCTGGTTTGAGCCAGGATGAAGCCAATTTCCCTTTTTACTGATTTTTTTTTCTCTCTTCAGTGAGCTTTCTTTTAACTAGCAACATTCTGTTCTAGCTAGGTTGATAAGGCATTGGAATGTTTTCTCTAACTGCTGGGGCTTCAAGGTCACACCTTCACTCTGCCGGCTCAGACACTACGGGGAGATATATGACCCCCCTGTAGGAGGCTGAGTTAGACAGACAGCAAAATTGGCCAGAGATATTCCATTCCATATATCTACGTAAGGTCAGAGATCACAGAAGACAACTGCCTTCCTTTTTCTTCTTCCCTTCTCTTCCGTCCATGGCCAGTGGCTGGGGAGGACTCCGTCCATCCATCACAGTCGACCCCCAAGCTCGAGCTCTCCTGACCCTCATCACTCTCCGCTTTCTCCAGCAGCAGCTCCGGGATTTCTCAGAACTGTTCCAGCTCAAGGGGAGTGTGGTGGGAGTTGCTGGGGGTGCAGGGAGGCGAGAGGCTCTTGCACATACCTGAACATATCTGTATATAATTGTATATATTTTCTTATATCATTAATGTTTAATTAAAGCTGTGTAGTTTAGTTTTCAGTCCAGCCAAGTCTCTCTCTTTTTCTCTCTCTCCTTCCCTACCTGGGTGGGAGGGGTAGGGGATAGAGAGCATTGTTGTGGGACCTGAAACCCCACCAGACTTACAGACCTACAGAGTATTTAATTCAGGCTGATGTCACACCATTGCAAGACCAGTCTATGATCTCTGCCTGCAGGCTGTATAAACATATCTGTAAGCAGTAAAGTATACTTACCAGTGGTACATCCTCTTTGAAAGGATTTTTGCTTCTTTCTGTCTTTTTCTTTTTAGTACATGAATCAACTGAGCTTAATTAACAAATAAAAAGTATTTGTCTTCAACTTCTAATTGCATTACCCCCTCTTCTCTGATTCCTGAATCCTATAAGCAGGTGGGTAAGTAATTTTCCTGTCTGTTTCTTAACAGGTGGATCTACTTACACTGTGAGGAGAACCAAATGTGTTATGTACATCATCAGTGACAGAGAAAAACAGGAAGACTAGTAAAAAAACTACCTTTCATTCCACTAATGTTCCTGAACAATATCTGTGGTTTGGGTCTGTGTAAGTCCCCACCTAGAGATCCACATTCCAGTGATGTCAGATTTTAACACAGAATCGGCAAGTAAATTAATTACAGCAATCCTCTCAATCCCCTCCCCCTCCTACCCTGGTAGGGAAAGGAGAAAGAGAATAAGGAGAGAGGCTTTCCAGATTGAAAACTAAATTAGACAGCTTTAACGAAATACTAATCATAAAATATGTATAATACATACAAGTGCAAAATATATATGTGCAGAACCCCTATCACCTCCCCCCACTCCCAGCAACTCTCCTAGCTGTGAGGCAGTCCTGAAAAGTCCCGGACCACTTCCAGACATTAGCAGCAGAGCAAACAGGAGCTAAGGGTAGAGATAAGAGTCACGAACAAGTGGGCCTAGGGATCAAAGAAGAGGGATAGATGCAGTCCTCCCTGGATGCCAGGCATGGATGGAAGAGAAGGGAAGGAGAGAAGAAGTGCTTGACTTTCATGATCCTGAATTTATTCTGAGTGGCATGTAAATATGGAATAGAATAATCTCATTGGCTGATTTTGCTATCTGTCTAGTCTGCTTCTCCCTACGAGAGGGTTGTAGATATGGCTCTTCTGCTCCTTTAATGTCTGAACCAGCAGATTCAACAAGCAGAGCAAAATGTCCTTGGTTTGTTAGTGGTAACTATAAACATTCAGGCCCTATCAATCCACTAGCTGGAAAACTTGCTACTAGTTTCAGCAAGTGTGCTGCTTAAAAGAGAGTTCACCAAAGGAAAAAAAAAAAAAACAGAAAAAAAAAAAATTGGCTTAATCCTTGCTCAAACCAGGACAAGTGAATAAAAATAAATTCAGAGCAAATTCATCCTAGAAAGCCAAGGGTTTTTTTGCTTTACAACCAAAAATTTAAAAATAATGAATTTCATGAGATTTTCAGAAAAAAAATCAAAAGTTAATTCAAAACATTTGCAAACCCTAAAAACTTTTTATTTTTTTCTTTAACAAACACAGTTAAATTTGTTAAGAAGCCTAAAACCAGGCAAGTTTCACATGATTTGTTAGTAACATTTTGGCCCAGTCTCAAATACTAAATCATGGTTTACATAGCAACAGTGACAGTAAGAAGCGTAAGTTCTGCTCTTTCCTTGATCTTTCACCTGCATCTTGTTTTAACTCTTCAGTTTCATCACAACAGAAGGTATTTACTCCTGGAATTCTCAGAAAGGAGTCTTATCTCCTGGGATTTTTAGACCAGCCTAAAAACTTTAGCAGTTTAGACCATTTAAAGAAGCATCCTTACCAAAACCAAATAGACAGCTGACAGTTCTTGCAGATTAGTCTTCATTAATTTATTTTCCCAGATCTTTTGTTGTTACTGAATCTGTATTTCCCATTAACATTTTAGGTACTACTCCAAGGGTGGAGCCTAAAAGTTATCACTAGATCAAGTTGTTCAAGATACACACATGTATTTATTGTGCTACCAAAACATACCTTTGCATATGCAAGACATATGTAGATGATTCATACAGAAATACTGACAGGGGATTTCTGTGATTTCTGTCCCAGAGCTTAAGAATTTCTCATGGTGTTGCTTAGTGTCTTCTCAAGATGTTGTAAGGTAGTGGGCATACTGTAGGATAAAAAATGAGGCATAAGAGATAACTAGGGTCATATGAAAGACAGATGTTCATGCACAAAAGATAGACTTTCCATCAATATTAGTATTTTCCTTAGATCTAATTGTGAACCCTCCACAGTTCTTCCCTTATCCGCTAGATGGGTTACTTAGTCATAGAAGGAGATCAGGTTGGTGAGGCAGGACTTGCCTCTCCTGAACCCATGCTGGCTGGGCCTGATCCTCTGGCTGTCCTGCACTTGCCATGTGAGCAAACACAAAATGAACCTCTCCATGACTTTCCCCAGTACATAGGTCAGGCTGACACGCCTGTAGTTCCCTGGATCCTCTTTCAGGCTCTTCCTGTAGATGAGTTGCTGGTTCAGACATTAAAGGAGCAGAAGAGCCATATCTACAACCCTCTCGTAGGGAGAAGCAGACCTCCAGTCATCGGACACCTCCCCTTTTAACCAGGACTGTTGATAAATGATGGATTGGCAAGCTCCTCCACCAGCTCACTCAGTACTCTCAGTGAATCCTATCTGGACCCATAGACTTGTGAGTGTCCAGGTGGTGTAGCAGGTCCTTAACTGCTTCTTCCTGGATTATGGGAGGATTGTTCTGCTCTCTGTCCTTAACTTCCAGCTCAGGAGACTGGATACCCTGGGAGAAGCTGGTCTGGCTATTAAAGACAGAGGCAAATAAAGTACTAAATATCTCAGCCTTTTTCTCATCCTTGTTTGCAGTGTTCCACCCCACATCTGATAAGAGATTCTCCTTGGCTCTCTTTTTATTGTTTATGTATGCATAAAAACTTTTTTAATTGTCTCTTACGGTACAGGCCAGATTGAGCTCTAGCTGGTCTTTTGCCTTTCTAATTTTCTCTCTGCATGACCTCACAATGTCCCTGTACTCATCTTGAGTTGCCCAGTCTTTCTTCCAAAGGTGGTAAACTCTCCTTTTTTTTCCTGAGTCCCAGCAGAACTCCCTATTCAGCCAGGCCAGTAGTCTTCACCACCAGCTTATTTTATGACACTTGGGGACAACCTGCTCCTGAGACTTTAAGATTTTCTTCTTAAAGAGCATCCAGCCCTTGTTGACCCCTTTGCCATTCAGGACTGTCCCCCGAAAGACTCCCTCAACTAATGTCCTAAACAATGTGAAGTTTGCCCTCTAGAAGTCCATGGTGGAAATTTTGGTAACCACTCTCCTTCCTTTATTAAGAATCACCATTTCATGGTTGCTAAGCCCCAGATGGCGTCAGACCACCACATCTCCCACCATCCTTCTCTGTAAGCGAACAGCAGGTCTGATGAGGTACCTTTCTCTGGTGGGGCACCTCCCCTGGTAGGTAGCTCACTCACCAGCTGTGTCAGGAAGCTATCTTCCATACAGTAAAGGAATCTCCTATCCTGCCTGCTTACTGTTGTGTTGTATTTGCAGCAGACATCTGGTAGGTTGAAGTCCCCTACCAGAACAAAGGTTGATGATTTCAAGACCTCTGCCAGTCACTTGTAGAATGTTTCGTCTGCTTCCTCATCTTGGTTGGGTGGTCTATAACAGACTCCCAATAGGATACCTGCCTTATTCTTCTTCCCCCTCATTCTTACCCATAAACATTCCACCTTATCATGCCTATCACAGAGTTCTATAAAATCAAAAGTCTCCCTGATGAAAAGAGCCACCCAATCATCTCTCCTTCCTTGCCTATCCCTTCTGAAAAGCTTATAGCCATCCATTGCAGCATTCCAGTCACAAGATCCATCTCACCACACTTCCCTGATGATAACTAAGTTATAGTTATCCTGCTGCACAATGGCTTCCAGCTCCTCTTGTTTGTTTCTCATGCTGCATGCATTGGTGTAGATGCCCTTGAGCTGGGCTAACAATTTCACCCCCAACCCTGGCATGTCACCCGTGGGCTCATCTCTAGTGGGCCTGATTTATCAGCTTCCCCACTTCAAACCAACTTTAAAGCCCTCTTGATGACCCCCGCCAACTCATAGCTAAGAATCCTTTTCTCCCTTGGTGATAGTTCTACCCAACTCTTTTGCCAGCAGGCCAAATGACCTGTAAACATCCCCATTGTCAAAGAACCCAAAATTCCACTAATGGCTCCAGCCTCTGAGCCATGTGTTAATTAGCTGTGCTTTCCTGTTCCTTTCAACATACTTCTCTGCCACTGAAGGGGTTGAATAAAACCCGGCCTGTGCTCCTGATCCCACAACCATTCAGCCCAGTGCCCTGAAGTACCTTTTTATTGCCTTATGACTTCCCTTGGCAATCTCATCATGGCCCACCTGCATGAACCAGTAGTGGATAGTAATCGGAAGGCTGTACCAGACCAGGAAGTTTCCTGGTTATATCCCTAAGCTGGGCCCAAGGCAGGCACTAGATTTCCCTGTGGGAAGGCTCTGGCCAGCATATCAGACCCTCAATTCCCTTCAAAAGGGAATCTTCTATAACAATTACCTTCCTCTTAGTCTCAACAGAAGCTGTCCTAATGTGTGGGCTGAGTGCTTCAGCAGTTCCCTGGTTGGGCTTTATCAACATCCTCATTTCCCATGTCCTTCATTTCCAGAGCTCCATATCTGTTCTGTAAGAGCACATGAGAAGCTGGAGGAGACCTGGAGGCAACTCGCCCACTGCCCCAAGCAAGGACCTGCTTCCATACCTCTCCCCTCCACCTGATTCCTTTTCCTTAAGGATGATAGGGTATGGCTCTCCCTTTCACATTCCCAGATGGTCCTTAATCTTTTCACCTCCTCCTTAAGCTCAACCACTAGGCTAAGCAGCTCTTTCCCCTGGTCACAGCTCACTCTGGTGTTGTCTCTGCTGTCCTTTGATAAGAGATGACAGGCTGAGTCATTCCATACAGCCCAACACCTGAACTGCTATGTGTTTCTGAGGTAGGCCAGTCTGAGTACCACATTCCTTTTGACCATGGCTTTGGGTTGAGCAGAAACCACAGTTGGGTTTTATTCTGGGAGGGTGATGACTTCCATTTGAGCTAACCTGCCCACATGCCCTGCCCACGTGATCTGCCATGCAAACTGATGTGCCACGCCCTTCTGATGTGCCACCCCCTGTTTGTAGTCAGCATCTAAAAACATTCATTTTCTACCTCACTATCTGCCCTCCCTCCTCAATCTCTCTAATTCTTCAAATAATTATTCAGTTAATACTTCAGCTAATTGTTCTGAATTCAGGTAAATGCCAGGGCAGTTTCTCATGCCTTGAGAACAGCAGGTGATGCCCTGAAATAGTTTTTGGAAGATGAAAAGGTAAGCCTATTAATGTAACAACAAATAGACAGGCAACAGGCAATCTCTCAATATGATTTGATTTTGCTCATCATAGTGTAGATTTATTGTTTCTACTTAGCAATTTTAGGTGGTCGATTATTATGGAAATATAATAAATTATGGACATACACATTCTTGTTACCTAGATTTGTTAAAAATACTTTCTGCTTCACAAAAACCTCCTTGTCTTTGACTTATAAAAGCAAGCTGAATACTTCTATGAAATGAGCACAGCTCAACAGGTGTCATATTTTGCACATTTGCAACCTGAGTGTTCTTCATAAATGCCCACACATGCATTTGATTTTTCAAAAATTTCTAAATAGGCAGATTTTCCCAAGTTTTATCAAAACAAGATACTTCTCTGGATTTTTCTGGTGGCTTTTTCCTCCAGCTCTGATCCCCATAAATTTTTGTACTAAATGCTTGAATCATCATCACTCAACTCACTGTTTGTCTGATTATAATTCATGCATATAGCCATGGCAAAAAAACCCACAAAACATAACTTTAATCCTTAACTGTTGATAAACAAATGAAAGGACAGTATATTACACAATTGCAGCTGCATTTTCAAAGGAAAAATAAAATATCACTTTGTTTCTGTTGAGCAGTTTTTACTGTTAAGTGAGTAGTGACTGTTGAGTTAACCTGAAATATAGTCCAGAAAAGCCAAAAGACGGGGCAGTAATCATAGTTTACAAGGCATTATTGTAAATCAGACAACTCTTCTCAAGAGCTGTCCTTAAAAACCTGCATGCTTGTTCTTCTTATTCATGTACTTTTGAACCCATTTACAGTTTCTTGCATATACCAAAATGTTTTCAATGGAGGATTAATGTTACTTGAGGCCTAAGATACATTAGCAATTACTTGACAGGAATTCCTGCATCTTCCCTATCAGTCTGCTTGCTCTTCCCTGGTCCCTTCATCTTTCTGGCTGAGCTGTTAGGGTGCCTAGATGGTCAGTTGTACAGGTAGCTGATCTAATTGAAGAATACATTTTCTTTTTTGTCTCCTGCATTTTACTCATGTCATCCGTATGACTGTACAAGTACCTGTTCCAGCTTACCAAAGGGGACAAATGAGATATGAACAGAGAATCAAGAAAGGCGCAGCAGAAAACCCAAACAGGATGATCACCAAATGTCTAACCATAGTTTAATGATGCAGATTATCTGAATACTTCTTTCCAAGGAACAATAACTGTGAGAGGTGTGTCAAATATGGAACACTCAAAAATACAATAGACTATAGTTTGCAGCTGGAGGTGGTTTTTTTTCTAGAGAGTTTTTGTATTTCTTATTATTAATAGCTCATGACATTTCCCAAAGATAATTTCTAATTCAAATGGGAAATTTTACAGTAAACTGAGAAACCCGAGATCTTGGGAATTAGGACTCAGTGTGTCAGTTCTCCAAAAAATTACTTAAATTAGAAACTTCTTGTTGGTTCTATTTATTGGTTGTAAGTTAGTTCCAATGTATCAGAGTGACATTTGATGTGTTCAGATATAGCTGTTCAGTGTTAAGCAGTCCAGTTATTACAACTTGTAAAGAAACCATCAAGCCTTATTTGGCTTGACAGAACACACCTGATGGGACCTGAAGTCTTAAAAAATAAATAAATAAAAGCTCCTCAAATGGAGTCTTGGAAACCATGCATGTAGTTTATACAACTTAGCAACAGAGAAGATAAAGGCTCCAGCACTGAAGCTATAGAAAAAAATACAAATATGTCCAATCTGTGAAATAAATTGCAGATCTTTTAGTAGTGTTGCAAAATGGCTTTTTGCTAGTACTTCCATACCTGCAGAGGGAAAAAAAGGGAGCGGATAGTAGAACACAGAGAATGAAAACAATATTTATAAGCCTTTACTGGCTGTGTGAATCCTATGCCCAGGAATGTCTGGACTTGGTGGACAGGAAGGCAAGCTGTAGGAGAGGAGATGTCATTTGCAAGCAGTTTCAGTTAGTGTCTATAAACCAGAATGTCAGCAATTATTTTTCTGACTGATGTCACATAAACCAAGGATGTCCTGGAGCTTTTCATGCTCAGGACAGAAGTCCTGGCTCCTGTCTGTATCCTCAAACACTATTTTAGAACACTTTTGAACAAGCCACAAAGGCAGAAGTTTTAAGGGGGTAATTGCACTTGACTATATATTGATTTAAATCCTTTAACTCACGTTTAGGAAAATCCTATGCCATCATGAAGGCCCAGACCACCTTCATAACCTAGAGGCATCATCAAAGAAATGGCCAAGGAATGTGGAGACTTCACCAAATACTGGCAAAACTAGTATGTCACAATTTGAAATGTTCCCACAGTCTATCTACATTTATGTAGCAGAACTTCCAGAAACAACAATTATGTGCTTGGAGATAAATGCTTATAGAGGGAGGTTCTCCTCCCCCTCTACTCTGCACTAGTGAAACCTCACTTAGAGTATTGTGTCCAGTTCTGGGCTCCCCAGTTCAAGAGGAACAGGGATTTACCTGACAGTGTCCAATGAAGGGATATGAGGATGATTAAGGGACTGGAACACTTGCCTTATGAGGAGAGGCTGAGAGACCTGGGACTTTTTATTCTGGAGAGGAGAAGACTGAGGGGGGATCTAATTAATGTGTATAAGTGTAAGAGGGATGGATGTGAAGAACGAAAGGACAACCTCTTTTCACTTGTGCCCTGTGATAGGACAAGGGGTAATGGATGCAAGCTAGAGCACAGGAAATTCCACCTCAACATAAGAAAGAACTTATTTACTTTGAGGGTTACAGAGCACTGGAACAAGCTCCCCAGAGAGGTTGTGGAGTCTCCTTCTCTGTAGAATTTCAAGACCCATCTGGATGCATTTATGGATGACCTACCCTAGATTTGGTCCTGCTCTGGCAGGGGGGTTGGACTTGATGATCTCCAGACGTCCCTTCCAACCCCTAACATTCTATGATTCTGTGATTCTGTGATCAGCCCATAGAAGAGTATTTCAACTTTTGTGTTCAATATGGCATTACTTAACTGAAGAATAATATGAAAAGGGAGTTTATTTCTATCAGGCTTTCAGAGAAATCAGAAATTCATTGTTTGTTGGCTTATAAATCTAAGGCATGTGAAGTTTTCTGCTTCCACATATGTCATCATCCTTAATCCTTAATTTTCAAAGACATTTTAATTGTGGGCAAAACTTAAAACTGCACATCAATCAAAGTGAATTGCATCTCATGAACATATTAAATCTTGTAATAATGATGCTGTTTGGAAGAATTAACGCCTCAGGTTCCTTAGTTCCTGAATTCGTACCCTAATTTTCAGAAGAATTGAGTCTTTTACTTTGCTGCCCAAATATAGATTTTCATAAAAAAACTTTTAAGCTTTCTTTATAAGTTAGAAGTTAATAAGAAAGCCGAGTATACACAATTCCAATAAGAAGTTAATTCTCTCATTTTAAATATCCCTCATTTTCCTTTCTACTTTGGCCAGAATTACAACACAAGCATTCACAGGAAATTTTTATAGGCCTTCAACAGATTTCTCTTTTTTAACTTATATTATTATTATTATTTTCATTGTGTTTCTAAGACTGTTTTTAGTATTAGGAGCTTTGTCTTATGCAAAATTAAAAAACAGATAACGTTTTAACTTCCTTTTCACATCTCAAATAGAAGATGCCTTTCTCTCCTACAGATAGAAATTTCAGCATTTCAAACAAGATTGAAGTGTTAAAGCAGGCTACTCAGAAATATTCAACAAAGAATAGTGGGTTTGTCAGTAACTTTTTTAACTTAACAGAAGTAATATGAAGAACAAACTATAGAACTCCCCTCCCTGTAGAACAGAAACCAATATATCACAGAAGTTATTGCTCAACATCTGAAAGGAATCTTCAGTATCACACATCAAAGAGTTGGGTATGTTTTTAAAATTCTCAGAGAATTATTGGGTCACCCTTAAGTATCTTTTCTGTCTGCTTCAGGGACCATTGCTCTTACACAAGGCCTTATCTGTTAATAATTTTCAGTGTTGTGTTTCCTTAAGAATAATGGTATATCATAATGAAATAATATGAATGGCAAATTTCAAGACCATCAAAAATAGTGATATGATGACATTTGTGAGAAACTAAAGCAGAGTAGCCGGAAACTTTAAATTCCTATTATTTTTTTTTTACTTTTTTTGGTGTGTAGACTTCTGAATTGTGATTGCTATTTAAAGTAGAAGTCCAGATTTTTTTACAGTTATTCAAAACTAAGTGGTACTTTATGCCACCACTAAATCTCACTGATTATGTGGATAAGCACCATTAGGAAAAAGTGATGGAATCCAAGCCTGGTTCTTGAACAGGAAGCTTCCCACAAGGTTTGTGTGCCAGGTTCACTTACCCAATCACACAAATAACCCCAAGCTCAAATTAGTATCAGATGCTTTTGCAAAGCAATATCCAGTCCCATTGTTTTACTGTAAATATATTAATATAAGCAGTGATATTTAAATTATATGGAACTTATTTTTTCCTTTTTCTAATGTTTAAAGATTAAACAAAAACTGTTTTTTTTTACATTCCCAGGCTTTGTGTTTTAAGAGATAATGTAATATACGCAGTCATATCCTTTTGCCAGATAATACAACCCTGTGATAAAAACAAAACTGGGAACTCTACCAGGCTTTCTGAGCCAGTGATATTGCCACTCATTACTAATAGTTGCGATGCTGGTTCCTATAGCCCTGAAATAAAGATCTGAAAGCAATAGTGCTATTTTTTTCTGTAAGGGTAGACAAAATTAGGAATTAACACGGGCTCTGGATCTCGCAAGTGACACTGATAGGGCACTTTTACCATACATGTTTGGGACAACAGGCTCCGAGACAAAGTGATAATGAAGCTCTCATCTCTGAAATATGAAGTGGTTTACAATGCCTAGCACCTTTCCATTCCTATTAGCTAGACTTCTGTCTCCCACCTCGTTCTGCTATGAGCAGAATCCCCATCCCTCTTATCATTTCCACTTACTTTCTCCTTGTCCATGTGTCCCTGTCCTCAATTTCTGAAGTTGCCATAATTCCCAAGCATTATCTAGAAGTATCATCCATTGATCACCATCTAGAAGCACTATACTGATGGGTAAGGAACTGGATGGATGGTCACACTCAAATAGTTGTGGTCAATGGCTCAATGTCAAAACAGAGACCAGTAACAAGTCACATCCAGGGGCTGATACTCAGACCAGTGCTGTTTAACATCTTTGTCAGCAACATGGAATTGAGTGCACCCTCAGCAAGTTTTCTGATGACAACGAACTGTGTGGAGAGCTCGACATGCTGGAGGGAAGGAATGTCATCCAGAAGGACGATGACAGGCTTGAGAGGTGGGCTTATGCAAACTGCATGAAGTTCAACAAGACCAAGTGCAAGGTCCTGCAAGTGAGTCAGGGCAATCCCAAGCACAAATAGAAGTTGGGTAGAAAATGGATTGACAAAAACCTTGAGGAGAAGGACTTGAGGGTGATGGTGAATGAGAAGCTCAACACAGGCTGGCAATGTGTGCTTGCAGCCCAGAAAGCCAGCTGTGTCCTGGGCTGCATCAAAAGAAGCATGACCAGCAGGTCAAGAGAGGCTATTCTCGCCCCTCTACTCTGCCCTTATGAGGCCCCACCTGGAGTACTGTGCGCAGTTCTGAAGCCCCCAACAGAAGGACATGGAGCTGTTGGATTGACTCCAGAAGAGAGCCACGAAGATGATCAAAGGGCTGGAGCACCTCTGCTATGAAGACAGGCTGAGAGAGTTGGAGTTGTTACAGAGTCACAGAGTCACAGGATTGATAGGGCTTGGAAGAGATTTCTGGAGATCATCTAGTCCACCTCCCATACTAGAGCAGGATCGCCTACAGTAGATCACGCAGGAACACATTCAGATGGGTTTTGAATGTCTCCAGAGATGGACACTCCACAGTCTCTCCAGACAGCCTGTTCCAGTGCATTGTTACTCTTACATTAAATAAGTTTTTCCTAATGTTTAACTTGAACCACCTCTTCTTTTCTTCTCCAGGCTGAATAGACTCACCTCTCTCAGCCTTTCCTCATAGGGCAGATGCTCCATTCCTCTAAAACATCTTTGTGGTCCTGTGCTGGACTCTTTCCAGTAGTTTCTTATCCTTTATGAACTGGGGAGTCCAGAATTGGACACGATATTCCAGATTTGTCCTCACCAGGGCAGAATAAAGGGGGAGGATAACCTTGTTTGGCCTACAGGTCGCACTCTTCTTAATGCACCCTAGGGTGCCATTGGCCTTTGTAGAGTCCTGAAATGAATAATTGTCTCAAAACAGCTGCCCTGAAAAACTGGACATTGTGCATGGGTGGGGTCCTCATTGATAAGCCACCGCGACCCTGTGGAGAACCCCTTGTTCAGTAACCACCATGATAAACTGGACACTGTCCTTATTTGATAGGGAACAGTGGCCAGGAAGGGGAGCCCCGTGGAGGCACAGTGACATATTGCAAAAGGCCACTTTTCCTTTTAAGGACAGAGTGCATGCATGAAAATAAAGGTCATTGCTCAGTCAACCCTGATGTGGGAGCCAAGTGACCACCACCTGGACCCCCATGCCCCACTGACTCATTTCCAGAACATTTCCGAAAGCCAACAGTGAGTCTGTGCAAAGTAGGTGAAACTTCACCCAGAAAGGTGGGGCCAGGTGCCATAAAAGAAGCAGACACAAAATGCTCGGGGAACATGGTCCATCCAAGGACCAGAATGTCATTCTGAGATTGTCACTGGATCCAAGGGTGGTGATCTCTTTCTCTTTCTCTCTCTTTCTCTTTCTCTTTCTCTTTCTCTTTCTCTTTCTCTTTCTCTTTCTCTTTCTCTTTCTCTTTCTCTTTCTCTTTCTCTTTCTCTATCTCTTTCTCTTTCTCTTTCTCTTTCTCTTTCTCTTTCTCTTTCTCTTTCTCTTTCTCTTTCTCTTTCTCTTTCTCTTTCTCTTTTTTTTCTTTCTCTTTCTCTTTCTCTCTCTCTCTCTCTCTCTCTCTCTTCATCTCTCTGTCTTGGTCTCTCTGTTTCTAGCCTCATTCTTGGCACATATGGGTAACACAATTTACAATTTTGCTAAGTTTTTCCAGCTGTAACCTGTTGTTTTGAGAGTACCATTTTGCAAAGTTCTGCTAGTTGTAATCTGTTGCTTTGAGAGTAATATTGTCATGTGTTTTCCTTTTGACAAGTTTTATAATCTTGCTCAATTTTAAGTAATGTTTTGTATAAGCCTCCTGTGTAATGGTCTTATTCTTAGAATACCATGCAGAGAATTTCAGATGTTAGTCTCACTGACTGAGTTGGTAAAAGAGATTAATTAAGAGAGGAGGATTGGATCTGAATGTCCCTGGGTCAACCCCCACCTCTGGGGAACTCTACCCGTGCCCACTTTGTGGGACATACCACTATACCCACCTTGTGGAATGTGATATTTAATTTGGGCCCCCACCTCTGGGGAGCCGTGCCCACCTTGTGAGATGTGACAGTCTTTGAGGCTATAAAGAGACATAGTTGGCTCATGGTCAGCCTGTCATCCAACAAGGTCCTGAGGTTGTTTGCCACAGAGCTGCAATCCAGCAGGTCAGCCCCCAACCTGTACTGATACATGGGGTTGTTTCTCTCCAGATGAAGGAGGAACTTTACACTTGCCCTTGTTTTTCATTAAGTTGCTCCCTGCCCAGCTCTCCAGCTTGTCCACGTTGGATAGCAGCACAGCCTTCTGGTGTGTCAGCCACCCCTCCCAGTTTTGTATAATCAACAAACTTGTTAACGGTACACTCTATCTCATCATCCAGGTCATAGATGAATATATTGAATAGGACCAGACCCAGTACCAATACCTGAGGGATCCCAATAGACATGGGTCTCCAGCTAGCCTCTGTCCAATTTACAAAAACACTCTCAGCTCTATCCTTCAACAGATTCCAAATCCACCTCACTGTGTTATCATCCATTCCACACTCCTTGAGTTTTGCTGTGAAGATGCCATGGGAGCTGGTGTCAAAAGCCTTGCTGAAATCAAGGTAGACCACATCCACTGCTTTCCCCTCAACTATCCATCCAGCTATGCCAGCATAGAAGGTTATTAGATTGGTCAAGCGTGACTCGCCCTTGGTGAAGCCATTCTAACTATTCTTGATGACCCCCTTTTGCTCAACATGCTTTGAGATGGCACTGAGAACAAGCTGGAGGGATGGAGGTGAGGCTGTCAAGTCTGCAGTTACCTGCATTCTCTTGGCCTTTTTTTGAAGGCTGGAGTGACATTGTCTTCCTCCTGTCCTCAGGCACCTAGTTGTTCAGCCTGGGGAAGAGAAGGCTCTAAGCAGACCTTATAGCAACCTTCAAGTAACTGAAGGTCACCTTCAGGAAAGCTGAGGAGCCATTTACAAGAGCATGTAGCTATAAGACAAGGGGTAATGGCTTTAATCTGGAAGAGGGTATATTTAAGTTAGACATTAGGAAGAAGTTCTGTACTGTGAGGATGTTGAGACACTGGAAAAGGTTGCCCAGAGGAGTTGTGGATGCCCCTCCCTGCAAGTGTTCAAGGGCAGGCTGGATGAGGCTTTGAGCTAGCTGGTCTAGTGGGAGGTGTCCCTGCCCATGCAGGGGGGTGGAACTAGATGCTCTTTAATATCCATTCCAACCCAAACCATTCTATGATTTTATTAACCGGAAATGAAAATACCATAAGCTGCAAGAAAACCATCAGGACCCTGGGAACTTTAATATGTCCTAAGGACCTGACCAGCCTCACCTGGGACCACCATCCACACCATCTGTCCTAAGGCCCCACAGACCCAGTTCAGCTTACATGTGGATCCTCAGGCCTTTCTGAAGCTCTTTGTTAAATAACTTTTTATTGTGAAAAAATGAAAGTACTTTCTTGCTCAATCAGTCATGTCATCCCTCGCAACTGACCCTGCAACAGTGTATTCCTTTTTCTGGAAAAAATAATGAAGTCTTTCATCTCTTGGAGAAGTGTGGGACAGCAGGCATTTTGTGACTGTTTCTTTGTTGTCATGTTGGGCCCAACTATGACAAATGTGAATAATGATAAAGAACTATTTAGATTCATTTCACTAGCTACACAAATAGCCTGCAAGTGATAAGCAGATCATGCTAATTAAGAAACTTAGTTTGTCTGAGTATATTCAGAAAAAATGACGAATTATTGGTTCATTAGTAATACATTAGAATTGGTGCATTACTAATACATTAGAATGTATTAAGTTCTGCCCAGGGGGTGATGAGGAGCAAGTGGAAAGTCTGTGGGTATGAATTAAGAGGTATGCTGGCATGACTGACACAGTTGTGGGGATCTATTACAGACCTCCTGGTCAGGATGAAGGAGTTGATGAGGCTTTCTACAGGCAGCTGAAACCAGTCTTGCAACTACAGACCTTAGTCCTCATGGGGGATTTTAACTACCCAGATATTTGCTGGAAGGCCTACACAGCCAGCCATTCACAGTCTAGGAGGTTCCTCCAATGTATCAATGATAACTTCTTGATATAAATGGTGGATAATCTAACTAGGAGAGGAGTGCTGCTGGATCTTGTACTCACCAACAAGGAGGGTCTGGTTGAAGTGGTGCCAGTCAATGGCAGCCTTGGCTGCAGTGATCACGAGATGATGGAGTGCAGGATCCTGCGTGGGAGGAACAGAATACCTAGCAGAACCAGAACCCTGGACTTCTGCAGGGCCAACTTTGGCCTCTTCAATCAATTATTAAGAGAAGTCCCATGGGACAGGGTACTAGATGGTAAAGGGGCTCAAGATAGTTGGTCAACAGTCAAGGACCACTTCTTTCAAGCTCAGAATCAGAGCATGCCAGTGGGTAGGAAATAAAGTAAGGGAGCCAGGAGACCAGCGTGATTAAACAAGGAACTGCTGGGCAAACTCAAGTGGAAAAAGAGAATCTATGGATCATGGAAGGAGGGGCTGGCCATTTGAGAGGAATATAGGACTGTTGTCAGAGGATGTAGGGAGGCAATTAGGAAAGCTAAGGCCTCTTTGGAACTAAACCTTGCTAGTGAGGTCAAAGACAATAGAAAGGGCTTCTTCAAATACATTGCAGATAGAACTAATACTAGAGGCAATATAGGCACACTGCTGAATGAGGTGGGTGCCCTGGTGACAGAGGATATAAAGAAGGCAGAGGTGCTGAATGCCTTCTCTGCCTTGTCTTTCCTGCTGAAGACTCTCCCCAGGAGCCCCAGATCCCTAAAGCCGCAGAAGTCGTCAGAATGAAGGAGGAGTTTGCTTTGGTAGATGCAGATTGGGTTAGGGATCAGTTAAGCAAACTGGACATCCATAAATTGATGGATCTGGACGGAAAACACCTGTGGGTGCTGAGGGAACTGGCGGAGGTCATTGCTAGGCCACTCTCCATCAATTTTGGTAAGTTGTGAGCAGCAGGAGAGGTGCCTAGGAACTGGAGGATAGCAAATGTCACTCCAGTCTACAAGAAGGGCAAGAAGGAGGACCTGAGTAACTATAGACTGGTCAGCCTCACCTCCATCCCTGGAAAGGTGATGGAACAACTTGTTCTTGGCACTATCTCTAGGCATATCAAGGATAAGGGGTGTCATTAAGAGCAGTCAACGTGGTTTTACCAAGGGAAATACATGTTTGACCAAACTTATAGCCTTCTATGAGGAAGTAACTAGGTGGATAGATGATGCTAGGGGCAGTAGACATGGTTTATCTTGATTTCAGTAAAGCATTTGACACTGTCTCCCACAGCATCCTCGTAGATAAACTGAGGAAGTGTGGTCTTGATGGTCAGGCAGTGAGGTGGATCATGAACTGGTTGAAAGGAAGAAGTCAGAGAGTTGTGGTTCATGGGACAGAATCTAGTTGGAGGTCTATGACTAGTGGAGTCCCTCAGGGGTCGGCACTGGGACCAGTACTATTCAATATTTTCATCAACGACCTGGATGAGGGAACAGAGTGTACCCTCAGCAAGTTTGCTGATGACACTCAACTGGGAGGAGTGGCTGACATGCCAGAAGGCTGTGCTGTCATCAGCGAGACCTGGACAGTCTGGAGAGTTGGGCAGGGAGAAACCTGATGAAATTCAACACGAGCAAGTGTAGAGTCTTGGCTCTGGGGAAGAACTACCCCATGTACCAGCACAGGTTGGGGGCTGACCTGCTGGAGAGCAGTGTAGGGGAAAGGGACCTGGGGGTCCTGGTAGACAGGAGGATGACCATGAGCCAGCAATGTGTCCTTGTGGCCAAGAAGGCCAATGGCATCCTGGGGTGTATTAGAAAGGGTGTGGTTAGTAGGTCAAGGGAGGTTCTCCTCCCCCTCTATTCTGCCTTGGTGAGGCTGCATCTGGAATATTGTGTCCAGTTCTGGGCCCCTCAGTTCAAGAAGGACAGGGAACCGCTTGAAAGAGTCCAGTGCAGAGCCACGAAGATGATTAAGGGAGTGGAACACCTCCCTTATGAGGAAAGGCTGAGGGAGCTGGGTCTCTTTAGCTTGGAGAAGAGGAGACTGAGGGGAAACCTCATCAGTGTTTACAAATATGTTAAGGGCAAGTGTCAGGAGGACAGAGCCAGGCTTTTTACAGTGATGACCAGTGATAGGACAAGGGGCAATGGGTGCAAACTGGAACATAGGAGGTTCCATGTAAATATCAGAAAAAACTTCTTTACTGTGAGAGTGACAGAGCGCTGGAAGAGGCTGCTGAGAGAGGCTGTGGAGTCCCCTCCACTGGAGACATTCAAAACCTGCCTGGACAAGTTCCTGTGTGATGTGCTCTAGGTGATCCTGCAGGGGGGTTGGACTAGATGATCTTTCAAGGTCCCTTCCAACCCATAAAATTCTGTGATTACTTCACAGCAGTGGCAGTTCTCTGAAGTACTGTTGATTTTTGGTACTTCTTGATAACCAGGGAAGCTCAAGCAGCCTGGAGGGAAATAATATGCTAACATATAAAGGAGGTAAAAGCTAGAAAACCTGATCTAGTTAAGTGAGTGAACAAATGGGTTAAGTGATGTGATCTACAGTTACCTGTTTCTAGTAGATTCTGTCAAGTAAAAAATATTTACATTTTTTTAAAGGCTACATGAAATGTTATTTATGCATGGGAATAATACAGGAAATTTGTATTTAAAAGGAGGACTCTATGTTAGTAGCAATTAATCAAACAGAAGCAATCAGAAAAGATATTTTTAGGGCATGACTGGATTATTTGAATACAAGTTCCCAGTGTGGTGTTGTTCCTAAAAAAAGCAACACACAAGGGAAATACTGAGTAGGGACAGAGAGCTTCTGATCTCTTTATTACCTGTAGAAAAAACTTGGTATTGCAAAACCATATTCATTAACTGGACGTGGTTCTGAAGAGAGACAAGAATGCTTACATTTAAAGAAACCTGCCTCTCAGATAATGACTCAAAAACACTTTGTGTGAACAACAAGACCATATTGAGGATCAGTACGATTAGCCTAAATTCCAGCAAAGGGAGCAAAAATTCAACAGTTTGACATTCTGCAGCCAAGCACTGACAAAAGCATTTGTCTAACTTCCTATTCACTAGGATGGACTGCTCTTGATCCTTGAATATTAACTAGGATTATCCCAAACAGTTCTATGAGACTGAAGTACAGTCTCCTGAAGTCTGGCATTTTGAGTTTTCTTTTTGCCCTTCTCCCTGCCCACAGGATCTTGAATTCCACCATTTCATGCCTTTGACTTTAAATTCTGCAAGAAACTCCTCCTTGTTACTCACTATGAGGTCCAGGTGGTCTGCTCTTTCTTCCTTGCCCATAAGCTCTCCATTCACAGACAGAGCTCCTTGCACTTCAGTTGCTCTCTCACATCAAGTTGCACTCTCCTCATCATCATCTTCCCAGTTTGTCTTTCCTAAATAACCTGTATCCCCACCATGCAGTCAGTCATAGGACTGCCCTCACAGCAGACAGCCAGAGCTCAGCTGTTCTCTGCTCCTGGGTCCAGACATATAGAGAATCTCTCAGAGACAATAACACAACTTGACAAGGCCAGAAAAAGCTGCAAAGTGGATTCTTGGCTCTCAGGTATCAGTGCCATGACCCTCTTCACTGAGCCTGAGTGATTAGTTTCAATAATCAGAGCTACCCAGGAACAGTAATCTCAAATGAAGTAACATGTTGCCATCATCACAACACCTAGTTTTGCTTCTTCGGCACATTAGCTCATTGTGATATTTATGGTGACAACACTCATCTTTGCCAGCACCAGTCAGAAGCTTTGAGACAAATTTATGGGTGATTAGGATTTCAAGTCTCTGATCTTCTCTCTGTGTCATTTATGGTTTTTTTTTCCTATTCCACTGATTGCAATTTTTTTTTTGCAAGCACTATATAAAATATCTAGTGAAGGGGTTCATATAGCTGGCATCATAACTGTCATTACAGAAGGCTGAAAGCAACCTGTTAAAGTAAGTGAAAAAGTTAAACAAAACAATGCAATCAAGGAAAGGCTGCAAAGTACTCAAGGAAGTTTTTTTTTGGGAAAAAAAATGAGTTCCCACAGAAGTGGCAGGAAAGGAGACATGTAAAGCATGTAAGGTTTTTTTCATTGATACTGTAGAGAAACTGCCTTTGTTTGCTAAACAATGGAATAATTTCCACCATTAATGCAACTAAAAAAATAATCTGTAATTCTACCTAAACCCATAAATTAACAACATCACCTATTTGTTAAAAAAAAACACATTTGAAACTTTCCTCTGTTTCTACATTTACTTGGTCAAAATAAAACTTTTAAAAAAACCAGCAGGTTAGGAATAAAGTTAGGAATGAAACCAGCAAATGCTGGTAAGTAAATTGCATATTGAGTGGCATTGTTGCAGTTGGACATGTTGCATGGACATATTGCTTGCAGATGCTGTGTTTCCGTTTGATAGTGCAGCCATTTGCCTTCCAAGAACCAGAGAGAGATGTGGGCTTCTCCATGTATGTTCAGGTATATTCAAGCTTGCAGACACACTAAGTTTTGTAGAATATTCATTCAAAGTCACCACTGACACATGCATGTTAGTTTGCTCTTCCAGAGCAGAGGTTTCTGGGTTATAAGTATTTGTCTGTCAAGATTATATTGGTGCTATCACCTGGGTTAGAGTGCTTCACCATCCAAGTGCCCCTGGCTAGACAATAATTTTGCAGGGTATTGAATACTGCTTCTTCCCACAGTTAATTTCAAATTATAAAGGTACCAGTGGTGCAGCAAACACATTTCTAACATCTTAGGTTAGTGTCCCAGCTACTACTACTATTTTCCTTCTTCTCCATAATCACATATTCCATTATCAAACTGGGAGGTGTGGCTGACACTCCAGAGGGCTGTGCTCTCATCCAGCGTGACGTGGACAGGCTGGAGAGCTGGGCAGAAAAGAATCTAATGAGGTTCAACAAGGGCAACTGTAGGGTCCTGCACTTGGGGAGGAAGAATGCCAGGCACCAATATAGGTTAGGGGTGGACCTGCTTGAAAGCAGTTCTGAAGAGAAAATCACTGAGTCCTGGTAAACAGTAAATTATCCATAAGCCAGCAATGTGCGCTTGTCTCTAAGAAGGCCAATGGAATCCTGGGTTGCATAAGGAAGAGTGTGGCCAGTAGGTTGAGAGAGGTCGGTCTCCCCCTCTAATCTGCCCTGGTGAGGCCACATCTGGAACACTGCATCCAGTTCTGGGCTCCACAGTTCAAGAGAGACAGGGAACTGCTGGAGAGAGTCCAGCAGAGAGCAACAAAGATGATGGAGGAACTGGAGCATCTCTCTTGTGAGGAAAAGCTGAGAGAGCTGGGACTCTTTAGCCTGGAGAAGGGAAGTCTGAGAGAAGACCTTCTTAGTGCCTGTAAGTATCTAAAGGGTGGGTGCAAGGAGGATGGAGCCACACTCTTTTCAGCAGTTCCCAGTGACAGGATGAGGGGCAATGGGCACAAGCTGGAACACAGGAAGTTCCACTTAAGCATGAGAAGGAACTTTTTGCCATGAGAGTGACAAAACACTGGAACAGGCTGTCCAGGGAGGCTGTGGAATCTCCTTCTCTGGAGATATTAAAAATCCTCCTGGAAGCAGTCTTGAGTGATCTGCTCTTGGTGATCCTGATTTAGCAGGGGAGTTGGACTAGATGATTTTTAGAGGTCTCTTCCAAGTCTGACAGTTCTGTGATTCTGTGATTTCTATGCAGATCATTTCTGCAACTACTGAGTTACACTGCTGTTGCAGGCCGATATCGGGGGCTACCGGCTGTCAGGTGCTTCCGCGACTTCCCCCCCATTGTGGAGAGGTTTGTGAATGAGACTGAGGGTCACACGTGGAGCTGCCTCTCACGGAGAAACAGCCACTGCAGGACTGTATCTTAGAGTGTAGATTAGAAGACCCCCTCACCATGCTCACAAATTGTTACTGAGACAAATGTTTAGTTTACAAATCAATCGGTTTATTAAGGGTCAACACAAACTGAGGGGCGAAGGTTCAGGAGAGGTAGTCTAGGTATATCAGAAAGGTAATTCAAGGTACTGTGGTCATATTAAAGGCACACTCCGAGGGAGAGGTCTAGAATCAATGGAGTGAAAGGGTACGAGTTGAGCCTGGCAGGAATGTTAGAGTGTGTGTGTGTATGTGTGTGTGCGTTTACCCTCCTTCCGTAGCCAGGAGATCCGTGGGGGGGGCCGGCTTCCCGGTAACCGGGGCGACCACTCCCAGCAGTAGCAGATGCAGAAAAACTCTAATCCTGAGGCAGGGTGACAACCACAGGCTGGGCAAGCCCCTCCTGCGGTCAGGCTTGGTTTAGGCTCGGGAAGGCAGCAATCTCTCGGGAGCGGGCAGTCCTCTGCGAGCAGGCTTGAACCCCCACGGAGCAGGCAGGGTCCCCGGGGAGCGGGCACGATCCCAGCGGAGCGGGCACAGGCAGCCCCCCTTTCCGCTTCTCCGGGCAGCGGGTGCGGGGCAGCGCCCCCCTTCCCTCTCGGCTCCTCTGGACAGCGAGGCTGGGGTTTCAGGCGGCTTTTGGTACTGCAAAAGGATCTTCTGGGCAGGCAGAGAGCAGCGGCCTGCAGATCATGCCCTTTTTTATAGATCAGAAATCACTGTTCGAGAAAGTACCACTGTTCAAATTAGCCAATTAGCACTGGCCAGGTACATGCTCTGTTAGAGGCAGTCTTTAACCGATTGTCCATTTTGCTGCCAGTTATCATAATAACCCTTTTGTTCTTTTCTTGCTGTGGACTTAATCTGGTAGAGCAAGGGGCCTGTTCCAGTCTGTCCTTGGCTAAATCAGCAAAAAGATGCCACTCTTGTTTTGCTGGCTTGAAAGGTTTTTTTTTTAGTCTTATGTGGGGGGAGAGAAGATGGACCATTCCCCACAGCCTTATATGTGGAGAAAATAAAATACATTGTCCTGGAACTATGCAGTTAGTGAGGCAATTTTTTTTGGTGTCAACAGTCCAGTATAGAAAGAAATAAATAGTAGAGACAGTATTCGTGTGGGAAGAGGCGGGAGGAAGAGTATAGGTATGTGACATGGAGTGAATGTCCGGGTCAAAGGTGGAAATGCTAAGCACAGGGGCCAGCTTGTCAGCCAAGACTTCACTGCATCAAGTGGTTAAAGTAAGACTCCTGTCCCCCAGGGTCCGTGCTACCAGGCTGAACAGGACTAGGGAGGCTGAGGCCAAATTTCCACAACTGAGAGTGTTATAAGGCAGAAATCACTGTTTGTCTGCAATACCCACGCCACTTAACAAACAAATAAACTTTGAATTTTATCTTACTCGGTGTTGGTTCTGTTCTTGTGTCTACTTCACTTAAGTTCCTTTTCAGTAACTAACTTCCCTAGATAAGAAAGTATAATTTTTTTCAGTCTATGAGAAGTAACAAGCTCACTTTCCTATCTTTCTAGAGAAAAAAAGGCTAGACATGTCTCCCCACTGTCCCTCTAGCTAGTGCTGCCCAACCATTGCCATCCAGGTATAATGATGTACACACCCCATCTGGGAGATCAAGGTCCAGGATGACTCACATGTGCTAGGCCGTTGCTGTTGCCATTTAAACTCAATCATTACTGAAGCTCTGCAGCTTACTGACAAAAACTTTCCCTACCATTAGTCAGGAAACACTGAAACCATAAATGAGTCTATAACAGCCTACAACATTTTTTTCAGTTTAATGTGTTCCAGTGTTTTATTTTACATAGTTTAGTTAATTTCATGACATACGCACAGACACTTCTTTCCAAAAAAGCAAAAACTATTGGAGGAAAAAGAGACTTTGTTTCTTAAATTTCATGGGAACCCCCACAGCTTCCAGTTCCCAAAAAAATAAAAGCACAAAATCGCCATTGCTGTGTGGTAGTACCCTTGCTGGAATGTAAATCCTAAGGGAATGAATTCCCCTATTCCAGGAGAACCTGGAATAGCAGTGGAAATTGCCACTTTTTCCCTCATTGCTGTCAAAAGCCTTCCTATACTATGGGTAAGTACTGGAAAGAATCTTTTATCATTTTTTTAGTATCATTCCCTTTTTTTTGCAGTAACAGTGGTGAAGTCTTTTCTGTCAGTGTTGAGTACCCTCATCTATGACAAGGGACATAATATGAAGAGACACAGTCCTTGACCACCTCAGAAGATGTTCTAAAACTTACAGCTTTTGTCTTATCCACAGAAACAAGATGCAAACAAGTAGCTCACATGGCTGACATTGGAACATCACATATTATAGTGGCTTTTTTCCCTGCTGTGACTCGTCCACACATGGTAACATTCATCTTGTGTTGTCAAATTCAGTAAGAGGCTTTTTTAGTTTATAGTGTTGTCTTATCTATTTGTGTTCTCTGGTTTAATTTTTGTTGATGACTCAGATGATATTCCTTTAGCGGTAGCATTTGCATGCATTTCTAAGGGGTACATGCAGTGATCAGTTGTCAGAAATTAAGCTGCAATTTGCTCACTTGCAGAACAAAAAAAAAAATAATTAAGTAATTTGACTTTAGTTTCAGATAATCTTAGGGCTCAAGAAGACAGAGTTTAATTAATAAGATTCTGAAAAGTTCATAATATTAAATCTGTAGAAACGTTAGAAATAGCAATCAAATAATTTCATCAGTTTACAATAGCAATAGACCATTTAACTCCAGTTTATCTCTCTTCCTCAAATTCTTCAACATTAAAAAAAACACACCAAAACAAAACAACAACAAAACCCACAAAAAACCCCAAACAAACAAGAAAACAAAAAAATTCACAAAGTCACAGAGTTAAGCAGCTCATTCTTAAGTCTTATTTATTGACTTAGAAAATTATTTTTCAGCCTGGGAATGATTGTTTTCTTAGGTCGATAATTGATATAATGATTAGCTGAGTAACACTCGGACCACGAGGGGAGAGGAGAAACACAGCAGTGCTGTGCCTTAACAAAAAAGTATGTGAGACTGAGATGGACACGGGGGTTCCCAGAGCCAGGGAAGCAGAGAAATCTGACAGGAATCAGAAGCTCTTGCAAGAGAGACTGACGTGGCTGCGGGTGTTGCCGGGGCGACGGGCGGTACATTTAAACGTTACCATCACAAAGGAGCAGAGCGAGCCAGGTGAACCACATGCGCCAGTGAGTGTGAGGAGAGGAACTGGCAAAACTGGAAGTGACACTCAAGCTGACAAAGAGGGAAGCAGCGGCTTTCTTGTTGAAAGTGAGAGTAGCGCGTGCAGGAGACTTCAGCCATGGTCTCCATCCAGCAGAAGGAAGTGACCTCTCTACACTTGCCAGAATGGACGTGGCAACCCAGACAGAGCTCCCATGGAAACATGCAGCTGTCCAGGTCAAAGGCTGCAAGGAGTGCCAAAGCCTTGCAGTGACCAGTAGCAGTTATGAGAACTGCTGCATCTGCTGTGAACAGGTGGACAATCTGCTCTGTCTGGTGGCAGAGCTGCGAGAGGAGGTTGAACGGTTGAGGAGCATTAGGGAGACTGAACAGGAGATAAACTGGTGGAGCCAGGCTCTGCCCTCCTTAAAACCGAAATGGAAGCACCCATCAGAGAGCACTCAGGATCAAGGGACATTTGTATCCTGCCCCTGTCAGGCCAAAGGCAGAAGCCTAAATTAAAAGAGTGAGTGGAGGAAATTTCATGGTAAGAACAACAGGCAAAATTCTCTCTTGCTCACCTTGCCCTCCCAAATGCCTCTGAAAAACAGGTCTGAGGCTCTGGTTGAGAAGGAACACCTGAATGAGGATGGGGACAATAGGGAAGCTACACCAGAGTTGTCCACACAGACAGACAGGCCGACTGCCTGTATCACCACCATGCACAAAAATAAACAAATAAGGGTTCTAGTTGTAGGCAACTCTGTACTGAGGGGAACAAATGGTCCAATATGCCACATAGACCGTCCTCACAGAGAGGTCCGCTGTCTCCATAGAGCCCAGGTTAAGGACATCACTAGAAAACTTCCTAGCTTAGTGAGGTCCACACATTACTACCCAATACTGCTTTTCCATGTGGATAGAGAAGAAGCAGCAAATAGTTGCCCACAAACAATCAAGAGAGACTTCAGGGTGTTGAGATGGTTAGTGAGAGAATGTGGGGCACAGGTTGTTTTTCCTTCCTTCCTTCTAGTTGAAAGCAGTGACACTGGTAGGAACAGGAGCATCCAAACAGCCAACACATGGCTCTGTGGCTGGTGTCACCACCACAATTTTGGGTTTTTTGATAATGGGCTGGTCTACATGGCACCAGAAATGCTGGCATCAAACAGGAGACTCCTTTCTCCAAGGACGAAGAGGGTCTTTGCCTAAGAGATTGTGAGGCTGATTTACAGGGCTTTAAACTAGATGCAAAAGGGGAGAGGAATAATAATATCAAGATTGTCTGTGTCAAGCAACAGGAAGACACACCAAGGTTGGAAGGATGGGGTGATAGTAAGGGCCTTCAACCTGTTGTCCTGAGGCATGTTGTGGATGCTATGGCACAGGCAAAAATCTTTCAGAGATGTGCCAGGGGCTCCTCAGGTAATAGGAGACAGCAGGGTAGCATCCATGAAACACCTTAAAGGAATAAAGGGATGTCCTTCTAAGAAGGTGACATGGCCAGCAGCTCAGCTGAAGTGCCTCTATACCAATGAACACAGCATGGGCAATAAACAGGAAGAGCTGGAAGCTACCATGCTGCAGGAAAGCTATGACATAGTGGCAATTACAGAAACTTGGTGGGATGGAGTGTGGCTGTCAATGGCTACGAGCTGTTCAGAAGGGACAGGAGAGGAAGAAGGGGTGGAGATGTTGGCCTCTACGTAAAGAAATTGATAGACTGTGAAGAGTTTTCCCTAAGGAATAGCCATGAGCAGGTCTAAAGCTTATGGGTAGGAATTAGGGAACAGGACAACAAAGGGAGTCTTGTGGTTGGAGTCTACCACAGGCCACCCAATCAAGTGGAGCCTATCGATGAAGCCTTCTTACTCCAGCTTGAGGAAACATCGCACTCACAGGCTTTCATCCTGCTGGGGGACTTCAACCACCCTACATCTGTTGGAAAAGTGCATGGCAAGCTGTAGGCAATCCAGGGGACTCCTGGAGTGCCTCAATACAACTTCTTAAGACAAGAAATATACAGCCCTACCTCAGGGGATGGACCTGATGGTAAAAAACACTGAAACAAAGAAAGTTCTCCCAACAGTCTAAGTACTGTTCAGTCGGTGTTCTTTATTCATGGTGCCAGATGCACAGGAGATAGCTCTTCCAAAAATGTGCGCCTTACAGGGTAAGGTGAGAGAGATATATATATAGTTGATACTTATATGTAATATTTCTAAGAAACTGTTTACATATTCATTAGTTTCCCGATAAATCATTTACATAAGTGTCCGCCCAGTATCGCATGCATGTTAAGTCCATCAGGGTCTTCTGAGGGTCGTTTACTTCATCCTTGAGTCTTCCTTACAGGAACCTTTAGCTAAGGTCTGTCTCTTCTCCCCTTTATCTCTGCTGACTCCACGGTAGAATTGGTTACAGCAGACATCCCTAGTCACAGTTGAATGGCTTCTTTCTTCTTCAAGGACCCTTGTATTTCTTCCCTAAAACTACAGACAAGCTCACACAAAAGGCTTTTACAACTCCCTAGAAGTAGACCCAGATAAGAGATTTACACCCTGCAAGCAGTAAACTATTTGAAGTCAGAGTTAACTATTTGAAGTCAGAGTTTAGTTAATGCTCTGTTTCATTCCCCCCTTTTCTCATCACAAATTCTTCTGCAACAATTCTATAGTAACTCATCCTGTTTTTCTGACTTGGTAAAATACTTCCCTGTTTCTACCTGATGTCTGACTTTGTTTCTTTTCCATTCCCAGTGATTTTCTATTGAATTCCAGCAGCACCTCATACAACATTTCAGCATAGCAAAAATAATTATACCTAATACTAGTAAAATTATTAGTCATGCAATTAATTGCTTTAGCCATTTAAAATTAGGAAGCCATGAGGTTAGTTTGTCTCACAATTCTTTTTACAATACGGATCTGTTATACTGACTCCTTGTATCCCTGTGGTGGCATTTAAATAGCACATGTGAAGTTATAGTCTCTGAGGGCTTGTTAGATGGAGAGATTTTGTTGGAGGGTTAAATTAGCACTGAATATGATGTGGGAAGTTTTGCTGGTGTCATATGGGATAGGAACTCCCATATATTTTAGTGGTTCTGAGGAATGCCTTGGTAATTTAGAACAAATCCAACAATCATTTCTGTGGAGTATGTCTGTAATGTTCTGTATCATAGTCAGATGGGAATTTTGGTCCCAAGAGAGTTCTTGTTGAAACTGGCTAGCGGCTGTTATAAATAAATCATTTTTCCCAAACTTAATAGTTTTGTATACCCAGATTAAGATGATCCCTATTACCCACTGTCCCTTTCCCATGATTGCTGCAATTATCAAATTTGTATATCTAAATAGCCATTTTATCTTTGAAAGAGTCTTAGCTTTGTTGATCCCACAGGTTTTGTCATCCACTGTTTTCCTGGTGCTTTCTTTACTCGTGAATAGTGGATCCAGGTGGGTTGTTCTCTGATCTAGATTGCAGTAAAAGTTGTCAGCAACACCTGGAAGGGTCCTTCCCACTTCTGTTCAAGTGGAGATCCTGCAAAGACTTTTATATACACATATTTACCTGGTTTAAAATCATGAATTGGTTTATCTAGCCCCCTAGATCTAGTATCCAACACTTGTTGATTTATTTTCTCCAATTGTTGCTGTAAAGATATTACATATTGTGTCAGTTGTTCACTTCCTACTAGTGCTACATCTTCTCCTGTACTTCGACATGAATATGGTCTCCCATACAATATCTCAAAAGGACTCAAACCTTCTTTAGTTCTTGGCATTGTTCTTATTCTGAGCAGGGCCAATGGCAAGGATTGGGGCCAGGATAGGCTGGCCTCTTGGCCCAATTTTACAATCTGTTGTTTAATCAAATGATTCATCTTTTCTACTTGTCTGCTTACTTGGGGCCTATATGGGGTGTGTAATTGCCAGTCAATGCCCAAGATGTTGCTTACTTGTTGGACTACTTTTGCACAAAAATGAGATCCTCTATCAGAGGATATTGCAGCTGGTACCCCAAAACGAGGTATTATTTAATTTAGTAACAATTTGACTACCTCTCTTGCCTTTTTCATTCTGCATGAGACAGCCTCTGACCAACCTGAGAAGGTATCAGTCATCACCAGCAAATATTGAAACCCCGTTTTTCTAGGGAGCTCAGAAAAATCAATTTGCCAGTGTTGCCCAGGATGATTCCCCTTCCCAATTGTCCCTAATTTCACTCGATGGGTTGTATTGGGATTGTTCCTTAGGCACATCTCACATTGTTGGGAGACCTGTTTTACTGTAGTATATAAATTCCTGGCCACTGTTTTCTGGTTTAATGATTGATATAGGGCATCGGCTCCCCAGTGAGTCTTTTTGTGTTCAGCAAACTCTAGAGCCCACAACAAATTAGATGGTACTATTAAGCCTGGCACTACATCTGGCACTTGAGCCCATTCATTCCCCTGTACCTTACCATTTAAATTCTCAATCAGTTTCACATCTTCCTTAGAATAATTTGGTTTTGCCTTTATTTGGATTTTACCATCTGGAATCAAGGATGCAATTTTAACTTTTGCTCCTTCTGCCACTCATCATGCCTCTCGATCAGCTAGTGCATTTGCCATCTCTGGATCTGTGTTTCCCTTTTGATGCCCCTGGCAGTGCATTATGGCTACTTTTTTCCAGTAGTTGCACAGCTTCTAGGAGCCTTAAGATTTCCTCAACATGTTTTATTTTTTTCCCTTGTGCAGTCAGTAATCATTGTTCTTTCCAAATTGCTCCATGAGTGTGTACTACTCCAAAAGCATATCTTGAATCAGTCCAAATATTTATTTTCTTCCCTTTTGCTAGTTCTAAAGCATGGCTGAGGGCTATTATTTCCACTTTCTGGGCTGAAGTTCCTGAGGGTAGGGGTTTTGACTCTATTACCTGCTGGGTGGTGGTTATTGCATACCCTGCTTTGCGCTCCCCTTGCTTTACAAAGCTGCTCCCATCAGTGAACCAGGAGTCATCAGCATCCTCAAGTGGTTCTTCTTCCAGACTGGAGCATGTTTCTTCTATTGTTTCCAGGCAATTGTGCAACATTGGTTCTTTGGGGATCCCACTGAGGAAGAAAGCTGGGTTGATAATATTAGTCACCACAATTTGGATATCATCTTGTTCTACCATGATTGCCTGATATTTCAGAAACCTCTGGGGTGAGAGCCAGTGACCGCCCTTCTGTTCAAGCACCACAGAGACTATGTGAGAGACTAGTGCTGTTCTCTTTTGCCCCATGGTAAATTTTCGGGCTTCTTGGATATGAAGGACAACTGCAGCTACAGCTCGGAGACAGCTGGGCCATCCTGTGCTGACTTCATCTAGTTGTTTGGAGAAGTATGCCACAGCTTGTTTATAGTGGCCAAGCTTTTGTGCTAATACTCCCAGTGCTATTCCTTGTCTTTCATGTGAAAATAGCCAAAATGGCTTTGAGACATCAGGCAGTCCCAGTGCAGGGGCTCTCATTAGCTCTTGTTTGAGCTGCTGGAATGCCCTTCGTGTCTCACCGGTCCATACCAATTTGGACTGACTCCTTTTAATCAGTTCATACAGTGGTTTTACTAAAAGTCCATAGTTATAGATCCAGAGTTGACACCAACCTGCCATTCCCAAGAATTCCTGATCTCAATTTTACTACTACTGGGCCTGCATTCTTTGCCTTCCCCTAGACCTCAGATGCCCGTACTCCAGGATACACTTGATTTATTATTTCTTCAGGCAAATTTGACTTAGCTGAGGTGTGTATTAGAGCTAGAGTTAGGATTTCAATTAGCTGATCCTCTTCAATTGTCAGTTCAATTTTCCCTTTATCAAATACTATTTTTGCCCCTAATTGCTCCAATAGGTCTGGACCCAACAATGGTTTAGGTGATCCTGGTATAAAAATTCATGAAGGCCCACATGCTTCCTTAATTTATATTTCAGAGGTTGCAGGAAAAATACCTTCTCTTGTTGGCCAGTAGCCCCCATTACAGTCGCAAAATCCTGATCTTTTGGTATTAACGCTTGGTTTAATACAGAAAATGTGGCACCAGTGTCAACTAAAAATTCTACTTCTTGTCCCTTTTTCCCTAGCTTTACTTTAACCACTGGATCTGCTAAGGTAGATTCCCCAGGTCCCCGTGATTGTGCAGCAGCTGTAGCCACTACCATCTGGGGGGTTCCATGCCTAGGGCAATCTCTTTTCCAATGTCCTGTTTCTCTGCAATATGCACACTGATCTGACCTCAGGGGCTGATGCTGATTCCTTCCTCCCCTCAGGGTCACTCCTCTTTCTTTTCCCCAAGGCACCCGATTTTGTTTAGTTAAAAGTACATCTCCCTCCCTATTCATATACACTCTCCATGCTTCTTCCATTAATCTTCCCAAATATCTATTGTCTAGTTCTTCAGTTTTCTGTAGTTTCTTGCTTATACCTTCTGCTGACTGCCCCAGAAGCAGAGAAGCCAATTGCTGTCTTCCAGTCTTAGAGGATGGATCAAGAGTAGTGTATTTCCACACTGCTACTCTCAGCCAATCAAGAAACTCAGAGGGGGTTTCAGTTTGTCCCTGTTTCACCAAATATAAAGTAGCCCAATTTACAGCTTACTCTCTCAAGTCCAAATTTGATTAACCTTTGATATCTTTTTAACATTTCATACTCCCATGCTACATTGGGATCCCACCCTGGATCAGGATATGCATCTACGGGTCCTGGCAACATCTGGGAATTTTTTTGTGCCTGGACATAGCTTTTAGCTGTACTTATGACCAATTGCTTCTCTGTTTCTGTTAAGGCATCTAGCATCAGATCTGTATCTGTCCAGTCCGGATTCAGATTCAAACTATTAATTCAAATCGTTTTGCCACCCCTTCTCGATCATCCATATAGCCCCTTGCCTCTTCCCTCCAGGATTCAAGCTCACTGGTGGTGAATGGTACTTTAATTCGCACTGGTTGTCCATCAGTCCCCACAACTTGTCGCAAAGGAGCCTGAATTACAGGTTTCAGCCTACTTCGGGCATGATAGGATATTGGGGTAAAGACTGGCTCTGGCTTCTCAGCTTCTCTTGCCGTTTCAGAGGTGCCTTCGTTCTCCAGAAGGAGAGGGAGCGGCGAAGCCTGCAGAAGAGGGACAGCCTGCATGAGAGGGGCAGCCTGAGGGAGAGGCAGAGCCTGAGGGAGAGGGGCAGCCTGAGGGAAAGGCTCTAATGGAGGAGCTATCGGGGAAGGGGGTGATGGAAGAACAGAATCATCTTCCATCCTTTCCTCAGATTCAGCCAAATTTACGCATCTTTGTCCAATCTTTTGGAGGATTGGAAACTTTAGGGCCTGATTGTTTATAATTTTCCTGCCAATCATTTTTGTTTTCTGTGTTGGGATTTTGTTTTTTTCTCCTCAACTGCTGTCTTTGTTACTTTCTTCTTGATTTCTTTTTCTTGGCAGAAGGAGGGCTGCTTAGTTTCCCGACTTACTGGATCTTTCCCTGGACTTTTCAGGCCATTTTTCTATTAGTGTTTTTAGGTGATGACAGGTAATTCTGAGACAAAAGCTCAGATGGGATACCCACACATCTGGCTTCCTCCTTAAGCTTAGCGTACGGCCCCGCATCATCACCTAGCAGTGAAGCATTTTTGTTTTCAGTGTATTGGCTTTTATGTGTGCTGTTTGGCTTTCTGTTGCGTTTACCTCCGCCCACGACTGTCCAGTCACCCAGTGATTCCTGTTGCTGCTGAGGAGGATCCTGGGGTGGCCTACCAGCCATGTCAGCACAGGAAGGCTTTCTGTTGTCTCCAGAAAATTGAAGGACTTTAAGAGAGACACTCACAGATCCTGTACCTAACATTGCTGATCTGGTGCTAGAAATCCAGGAAGCAGCACACCCAGTGCTGGCCTCCCTGGATATAAAAGATATGTTCTTCCAAATCCTTATTGATACTGAGGACCAAAAATATTTTGCCTTCACTTGGGATGGGGTGCAGTGCACTTTCACAAGGTTGCCCCGGGATATAAACACTCGCCCACACTGGCCCATCACGCACTTGCGTGTGAGCTGGAAAACATATTGCAGAAATAAAAAATAATTCCAAAGTAAAAGTCTATCAGTAGATAGAGGATGTGCTGATAGGGGGCCAGAGTAAGGGGGAGGTAAAGGCAGTTTATGATGCCATAATTAAGCATTTAACAGACATGCAAATAGAAATCCCTGAAGAGAAAAGGCAACCCCCATCCCAAGAGACAAAATTTCTGGGAATGAGGTGGAAGGGGGGAACCTGGAATATTCCTTCTGAAACTTTGTCTCACTCGGGAGACTTAAAGGTACCCACCAATAAGAAAGAGCTACAAGAAATATTAGTAACCCTACCGTATTGGCAAAATCATATCCCAGATTTATCCATCATAGCACATCCTCTTTTTGATCTATTAAAGAAGAATCGTCACTGGGAATGGGATCAGCCTCTAATTATTATTATTGGAGGCACAGACCTTCCGAACTCTGGGACCTCTCCACCCAGAAGATCCAATAATAATAGAATGGGGGTTCTCAGCCAGTGCCTTACCATATCACTTTTGGCAATGAGGACCTAATGGGAATACTTGACCAATTGGCTTCTATTCTCAGTCATTTAAGGATTCAGGAAAATGATATTCCATTCTGGAGAAGGGATTGTTAACAGGACTGAAAGAAGTCAGCAAAATCATTAAAATCAAAGGGTAATTCTTCAAGGCCCTTTCAAGGTAGTTAACCAAGTACTATCTGGAAAGGCCCCTCCAGAAGGAATATCCCAAAAAGGTACAATCAGAAAATGGTATAGTCAAACTGAGTACTATTCTGGACTGTTCTAACTTGAAGAAGGCCCAGATAAACAATTAAAAATTCAGGAACAAATTGAATCTACAAATTAAAAAGATTTAGTAATCAAAGTTCCCAGTCCTATCAAAGAAGCCCCGGAATATAAAAGTGAAATGGTTAATGCTTGGTTTACAGATGCTTCATCCCAAAGAGAAGGAAAAACTTGGTTGTTCAAATCTGCTGCAGTTAAACCTTCCACAGGAGAACAAATAACAAACCAAGGTAAGGGCAGCGCCCAGGTGGGGGAGCTGGACGCTGTTCTTAAATGTTTTTGTAAAAGAAGCCTCCAAGAACGCTGTGTACATTTACACAGATTCCTTTGTGGTTTTTAAAGGCTGTGTGGAATGGATTACTTTCTGGGAAAGTAATAACTGGGAAATTAACAGGGTGCCGCTCTGGCATAAAGAGAAATGGCAACAAATATTGAAAATTGCCATAGAGAATCCTAATTTTCATGTAGGATGGATACCTTCTCACCAAACTGCTTTAAAGGATGAAGCTAGTAAGTAGAATAACTATGTTGATGAGCTAGCTAGAATTGATGTGAAGGAAACCCGATCAGCTATCACAGAAGGAGAAAATCAGGAATGAAAAAGATTGCTTGAATGGCTCCACTGTAAAAGAGGCCATTCAGGAATCCTTGATTTCTGCAAAGAGGCACAAGCCCGTGGGTGGCCTGTCACCCATGAGCAGTGCAAAACAGTCATTTCTTCATGTGATCTTTGCAAAATTAGACTTGGGGAACATCCCCTAACAATTGACACTCTGCATATCAGGGAAGGAAAATCCATGTGGTCCACATGGCAAGTGGACTACATCGATCCCTTCTGAAGATCAGGAAAGAAAATACACAATATTATGATTGTGGAAGTGGTGTCAGGATTGACCTGTACTGAAGCTGTTTCTAAGGCAAATGGTGAAAATGCAGTTTGCTTCCTAGAAGAGGTATTTGGGATTCTACCTAAACCCACAAATATCCAATCTGACAATGGAACTCACTTCACCTCACATCTTGTACAACAATGGGCTAAAAGGGAAGGTATCAAATGGACATTTCATGTCCCATACTACCCACAAGCTAATGGGATAGTAGAGTGCACTAATGGATTAATTAAAAGTCACCCACAGGACTCAAAATGGGATGAAAGATTGAGGTATGCAGTCACTACTATAAACAATAGATCAGGGGTGAACAGGTGCCCTCGCCTGAATGCTTTTTTCCCTGAGTTACCTACTCAAGATCACAGAGAAAATAAAAGGTCTTTTAAACAATCTAAAACTCCTCTGCATCCCAGACAAATTGTTCTCGCAAATTTGCCAAATATTGGTAAGGTCAAGCTTACCTTACAAACACCCGTGAATTCAAATACATGGGTTGCATCTGATTTAAATGACAAACAGCATAAAATCAGTACAAAGTGGACAATTCATGTTGAGTAAATCAGTGTTTGTTTGGGTTTTTTGGGGGGGGAGGTTTGTGTATGTTTGTATTTCTGTGTACTTATGTCTAATGATGTTACTGAATATATTGCAGGTCTGACAACTTAAGGAGCCAGAGACATCCTGTCTGCAGTATCAGACTTGATCAACCTGCTACTGACTACCGGAGGAGTTACTTTGTGACCACTATGGGACTGATCACCCCTTAGCCTAAACAAGGAACTCTAATTCATCATGTCTCCCTTAACACTTACCTTTAAGTTGTTGTCGGCAATGTGTTATAGTGTATGGATAACTGGATGGATTACTGTGCCAAAAGATACGTTGGTACATGAGCCATGGGAGAGAAACTCATTAACTTAGGACAAAATATCAGCAACATGTTGGCTTTAAGAAATTGCTGGGTGTGTGGGTCACACCAGGAATTTCAATAATAGCCCTGGATGGCGCACCCTCTTCATCCTAAATGGATGTTACACCCTAGCTCCACGGCACGAATGTCTAAGAATCCTACTGTATGGGAACAAGATGCCCCTGCCTGGGACCTCCAATACATTCCAGAGGTAGAGTTTTGTGTTACAAGGAAATTGACAAATACAGACATCAAAGAAGAGAATGGAAAAATTTTTGGCTATTAAAAATGTAAATACACACTTGCTCCAGGATACTGCCATAGGAGACCCTTGCATAGTGATACCAAACGAACCTGTCACTATGTTATTTGGAAAAACAAACTTGGCTATCCTACTAATTTCAAGTATTATTGGTCATCAATCAATGATTCTATAAAAACTTATAATGCCCAGGTCAAATGCAATTGCACAGAAGGGGTCTGATTATGTACCCCGTCTTATGAGACAACTCCCACTCGCTGGGAAGAGACCTATTACTATGACAACCGTTCTTTCCATGGTGATATATTCGCTATCAAAGGGCACTACTTTGTGGACACAAGGCCTACCGAAAATTACCACGAACATGGGAAGGTACGTGCAATGTAGGAGTAATTTGGCCTTAATTTAAATTTTTTTCACATGAAGTTACCCCGTATCCAAAATTGGCTAGATTGAGGAGGTCCACAATAGATTTGGATATAGCACAATCTGGCTCCCAAAAATGGAAAGGAGAGGAATGGACCCAGAAAAAATTATCAAATACTATGATCCGGCAAGCTGGAACCCCTATGAAATTATCAATGGAGCACGTGACCTGATTTACAATCTGAACCGAATTATTAGGCTATAAGCTGTGGTAGAAGTGGTCACTAATGAAACTAGCATGGCTCTGTCCCTGATAGCAGAAGAATTGAATCAACTATGGGATGCTGTATACCAGCACAGATTGGTTTTAGACTATGTGCTAGCTTCACAAGGAGGTGTTTCTACAATGCTGAATTTAACTAATTGTTGTCTTAAAGTAGATGATGATGGTAAAATCATCAAGAACATTGCTAAGGAACTCACTGAAATGGCAAAAACTCCTGTTCAAGTTTGGGCATCACCCAGTTGGTTTACTTTTTCTTCTTTTTTTCCACAGGATTGGGAACTGGGTTTATGTTATAGTAACTGCAATTATTTTATTCCTAGTCTTGTACCCACATGTAGCAACTGTTTGCCCTCTGTGGATGAATTGTGCTCAAGTAAGACAACTTCGCCAGGGACTCCCACTAGAACAAGTATATCAAGATCCAAGGGTAAATGATAATGCAAATACGATCATCGATCATCCAGGTTTAACAACAGCAATTGAGAAGTCTAATGATTGTTAGAAATAGTGAGAGTTTAATATGTTAGTAAGAGTTTAATTTAGATTAAATGATTTGTAAATTTGGATGTCTACAATGTTTTACTAATGCTGTGTATTACTTATTTGTTAAAAATAGTAATCATTAGTAGTCATGAAACTTTTAAAGATGTATTAGATTGTTAGACATACCACTGCATATACTGTTTGAGAATTGTTCCCTTGTTTCTACATGTCTTGCAACTAACACCCGAGGAGGAAAAAGATCAAATAAGGAGGAGAAGGATTTGGGCAGGAATCCAGATATAATATATATTCATGCACATAAAAACTTCACTTTATAGCATGTTGCCTTAAAAGCCACGGGGTGAGATGTGGGACACTGTTCTTTTCTTCCCCACATAAGTCTATAAACAAAATGCCTTTTAAGCCAGCAAAGGCCTTCCTCTGAGTATTCCTAGCCAACTGATTAAAACAAACATGCAAATGCCTCTTGCCTTCCCCCACCGCCAGCAACTCCCACGGCACTCTCCTTAGCCGTGAACAGTCCCAAAAAGCCATGGACCATTGCCAGAGAGAGCGCAGTTATGAGGATCAGGGATGCAAGGCCTAGGGATTGACAGTGATGGATAGATGGAGTCCTCCCTGGATGTCGGACATGGCTGAAAGTGAAAGGGAGAAGAAACAGTACGGAAGTTGTCTTCTGTCATCTCTGCCCTTCCTCTGAGCTTACGTAGATATATGGAATGGAATATCTCTGGCCAATTCTGCTGTGCATCTAGCTCAGCCTCCCCTACGGGGTTGGGGGTCATAGATCTCCTGGTAGCATCTGAGCCAGCAGGGCAAAGATGTGACCTTCGAGTCCTGGCAGTAACATAAATATTCCAGTGTTATCAGTCCTAGGTGGAACTCTTACTAATAGCTAAAAGAGAGCTTACTGAAGGAAAAAAAAATAATAAAAAAATCAGTAGAAGGAAAAGTGGCTTCATCCTGCATCCTGGCTCAAACCAGGACATCACCATACTGTATGGCTGGTCATTTGTAAATTCCACAAAACCCAGTTCGGCATCTTGCCCCTTGGTTGTGTCCTTGAACACCAAAAAAATTCTTCATAAGAGACACCATGAATTGTACTTTTTTTATTCCAAGGTGCTTTTTTTTTTTTTTTTTTTTTTTTCATGGATAGTATGTTACAAAAGGGGAAACAGAAGCGAAGCTTTGCATTTATAAGAAATATCTGGAAGACCAACAACACATTCTTCCCCCCAATTAAGTATCCCCATGAGCTAGAACAGCATATATTCAACAAAGAGAAGGCTGCTTCTATTTTGATGTATGAGCTGGGTGGTCCATTGGCCTTTCTCCTCTGAACACTTTAATAATAGCTTTGGGCAAAACAGAATAAGAGTATGACAAATTCATCCTACTTATCCCTACCTGTGTTATAAAACTTCAGCACAATATTTACTTTAATATATTGGGAAAGTTCAGAAACCAAGGGAAAACTCCAGTGTATAACTGTTTTTTCATAAAGTAATTTTACTAATAGAATGAAAATTTAAATGAATGTTTACATTTATCTAAAATTTTTTGACACTGCACTTGTTACAGTTTTTGTTAAACTTCCATCAAGTTTTACATAAGATAGCAATTTTGTCACCTCTTTTTCTCAAGAAAATATGTGACAATTTCTTTTTACTTCTCCTAATATGCACACTAAGATATCTAGAAATCAAGATAAAGGGGTGTAGATAATTTTTTCCATCTGCTAACATTTTGTAAATACCATCAACATTTTAAAAGACACTTAAATACTGATTAGTATATTTCTGGAGGCCAAAAGGGTGGAGATAATGTTTGGCAGACATTTGTTTAAGCCATTCAGCTAAAATGAAGACTAACCCCTTTAAAACAGAGTGTTAAGACAGCTGCACACCGAGGTTCAAAATCAAAGGTTTTGTTCTTTGAATTCTCCAAGCTGGAGAGTATTTCCATTATTGGACTCCAAGGCATTTGAGCTGAACAGAAAGTGTACTGGAGGTCCAGAAGAATCAGTTCTGGAAGTCTATTTCTTTGGCTGTTTAAGCCAAAGAAATTTAAGACATCTGCCAAAGGATACACTTCTCTACTTCTTACAACATTTCTCCCAGAACCCACTCATCATGACCACTGAGGTGATATTAACCTGCACATTTGAAATATATTGGGAGAAAATAATTATTTTCATAACATATTCGATAAAGACCATACACTTAAGAGAATGCAAAGCATTCTCCCACCTCTGTAAAATTATCCCACCTCTAAACTAGTGAAATAGAAATTTTCACATTTGAGAGCTTAAAGTGAGATACCCAAGTTAAAGGTAATGATTTTCAAATACAGAGCAACATGCAATTCCTAACCAACCTCTGTTTCAACCACATGCTTGCTAAAAGTACTATGCAGATGATGTTGTACTCCAGCCACAAAAATGTGTCATCTCCCAATGATACTATTCTACAGTTAAAGACAAGGAAAAAAAATACAATCAAATTTGTTCAGTATGGGGGCACACAGATTTCACAGTCAATAATGAACAAACTAGAATTCAGAGAAATTGCTTTGACTATTGTGAGAGATTTTAAAGAATAATTAACAGTGAAAAAAAAACGCAAGCAAACCAATCCTCACTTATTACATTACTGCCAATGTCTTACTAGGTAGAATTCTGGAGAATTTTCAGCTTGACAGACCACCATCATCTATATAAAGTTGCACACAGAAAACAACTATGAAAGCATTAGGCTTTATTGATTTTCTTATGTCAAACTTCTTCTATCCTGGATGATTCTGGGGTTTTATTATAGCCCCATATCACAACAGGTTTCCAATACTATTTATTGCTTTGGAGCAATAAATCAATTGCTTTGGTCTTCAGTAATATGGAAGACACTAATTCACTTTACAAAAATTAATGTATTAGCTATACAAAAAACTACTTGAGGAGAAATGAATGGATAGATCCCAGGCTGCCTATTGTACATTAATAATTTGTAAGCAACATGCTGTGAGCACATTTATTGTCTCCTTTTAGTTTTTTTTTTTTTTTTTTTTTTTTTTCAATGTATACATACGGGAGAAACAGGTGTCAATGTGTTTTTTTCTTTACTATGACTTTTCAGCTTTAGTTGTATTACATGCACCTTGCAGTAGATTTTATTTAATCTTTCCATTCTACCCATGAAACTTTACACAGTGTGCCATCTAGCCAAGATTCAAACCTTTATTAGCAAGCTTGTCATGCTCCTTGGAGAAGCATAAGAGATTTTTAATTAGATTTTTAGAAGACGATTAGTACTTGTTTACTACGATTCAAGTGCTTTTAGTGAGATTATTTCTTTCCCTAATAGTATTTTCATGCTGATTTAACAGCAAACATATTTTATTGAAGTTCTCAGTGTCTACAACTTTGATTAATCTTGACAGTTTTTACCCAATTCTTTCCTTCTTTCAGCTAATCAATCACATAGATTTTTTAAAAATAGAATTACTATCAGCAGAAAATTATAATGACTGACATATTTTGGTCTAATTGCACAAGTTCATTACAGAGAAAAAGGAATTATTGTTGTTATTGTTTCTATTATTAACTAATTTTAATGGAGCAGCACCTAAGGCCTAAGTACCAATAAAAGATATTTTAATTTCTCCATGTGCTTTCCACAGCTGTTGACATATTCTAATAATTTTATTTGAAAGGCTAAATGGATGTTGATTTAGTGTGTGTCTAAGTTCATCACTTTTACAGACAGCAGTATAATTGAAAAGTATTATCACGCTTGCATACATGGTCTTCCAAGTAGGTTTTGCCATTATGATTGTTAGTGGCCTAAGGACTCAGATCTGAAGCTAAAGTCAAATTCTTTCATTTTCGTATTTCACTTCAACAGACATTTAGAAGATGAAATTTTAATACAGTAGATAACACTAGGAGAATGTGAGCAAGCATATTTGTAGGAAAAAAAAATCGCAAAGATGACCAATGTGGATTTTCTAATGCATAGGTCACTGCATTATGGTCTCTGGAATCCACGTTTCTTAAGCTGCACTCGATTTTATAAAATTTACTTGACTAGCTGTGTTTGCTGTCTTGAATTTAATGTTCTTAAAAACTTCTGGAAACCAATGCTATTAATTGCTATTTTGGAAGCTGCCTGTGAATTCCATGATGATGAGGCCCAATGGAAGTAGAGAGCTTTTCACCAACACCACCAATGGCCAAGGTCAGAAGCAATGACTTTCAGCAGCTCCAGCAGGCCATCTTTTCTTCTTTTCTTCACAGGAGAATAGTCTCTGTCTCAGTATCTTATATACTCTGCTTAAGCAGATCTGAAATCTTTATGTTGATTTTCTCCCTTTGTCCTCCTTAGTGCTTTTGGAAAAAGGAAATGGAGAAAAATAAAACCCAGAGGAAAAACTCACACCAGGATATCACTTCTCTTGCTGCACCATACTACCAGTGTTATCATGGCACATGTCAACATAACTGGAATTAAGATAAGTGTTAAGAGAATTTCATCTGGTGGATCTTCCCAGTGAACTTTTTCTGAAGTACAGTTGGAAAAGAATTGTTCATGAATTGCAGTGATAAAGCCCTCTGTGAGACGATTTGGCCAAAAGCAACTCGCATTGTTGGCTTCACGTTCTGTGCACTGCGTAAAGTTGTCATAATACCTAGAAGAGAAAAATTAAGAGCAGAATGCATATGAATACTACACTTAGATTAAGCAACATAGGGTACCATACAGAATCTGCAAGAGCAAGTCTATGACATAGATCGCTGAAGGACCTTTAATGGAAGCTGTAGATAGCAAATACCACACAGTGAGCCAGGAGAACTGACTCACTGGTACTCATACAACTGAGAGATGTCCCAGATGGATAGTGGTAAAAACCCTTTCATATTAGCAAAGCATTTTGGAATCAGGACATCGTGATGCCACTTAAGTTGAATTAGAACCCTCTCGCTAAAGATTTCTACAGTATCTTTAAAAAACATGCATGAGAATTTGCCAAAACCAGGGTATTTCAAGCAAGATATGGAAAATTCATGACTCATCTGCCATTGGACATGATGTTGTGGTGAAAATGATGACGTGGCACTGGGATGGAGCCACAGCCTATTGTTACTATGTAGCAATTTCAGTTTTGTTGTACCCTCAGGCAATAAGATAATGGGAAAATAAACACACACACACAGAAAGATGGCTATTGACAACCTTTATCTTTTTGCAAACTCCAGCAAATACCTAGCAGGGAAAAAAAAATAAAATAGGACCCCTTGTAATGCTTGATACTTGATTTCAATACAGCATTGTGCTGAAATTTACCTGTCCAGGGATAACTTATATTTATGAGAATTGGCTACACTTCAGGAAAACAAAGGAAACAATAAACCTAAAATAGAAATTGGATGGGTTTTGTGGTGTTATCATAAACCAAAGAAATTAAGGAAGCAAATGGGAGTATGGGGGAGGAGTTCAGAAATTAAAAAGATGAAGAATGTCTGTCAGTATGTGAATAGAACAAGAAATAAGGAAGTTGAATTATTGTCTTTTGCCTTTTAAATATTTCCTTAAGTCCTGCTTGAAGAAACACACTTATTTCAAAGCTAAATTAAAAATAGAAAGAGAGAGCAAGAAACCACATGACAACTCAAGGGATAGCATCCTGCAACTATTATCTGTAGGCCCAACCCTCCCTTTCAGTGCATATACAGTAACTCCTGATGAATTTCTCATTCTGACATGAAGTACCAAGGGAGACTAATGCTGATTCAATCCTTTAATGTAACAGAGGAGAGAAGTTCAGTGTTTGGGTCAAGACCGAAGACACACTGTAGAGCATCTATGTTCTCTGGGCTGTGTTCACAGAAGAAGAAAAATCCTCGCAGAAAGGTCCTTCTGCAACTGCCTCACAGTTCCAAATCTCAGGGAGTTTGTGTTGATGCTGCTTTACTAATAAGCAAATGCCTATGAATAAACATGTAACTTTATGAATAAACTTTTGTCAAGTTCACATCCAGAAGCCCTGGCAAGCAGATTAATATGTGCATATTGTATATATGTTTTAGGCACAGCAACTAAAAGGAAGCTTTTGTGACAGTGTCAGCAGCCACAGAGAAACAACAGGAAATAAACTAAAAATAAAATACTAATATTACCTGTTTGTTATTTTAGTAATGGCATTATTCTATGCGACCAAGTAGCATTCATTCTTTATATCTTTGGACTAAATTAGAAGCTGAAGTTGTCTAAATTACTAATTTAAGAGTTTAGGCACTGGCACAGAAAGTTCACATTAAAGAAAAATCCTCTGCATAGTACTATGTAACAGCTGTCTCAGAATGGAACAACTGAATCCTCATTACTACAGCATGGGTGTTTTGTAGTTGATAAATTGGTCTGCAAGTTGTTGGGCTTTTTTTTGAGGTAACAGATATTTCACTCCAATTTGTTTCTCCTATGCTTCATTATTTTATGCCTTATGCCTTATGTAAATTTATTCAACTGGTAAAGGCTGGAGTTAAGAAACCTTTTCATTCTGTAAAATAAAATTACTATCACAAGGATGCCCTGATCACTGACTGAAGGTGCTTCAACACAGCTGCATAAAAAATTACACACCCTGTGAAAGGAAAGAACAAGAAATTACATTTTCTACTTATTCCTAGAACAAGTAGTTTGAGAGCAGTACATTAGCGCAAGCTCCTTCCCCTGTCAGATTTTAAGGATGTGTGGGAAGGTAGTTATTCTCTGTGCTGTGTTACATTTTCATCGGTTTCAGGCTAGCTACAAGGACACTAACTACTTAATACATAGAAAAAGTATATTCACTGGGAGTCTACTGTGATTAGTAGGCTGAAAAATTAATGTATCTGTGAGTTTTAACAGTTCAGTAGGCCAGTACTGAAAACCAAAATCAAAGCACAGCTTGAACACCAAAATTCGTATGAAGATATGCTTTCCCCTGATATGGTCAGGAGAATCATTGTAAGTTTTACTGAAGAATAGACTATTTGGTCATACTGTGTAATATTGAAAATACTCAGAGAACATGAAAACTACCTAATTCCTTTTTGGAGCAGTCTCTGAGCTGAAAGACAACTTTCAATATTATAGAGCATATTTCATTTTCAGAGCACACTTTTTCTACTGTACTTTATGTTTACACTAAAATAGATTACAACAACTGTATGGTTAGTTTTTTGTCAAAGCTGTAGAAAATTTTGTTTTGTGAGTTATCTTACTCCTAAGAATATGTTTTTTATATATATTTACCTATAACCAGGAAACTGGACAATTGGCAGTTACTATCAGGATTGCTAGTGCTCACAACTGCATTAATGGGATAGTGTTTAATAGAGTGCCCACTCAAACTATTTAAATAGACAGCTGGATGTATTATATCTCACTCATCTGAGAGCAACCAACTGCCTACCACTCAGGGCACTGCTCCGTCTAAGTGGGAGTTTGAATCTCATCAATAGTCTCTCCCATCCCCAGAGAGGAATGTGGTAAATTCTCACTCTTTCTTCCTCAACATCCCTGCACAGAAAAACTGCAGAGATGATTGGTTTACATACACACAAAAGAATACAACTTCCTCCTGCAAATCTTCATGAGACAAAAAACCAGATTGTTTCATTGAGAGTTTCAATAAATGAGCACTTTCCAAAGAAAAATTGTTCTTTCACAGAATGCCAAACAATTCTCAAAATGCACAGCACCATATGTCACGTTACTGAAGACAAACTTTTGATAGCATTTGCTGGCTGCAGCCAGTAGATCCATCAGCAGTTTCAGTAAGAAAATTCTGCCATCTCTCTAGCATTCATGGATAAACCAACCCAGAGAAACTCTGCAAATGTGCAGTCAGGGATGTTTTCCATGTGATGGGTCAGAAATTAAAAAATAAATCGATCACTGCAGTTTCACTATCCCATTTTACATAAATCAGCTTCATGATTAGTAATAATTATAGAAGGGTACAGCAGAGTACATACATTATGAGTTAATTTTTGTTATTCATAGTCCACCAAGAATTTAGAAAATAAAGGGGAAATTCTCTCAAGCATAAACGAGTCTTGATGTAAATCAGGTAATATATATATCAAGGACACTCACTCCAGCTACTCTACAGCCCTGGATAGGAATCTAGAGGGGCTGTTCCAGGATACTACAAATTATGTGGTGTACTTTAATAAAGAAGTTTTAAAACTTTTCTTCTCTCCAGATGGTTCAACCACAATATTTCTTTATAGGTGGTCATATATTAAATTAGAGGTCAAAGTGAATTATCATCCTTGCAACCTCCACCCAGTCTGGAGTAAGAAATGTTAAAATAATAATAAATGTAAATATCACATTATGAGAAAGGCTTTTTGTACAGAATTTCCAGATGAAGTAGAGGTGGAATGTACCAAACAACCTCACAAAAAAACCCAAACCAAACACAAACAAAAAACACCAAACAAGATAGATTTTACAGAATTTAAGAATGCAACAATTTGGATGCACTTCAAGTAAGGATCCAAACCTTAAGAATATTATCTCCTGAGCTTTCATCATCACACTATAAGGAAAGCTTTTGTTCTATAATCAGCTATGACCCCACAAATACAGTGGAACATTTCTGAGCTTTTTTCAATCAACATCTCTCCCAACAGATTTGTTGCTCTATCTCACCATTCCTTCAATCAGTTTTCTGCCAAGAGAATTATGCTCACAGACAAAAGTTCTACCTCCCTAATCAGATCAGATCCACTGTTGTGCATTTCCAGTATAGAATTCAGACAAAATAAAATAATGTACTACAAAATCTAAGGAAGGAAAAAAAAGAAAAAAAACCCCTTGTTGGTGTAATTACAACATTATAAAGTATACTTTATTGTCATGCAACTAAATAATGAGCATTTTGTCAGATTTAATCACTAGTAGAGAAAACAATAAATACATGCTAGTGTTCTTTGAAATAATTACAGACCTGAACCTTGGTTTCACATCAACAGCTGTCTGGAAAATGAAACATGGTCAAATAAACTGGAAACCCTAAAATGCACAACTGTTACTAAATAGTTAATTTCCTAAAGATACAGTAAGAGAATAAAAAGATGAGCTGTAGATGTAAGCAGTAGTTTACATATCTAATATCCATTTCACAGAATAACAGAATTGTCAGAGTTGGAAGGGACCTCCAAAGATCATCTAGTTCAACTTCCCCGCTAAAGCAGGACTGCATCAAGGTGGGTTTAGAAAACCTCCAGAGAAGGAGACTCCACAACCTCCCTGGGCAGCCTGTTCCAGTGCTTTGTCACCCTCAGATTAAATAATTTTTCCTCATATTTCTTCTTCCTATGTTCCAGCTTGTGTGCGTTGCCCCTCATCCTGTCACTGGGAACTACTGAAAAGAGTGTGGCTCCATCCTCCTTGCACCCACCTGTAGAGGGCCTTTTTTAGTGAGCAATGGACATGTGAGCAATCCAGTTTTTACTGACAACACCTGGGCCCCTGACCAAGGACGTTCCCATGGATACCAACCGATAAAGAGTGAGCAGCGAAGTAAACAACCGGATGTGCCAAAGAAGAAAGTGAGGTCGAGAGTCATGATTGTGCATGTGCGTGGTTAAGGCTAGGAACCAATCACTGTTTAGGTCGTGGCAGGCTTTTGGACAATTGACCAATGACAAGCGTAGCTTTGGACACGTAGGCACAGTTAAGAGGCTATATAAGCTTGTTTGCGCATAAAATAAAATTGGCATTCACCTAATCATATTGATTCCTGTGTGTCTGTCCATGATCTCCCGCACCCACCCTTTAGATACTTATAGGCACTGAGGTCTCCCCTCAGCCTTCCCTTCTCCAGGCTAAAGAGTCCCAGCTCTCTCAGCTTTTCCTCGTAAGAGATGCTCCAATCTCTCCATCATCTTTGTCACCATCCACTGGGCTTTCTCCAGCAGTTCCCTGTCTCTCTTGAACTGTGGAGCCCAGAACTGGATGCAGTGTTCCAGATGTGGGCTCACCAGGGCAGAGTAGAGGGGGAGAATGACCTCTCTCAACCTACTGGCCACACTCTTCCTTATGCAACCCAGGATTCCATTGGCCTTCTTGGCAGCAAGGGCACATTGCTGGCTCATGGATAACTTATTGTCTTCCAGGACTCAGTGATTCTTCTCTTCAGAACTGCTTTCAAGCAGGTCCACCCCTAACCTATATTGGTGCCTGGCATTCTTCCTCCCCAGGTGCAGGACCCTACCCTTGCCCTTGTTGAACCTCATTAGGTTCTCCTCTGCCCAGCAGTCCAGCCTGTCTACGTCATGCTGGATGGGAGCACAGTCCTCTGTAGTGTCAGTGACCAGTTTCAGTTTTGTATCATCAGCGAATGTGCTGACGATACACTCTGTCCCCTCATCCAGGTCGTTGATGAATATGTTAAACACAACCGGACTGAGTATTGATCCTTGGGGAACAGCACTGGCTACAGGCCTCCAACTTGATCCTGTTCCATTGATCATAACCCTCTGGGTTCTGTCATACAGCCAGCTCTCAATCAACCTCACTGTCCACTCATCTAGCCCACACTCCCTCAGTTTCCTATTGAGGATGCTATGGGAGACAGAATAAGAAGCCTTGCTGAAGTCAAGATAGGTAACATCCACTGCTCTCCTCTCATCTAGCTAGCCAGTTACGACATCATAGAAGGCTATCAGATCAATCAAGCATAATTTCCCCCTTTGTGAATCCATGCTGACTCCAATGACTTTCTTTGCTTCCACATGTTTTGAGATGACATCCAGAACGATTTGCTTCAATACCGTACCAGGGATGGAAGTGAGACTAATGAGCCTGTAGTTCCCTGGATCTTCCTTCTTGGCTTTTTTGAAGACTGGAGTGACATTGGCCCTTCTCCAGTCCTCAGGCACCTCTCCGTTCTCCACAACCTCTCAAAAATGATGGAGAGTGGCCTAGCAATAACTCAGAACTCAACTTCAATGAGCAAAATAAATTTCTACATTAAGTAAATGTAGAACAAGGAGGGAAATGTAGCCTGACAGAAAGATAAAACATTTAGCAGCACTGGAATTTTACAAAGCCAGAAGCTTCTACTAGCAAGTAGGCTTTGCCTTCCAGCACTCCTGAGCTATAGTTTAAAGATCACTTAGTTGCAAACTCAACCGATTTTTGGGAAATATCAGTTTGGAGGGGAAGCATTCTCTGAAGCCATCACTATGCCACATCTACAGGAGCCTGTCTCATAACTCACTTGAATTAGACAAAAAAAACCAAAACAAGCAAAGGCAAATCTTAATCCCACAAAAACATAAGCATATGCACCATGCCTCCTAAGTAGCCCTTGTCATCTGTGATGATGTATGGAAAAAGACGGACTCGATATACTGAAGAGTTTAGACTGGGTCTCAGATGCTGTCAGCTACCTCATGATTCACCACCTCTCCAGTCAAGTGAGAAACAGATACGGGAAATGCACTGTGGAGGGCACAGGAAAATGCAGGGTGCAAGATAAACACATGAAACTTGCATCCTACAATCAAAACACTGAAACACTCTGCAAATGTCTGGCTTGCAAAGGTTTATTCACATACTGTATCTTCCAGATAAGAGTCCGTTTTGCTCCTTAGAGATAGTCACAACACTGCAGTGTCACTCTTGTCTATGCAAGTGATTTGGCTCAAGAGTTGTGACTTTAATATACTTTGTCTAAATTGTTATTTACTATGCTACTGCATGAACAATTAATCATGTCAGAATACATTTCTGAATCATGAACTTATAAGGGACAAAGACTAAGATGAAGATGGTAAAATCTCTCCAAAGAAATCTTTCTAGCTTTCGGAGTAGCAATGAAGAAGTATGTGCTACTTTAATGGCGAACAGCAATTCTCTTGGAAGTTGCCAAGATAAGGCAAAACCCTTCAACAGTTTGACACAACTGATATTAAGTTGCTATGTAAATTAACACACACATCAGACACTTTACATTTCTGGCTTATAATTACATATTTTTAAATAATAAGAACACAGTAATCTGTAACTCACTGATTTTAAATCATCACTGTTCAGTTTCTAAAGTGGACTTGAATTACAACTTTGATAATAGACAGCTGATAGAGACCACAGTTACAACTGTTTCTGCAAACTTGCTTGTTAACAAGTTCGTTGGGAAAGAGATGTCCCCAGGCTTGCAGCATCAACCCTACTATCTCAATGTAAAAGTGCAGACAGGACTGAGGATTCAGTACTATTTTAGGAAGTGTGAAGCCTGCTCTCTGCCCTGGTCCAACACCCACAGCTATTTTAGTAACACTGACATTTGATGGAAAACAGAGAGAATGACAAGGGTGAAAGAAGGGCCACTTGTTTTTCCATGAAAGCTGCAAGAAAAGAGAATAATTTAAAAATCTGACTTCAGTGCTGTGAGCTAGAAAAAGACATGTCCAATTCCAAAATCTCGAGAAGAAAACTTTAAGATAGAATGATATTTGGAAAGATTTGAAAAAGAAATTTGGAAAGAAAATGAGACCGTATGTGAAGGATAAAGAGGATTAAATAGAAACACACCTTTTTACTATATTGTATCTTTAATTTTAGTAAACTACGATATTATAGCTAATGAAGAAAACTAATTCTTATGTATTTCCTCACTTTTCCTCCTTCTTCCGTCTTGTGTGAGAGGTTGTTTGGGACATACTTGCTTGTTTAATATTTTGTGATTGATTTTACTTTATGAGTAGAGAGCTTAAGTGTGAAGTGTGGGTCTGGAGGGACATGAGCCCTTATGAGATCTGCAGTAATTGTTTAGAGACAGATTTTTTAAACAAGTGAAATCCCTACAGTCACTAAGAACCCTTGAAATCATGTGTGTTGTCATTTCAGTTACAAGCATTCCAAAAGTATTTGGGAATTTGGGTCATATAACCAAAAAGCAAGGGCAATTTAACTTGGCTCATATGATGAGGTTTCTATACTCTGCTGTATTCCTCCTCCTCCAGCACCACAATATGCCTCTTCATGAATCAGTTTCTGAACCATCATGCTGTACAGCATGACACTGAAGCACCACAAGGACTGTGAAGGTTTGTCCTGCAGATGCTCATAAAGAAGAGGTGTTGCCAACCCAATCTGCATGTGCTCATCTGTTAGACATCTCTGTTCCCTGTCCTTCTGTAAAATGAGGCTAACGTAGTATTTTTCAACCTCACAAAAATACTGTGCAAAAAACGACTATATGTATGATCTCTGATTGCTACCTCAATGGGGATCATATCTGTCATACAAATCGTTGGCATCACGTTTAGATGTCCAAAAACTTCCCAAGTATGTAACAACACTCCCTGTATTATTTGAGTGCCTTGAAAGTGTTAAAATGAAGCCCACAGCGGCTGTACGTTTCTCATTCTCAATCTTGTTTGCTGTGCTGCTCAAACTGCAGGTAGCAGGTTAAACACAGCAAAAAAACCCCAACAAAACAAAGCAAAAAAAACCCAACAAAAAAACCCAAAAAAACCCCTTCCCTTTCCAATTTCTGCCAGAAAAGAGCCAGAAAAATGCAGCATATTTTCCATATCCCTTCAAAACACATGTACTAAAAAACTGACACATGTAAGCATCCCTGCAGCGACAGCGAGAGACCAGATAGCACTGCAAAAATCATAAACAAACACAACCAACATGGATGAATGTATAGTTTTGGTTTCAAAGTCAGGGAGAAATTATCAAATGCTAGCTAAAATAATTTCTAATTAAGGGTTGATAACACAAAAAATAGTGAAAGACTGCTATTTTAGACACTGACTTATGTGCACAAGCACGGTATTGGTTTGTATTTTTTACTAATGGATATAGACCAAAAAAATATTGCTAATACCACCTACGTGTCATCTAATACCTTTCATTCCTTAATTTGCAAAGGAAGCAAACATCCTCTTTGCTCTCTAGATGAGAAAACTCAGCCATAATATGGAATTCAAATTTACCCTAAGCAGAGTAGTTATTGGCTGAACTGAACTGAGAATATAGCACGGGCCTCCTGGGACCAGGTTCTAGATAAAAACCACACTGCTTACAAGGACTTTGATTCTTATCCTGCCAACTGGGGTAATGGAAACAACCCTCTCTTTGTGAAATCTGCAGTGTTTCTGAGACACACAAACAGAGCATAACTCCATATGACTTCATTCTTTAGGAAATCAGGCCAGAAAGTGGCCAGTTTTTTCTGAGAAAGTGGAGCTCCAGAGAAGCTCAGTCTTGAGAGATTACTTGGACAATGGAGCACCAGGTCTGCCAGAACCTGAAAGCAGAGAACTGAAAGATGCCCTAAAGATGCCCTCTGTGGATAACCCATCCCTGGAAGTGTTCAAGGACAGGCTGGATGGGGCCTTGAGCAAACTGATTAGTGAGAGGAGTCCCTGCCCATGCAGGACAGTTGGAACTAGATGATCTTTGAGGTCCCTTCTAACCTAAACCATTCTACCTATGTTATAAATTAATTCTGCATAGTTATTTACCTCTTCTCTCTCTTCATTTCCACAAAAAAACCCTCAGTACACATGCCACATGAGACCCCCAACATGCTTCAACAGAGCCCTGATAACAGGCTATCAGAAGAGAGAGCTTCTGGAGCATTGCACAGTAAGTGAACCACACCACAGTACCAGAAATCAAACATAAAACGGAGGTGGAACTCATAAATCTTGCTTTCACCTCACTTAATTCCTCTGAAAATGTGTCAAGTTCAAACATCATTCAACAAATGGCTTGTCAATTTTAAGTTCTGCACAAAGCAGAAGCAAGCTCTGTTTTGGAAAGATGAACTTTGCTGCTAGCTTTAAATTAAGAAAAAATATGCACAGGAGCAGCCTAAAAGATGGAAACTTGAATGAGCAACAGTAGAGTTTGCAGTTTGCCTGACTTAAGAGTCAGTTCCCTTGAATAATTCTCAATAGCAAAACAAACGCATTCAAAACCACAGACACCTTCCCCAATATTCACAATCAGCTGGTGATACTGCATCCTCAAATACCACCACCCCAATCATAAATTAACTCTTATATTTGCTACTTATTTCCTGTTCAGCATTGCTCTTTACCTACCAGTTGAAATGTCACAACAGGTGGCTGTGGGCTTTCCATGTACAAACAGGTATTTGCTTGCAGTCAATAGAGAAAAAAAGACAACAGCTTAACAAAGTGTTGAAAGGAGAAACTGTACAAAAGCACAAGACAGCTCAGTGGCTCAGAGAATTTAACTATATTAAACATCCTAAGTGAAGACATTTACATTGATACAAAGGCATTATACTTTCCCTTACCAATTCAATACTGTTCAGTAGTGATTATCCTTTCAGAAAAGCTAACAAAAAACACACTTCCCCTAAAGTTAATTAATAAAAGCCTAATTACTTCGTATTAAGAGTATTACTTTGAAGCAGAATAGGTCTGAATGCTAAATTATGTAAAAAGACCAAGTATTTCTCAGGGAGTCCAATCCACTAATTCCTTAAACAACTAAAAGTCTGCTCTCCTAAAATTCAGTGTCCTTACTTACTCTACACTTCATCTGGCCCCTATCCCTCAAGACTGTGAACTCCACCCAGGCATGATGACTGCAGATTAGGCTGCCACAAACTTATCTCTAACAGGAACATATCCCAGTCTGCCTTCAGGGACCTTGTGAGACCTTGTGCATACATTCACAGCAGCTACAGAGATGGCAGTAAGGGCAACATTCTTTGTTAAGCAAAACACAGGGAATGCAATTCACCCTTCAGCGAAAACAGAGTAAGGCAAGAGTTACTTTAGAAAGGCACTCAAGCTGCTCTCTGTTTCAGCAGCCTCCTAAGCATTCACATCTCAAAGGCTAAGGAGCTGCAGCCAATTTAAGTTCTTTTTCTTCTAAAGTTTAATAGATCCTCAAGGTAATGCTGTATTTCAGGTCCTTACCTCAGTAACAGGAGGCCTTGCAGACTTACTACATCAAAACCCACCAAAGCAAAACTAATCTGCTTACCATGGTAGAAGTAATAACCAGATGGTTGGAAACATACCCTGTAACCCAAACCACTACCCAAAACTCCATCCTGAGCCTTGAAAAGCAAGTTCTGTAGCAACACAGAACTTAAGAAAGAATGGAGTCAGACAATGGGACTCATTTCCAAAACAACCTCATTAGCACTTGGGCAAAGGAACATGACACTGATTGGCTGTATCACATTCCCTATTACACACCAGCTGCCAGAAAGCCTGAACAGTACAATAAACTGTCAAAGACCGTACTGAAAGGTATGGGTGCTGGGACATATAAGCAGCAGGATGCAAAAATAGCAGAAACTACCTGGCTAGTGAATATCAGAGGATCAGGTAATTGACCTGATCAAACAAAATACCTCCATGTTGTGGAGGGAGATAAGGTCCCTCTAATGCATGCAGGGAACTGGCTGGGAAAGACAGCACTGTTTGCTTCTTCCTTGGGAAAATGTAAACCTGTTTGTGGGATTGCATTTGCCTACGGAATCAGTACACTTGGTGGGTAATGCAGTAATCTGTTAAGGCAATTCTGCTTTCTCCCAAACACATCAGTTGCTTTGTTCATTCACCTTGTAAAGTTTGCTACAAATAATGGCTTATTTGACACCACTTTCCTAAAAATGTTCCAACTCTATGCTAAACCCATTATTCCACCACTGCTTCCAAAATTAAATGCTTATCCTGCTTCAGCCCAATCCTCCAATGTCTGGAGAAGAGCTAGAGTCAGGACAGAAGAGCCAGTCCCCAGCCCATAGCTGCTCTGAGGTAGTCATTTGCAGCTCATTCTCTGTATCAGCTTAGCAGCTCAAGGCTTTTTTTTCCATTGATACATAATAGAATATCTGTTAGTAAATTCAATAGAAATATAGCCTAATAAAAGTTTACTAAAATAATGAATTTCTATACTAAGGGTTGCTTTTAAAACAAGGTGCTTTGTGAAACTATCAGTCAACTATGCCAAGCATCCTGTAGGTTGTGATAACATCAAGTCTTCTAAGACCCTGGGCGCCTACAGACAACATTTATGTGGACTCTGACCCACCTGGGCAATCTACCAGCGGGAGACTGGAGACAGGACAAAGACGACAAAGGACTAGAATCAACAAAGAACCCCACAGGAGACCCTTGAGCCTGCATAATTACAAAGATAGCCAATTCCAGGAAATAAAATGACTATGTAGAAGAATTCTGGGAACTCATTGACATGGAACTGAATATGCATGTTTTTGGTGTATATTAGTAGGGATGTTTCCCTGACTCGTTGGAGCACTCATGGTGGAGAATCCCCAGTGCTTCCCAGCGCTGCAATAAAGAATGCCTGCTCAATAACAGCTTGTTTGTTGTTATTGGGTCTTGATCTCGGAATCCTTACCCAGCCGCACCTAGCCTCCCACTGCGGTGAGGAGTGTTAGAAAGCAAGGGGGTTTGGAAGCTCCGAATTTTTTTGTTTCACCATCTAGATGAACCAAGCTGACATGCAAGCAAAGAAAATCTGGCTCTAATCCAGATCAGTGTTGCACAGCTGAGCCTCCGGGCAGCTATTCAACACAGGCACCTGTGAACATAGTAATTTTTATGACCAGCAGAAAAAAACCTCACTAGATAAGAAATAACAGAAGAGCCCTCCTAAATAATTCCATTTACATATACAAGCTGCTTTGGAGTCCATTTTATAAAAGGATATTAAATTGTCATCTCCTGAATGAAAGTTGTTTTTGGATTCCACTCAGTCCAAAGTAGTACAAGCCTTTTATAACAGAGACCATCATTTCTCAGAGTGGAAACAGGGGAAAAAATATAATACCCACCTGTGAAAAAGAAATCACAGGTTAACCAGGCTCACACTTTGAGAAACACCCACTGCAGCCAAATGCACAGAGGGAAAAATGAATAAATAAATAATTTTCATTCAATAATAAATAAAACTGATCTGCTTCTAAGTTGAATCATAATTTCCATTGCCCTCCTTACTTAACTTTCATGACCATGCCAAGAATGTAGGTATTTATGGAAAATTATTTTTATACACACCAATACAATTCCTCTAATTACAAAATCCATTTGCTTTGGGAAGACAGTGGACAGCTAATGAACAAGAGATGTTTGCAGCATTGAATAATAAATGTATTCTTTAAAATTGCAACATGTCCATGGACAGGTCACAAACAAGACCAAAATTGATTAAAAATTAACCATGGAATCAATGGAACAGTAACATTAGAAAATTATTTAAGGTATACCATAAAGATTGGATAAGGGAAGCAACACGTATAGAAAAGTCCTGCTTATCTACTATTCAGATATGCGATTGTTTTTTAATGTGACTTTGACAGTACAGCTTGTACATTATTGAAAGTGCATTTTTTCCTTTCTTACATCTTCCGCTCTTACTTGTGGAGGTAAAGACATATGCCTTCCCCTTAAGTAACTTCCTGTGCTTTGTGGCTTTCCAGGTTTGTTCTGACAACTCATACAGCCAACAGAAGGAAATGGTGGACCCTATTTCTTCTCCACAACTATTTATGGAAGACGAGTGCTGCAACACTTCGTGGAGTTGCTTAAAGACAAGTCAGCACCCTACAAAGCAGGTGCAAAAATACTATGGCAGGAGATTTTGGATGACATTCAGTAATATTGGCTGCAGATCAGAAAAGAGGGACCTTGAGAGGCATCTTGAGGGTGTCACCTGAGAGAGGCAGCTGCTTCTCAGCTTCTGGCTCTCCTGAGTTTACACAACTTCTCCTTGGGTCCTTCGTAATTTGAGAAACAACAGTACAAAGCATTCAATACTGTACTATACAACATCCTGGTATCAAAACGGGAATGATACAGATTTGATGGATGGACCACTCAGCGGGTAAGGGACTGGCTGGACGGTCGCACTCCAAGAGTGGTGATCAACAGCTCCATGTCCAGATGGAGACCATGGATGGGTGGTGCTGTTTAACATCTTTGTTGGTGACATGGACAGTGAAATTGAGTGCACACTCAGCAAGTTTGCCAACACCCAACTTTGTGCTGTGGTCAAGATGCTGGAAGGGAGGGATGCCATCCAGAGGGACCTCTATAAGCTTGAGAAGTGGGTTCATGCAAACTGGCTGAAGTTGAACAAGGTCAAGTGCAAGGTCCTGCACTTGGGGCGGGGCAATTCCAAGCACAAACAGAGGTTGGGTGGAGAATGGACTGAGAACAGCCCTGAGAAGAAGGAGATGGTGGTGATAGCAGACAAGCTCAACATGGGCTGGCAATGTGCGTTTGACCCCAGAAAGCCAACCATGTCCTGGGGTGCATCAAAGGAAGAGTGACAAGGGAGGTGATTCACCACTCTACTTTGTTCTTGTGAGACCCCATCTGGAGTACTGTGCCTAGGACTGGAGCTCCTGGGCCACGAAGATCATCAGAAGGCTCGAGCACCTCTGCTATGAAGACAGGCTGAGAGAGCTCAGGTTGTTCAGCTTGGAGAAGAGAAGGCTCTGGGGAGACGTCATAGCGGCCTTCCAGTATCTGAAGGGGTCCTAAAAGAAAGCTGTGGAGGGACTTTTTACAATGGCATAAAACAATAGGACAAGGGGCAACAGATTTAAACTTGAAAAGAGGAGATTCACATGAGACATCAGGAGGAAATTATTTAGTGTGAGGGTGGCGAGACACTGGAATAGGTTGCCCAAGGAAGTTGTGGAAGCTCCATCCCTGGAAGCATTCAAGGGCAGGTTGGATGGAGCTCTAAGCAACGTGATCCAGTGCGAAGTGCCCCTGCAAATGCAGGGAGTTGGATCTAGATATCTTTTTCTTCCAACCCTAGCCAGTCTATGATTCATGATTCTATAATAATACAGCTATCACCTATGAAAGATTACAAACCCTTGCCATAAGAAAGCTATCACGGGATTTGTTAATTTTTAAGCACTGTCACTAGCCAAGTAGTGGTTTTACTTTTTGACCCTTTATCCAATTCCTGTTTGGATGATGACAACACGGCCTTATTTTCATACTGGCAATTAAAAACTTTTTTTTTTTTTTTCCCCATGCACAGTGATAGTCAAAAGCAGCAACAATCTTACATTTTTCTACTTATTTTTTCACAAGCAGTAACATTAACACCTTACACGTGTATAGAACATGTCAGCTTAGATACGTATCAGTTATATATATTTCCCAGTAATATGATGCAAAAAATATATGATAGATTACAGTGCAATGTGATAAAATACACATAACACAGACCATCTTAAGATCATTCTGCTACTTAAGCTACCTTCCTGAAGATAAAAATCAGACTCAGAGACTCAGTGATAACTCCCAGTCCCACAAGATGTACAATGGAGGTAGACATGGAACCCAGTTCTAGATGCCAGAACGTACATTTTAACATTTCCCTTCCTAAAACCCATCTATATTATGAGCTGATACTCACCCTAATAAGAAATGTTACATTTCAGTTGTTATTGAAATGTGTGAAGGACATTTGTATTCCCAAGAGGAATGTTGAACATCAGTTTCATGAAAGCTCATAATTTTTCACCTAAGCACTATGCCATTTCAACCTTTGTTCTTTCCATCCTTACACATTCAGCCCTTATCACAGAAAAAATTATTTAATTTTACAAAGCTGGTGTACCTCTATTATTTTTGTAAGTACTACAGTAATTTAATACATTGCCATCAAGTTTATCAATGCAGGTATCAACTTAAATGTCTGCACTTTGCAAATTATACAATAGGCTGATGAAGGTGACTAATGTTTTTCAGAGTGCACAACATAGCATTTGTTGCCTGAATATACTTTCCAACATTGCATTATATACTGTTTAGCATGGAAAAATAGAAATGCCAGAGCCTTGTCAATTAACCATATAAAATACTTTTAAAAAGTATTGTTATATAATAAACATCCGTAATTGAAACAAGACCCTTAATACAGAACAAATGGTGGTATTAATTCATACCTCATTGTACTGTCAACAGTTAATAACATGACTAATACCACATGTAGCCTGAAGCAAGAAAATCTCTTTTTGCCTCTGCTGAGTTAATATGGGTTATTATATGTTTATGGTTGATCCATTTAGATAAAAAGAATATAGAAAATGTCTTGCAAACCAAGCCAGAAGAACAGAAGTTTTTATTAAGTATTCATTTTCATAAAACGCTTATCTTCATTTGCATTTTCACTGTCTCTGAAACTACACTGTCCGTGACATTTGCATGGCATAAATTATAACTGTCTATCAGTTATTTTACCACCAACTATATTTAGGAAGAAATCTTATGTATTGCTTATTTTGAAATACAATCTTTAATAATAAGCTCCATTAAATTTGTTTTCTATTACTGATCTTGCCACAGTAAAATTCAAAGAGAGCATGAAAGGAGTTGAAAAGGTGTATCAGCTGGCAGTCATGAGATTTAACAGCAAAATACTTTCTAAGATAACCTCTGAATTACTTACACTATTTTTTGCAAGTGATATTATTAAATACTTGTATATACATATTATATACATATACATTATTACATATATATGTATTATATACACATATATACATATATACACACATATATATTATACATATGTATTATGCATTATATACGAACACATTATATATTTATACATATTATTATATACTTGTATCCTGAACAATTTTTTGTTTGACTTGGTAAATAAGCACTGACACACCAATTCCATGCTGTGGGTGCAAGCTACCAGCCATTAGTCCAATGCATCTACTGCAGTAAGCTTCAGTTTGACTCACAGCATCCTTACTAAAATATTGTAACTGGTGTCTTCAGGTGACCTTAACTTCATCAGTGTTGAAAACTCTTCCAGAACTTCCATAAGCCAAAAGTGGTATTTACATTGGTGACCTCCTAGCAAATATGAGATTTCACTATGTTTTTTAAAACAGTAACTCATTACAAATAAATGTAACAGATGTCAAAACTTGTTGAAAAAAACACTTGAAAAACTGAAATCTGATAGTAAAAACTGAAGTGTTTTCAGGTACTGGTAACGAAAACGTGGTTTTTTTTCCTACAGAGTAGCAGGCTCAGAAAATCCCTCTTTTTCTTACACTGGTAACAACTTTCATAAAGATTTGCAAAATCATCTGTAAAGTGAAGAAGAGAAAGTTCTGAGCTCTTAAAGCCTTGAAGAGATGGAGAATGCACTACAAAAGCATACAATTTTGGCATGGTAACAGTCATCATCATTTTATCAGTGGCAGGCCCAGATTTTTTAGTTTAACAAATGGCTCAACAAGAAAGATGCAGTTAACACTGATGAAGAACAACCTCCAATCATCTTCTCCCCTTTCTTCAGCAATGGCATCCCATACTTGGAGGTTTTCTAGACTGCAGTTACAATATGTATTGTGATATAAATAACAAATAACATTGTTCTACTTCCCCAGATTTGAAATCCTGAAAGTTTGTGTATTTAATTCAACAGCCTCCCAAGATTGGCCCATTTCTCCTTACTCAACCTGTTTACTGGTTTGAAAGAAGCTCTTCAAAGCAAGGTTTCCTTTGTAAAAAAACAAGATTTTTCAGTGTCTAAAATGAAAACTCAAGAAAGCTCATCAGATTAAAAGTTGCTAAGTAAGTCTTTGCTAGTTTGCAGCACAGCTATTTCTACAATATGCTGCAGATCAAAGTGATGGCTTTGCATTTTTAAGCAAAATGGCCTTAAGGTCTTCATATAATTAAAAATGCAATTAAATTTCAGAAGTCATACTTACAATCATTCATTAAAAATATGATGTTCAGCCTGAAGAAGAGGACTCCAGAGGGACCTTACAGTGACTTTCCAATACCTCAAAGGGGCCTGTTAGAAGGCTGGGGAAGAACTGTTCACAATAGGAGAGGGCATGATGGTTTTAAGCTAGAACAGGGTAGATTTAGGTTGGCTATTAGGAAAAAGTTCTTTAATATGAGGGTGGTGGATCACTGGAACAAGTTGCCTAGAGAGGTGGTGGAGGACCCATCCCTGGAGACACTCAAGGTCAGGCTTGATGGGGCTCTGAGCAATCTGGTCGAGCTGGAGATGTCCCTGCTTACTGTAGGAGGGTTGGACTAGGTGACCTTTATAGGTCCCTTACAAAGGGAAGATATTAGAAAGTAGTGTCCAAAGCCAAAAGCTAATTCACTACCCCATCTGGAATTATCAAATGTAGATTTCATTTTCACAGCCATGAATTGTACAAAATGTCTTTTGCTCTCCTATGTAGTAAAGGAAAGTACAACTGTATTAAGTAACCATATTTCAGTCTCTGAATTGATTAGGATGAATGTAATTATGCTGTAATTGTGTATTCTTGCCTCACGTGGAATCTTGGTCTCTGAATGCAAACTAATCACTTCATTCACATTCATCAGGACATACTCTAGTCTATACAATATGAAGCAAAGCTAATATATTTCACACAAAAGTAACAAATTCACCCGAAATGCAGTTCCTCTTAAAGATATTCTTTAAGATATATATATATGTAAAGACAGAATCATAGACAGGCCATGCCTTTACATTAACTTCTCAGAAACTTTGTGGCTAGAAGAGCCAATCCTAAACAGCAAGTGAATGTGGATGTTTTCACCACAGCCATGAAGCTAGCAATCCGGTCAGATTTTATAAATTGTACTGCTTTTTTCTTTCCAATTTTTTAAATAATATATGACAAATTTCTACAATGAAAAATTCCTATTGTCAGCTACCAGCATAATGGCAACACAGCTACTCAAATATGACATTCTTTTCCATTGCTTTACTTACACCTAACTGCTTTTCTTTGCATTTGAAAAGAAAGGCATAAGTCACAGAAGGAAAGTAATAGGTTTTGGAGGGTAGTAAGTAGCAGCTTGATTTTGCCACTCCTGCCATGACCTCTAGAAGTTTTTAGAAGGAAACTTTACTTCGGAATTATTGCAAATTTTTGTATTTTAGGAGGTGAAAGAAATGCACAGGTAGAAAGGGTGAAATATCAGCATTATCTGTATTTCACGGAAAGCTTAAAAAAAAGCAGCAACTGTATTTGTATGGAATGCTCAAAGGAAGATCACCCTATTAAAGAAGTAGAAAATGCATCTACCACAGCAGTCCAAATTTTTCTATATCACACTTAATGGCAAATAAATTACACTGACATGAGGCCACAGTTTTTTTCAGCCTTTCTTCATAGAGACGCTACGCTGACAAAGAATACTGTCTTCTACAAAATCTGGGCTGTAAATCTGGGAGTGGTTGTACCAGGCTAAATACGGAATTTTGGTTCCCTCTCCCAGTAAATCTTCAGGGAAAATACGTAATTACTCTTCAGACACATACAGAATGTTACTCAAAAACACTGCGGAAGATAATCTGGAGAGCAGGCAACAATACAGTGAGCCTTTCTTATGGAAGTACATTTGTGATTTGAAACATTTTACCATGACTGCATCCAAGATAATGCATAACCAATGTCCTAGTCTGCCTACTATGATATAAATCCTAACACAAATACAGACACACACCCCCTACATGGCACAGCTCAGTAAGAGTGGAACTCCATTTAATCAGTACTATTCTAGATCTAAAATCATGGGTGTGCTGGCCACTCAAAGGTTTGGCTTCAGGCAGCCCCACTTCTCTTGTATGAGAAAATCATATCCAAAAATCCAGAATTGAGGCTTTTCTGATAATGTAGAAAAAAATGGGCCAAAGGCTTCCACTTTCTAATCATGAGACATGTTATCATGGCAACAAATTGTCTTACATGAACCAGTGCCTCACTTTAGCTGCAAATCAAATGCAGCTTTTCACAGTATCTTCTATATATGTTTTGACATGACGAGCTGGATGCAATCACCAGAATCTAGATCAGACCTCCTAAAGCAGTCAATGGGGAAAGATGAAATAAACTTATAGAGCCAACCAAGAATATGACCCATTTTGGAGAGCTCTTACATACACACTCAACCAGCAGAAGTGATTATGTCCAAGCTTTAACAACTGGACAATTTCATCTTGGATTGCACATTTTGTTTCCACAGTTTGTTTTCCCATTGATCTTAATGTAATCTGGCTTTCTTTTCTTTAACTTTGACTATGTTTTCTTTCAAAAATAGGCACTTTTATCATTAGTTTAGTTTAGTTGGGCCAAATTTTAGTAGACATGAAGGGCTAGGGCTTGGACATTAGGCCCAAGCCAGAGCTGACCTACAGGTGAACCCTGTATAGTTATTAAATTTTGTGGTGTAATTCTTAGTTTAAACTATCACTCACAAACAACTTAAGCTAAAGCCCAGATATTTTAGACACTTGTGGTTGACTGGTGCTGATGAACTGTCTAGAAGCTCTTGTGTAACTTGTGTGCAACAGACTATTAAAATATAGCTTTTGCTGATAATATGTCTAGGCAAGATATTTTAGGGAACAGCACCAATTGCAGCCTGGGCTCTGACCAAGCCTCAGTCTCAGTTGGTCGAGGGGGTGTATCATGACGTGTTTCTGAACAAAAAATATGCAAGTGATTCTGGTTTCCTGATTTGACATTATAAAGCTAGGACACTCTTGCAGCAAACTTTGGAGACCTCACCTATGAGTGGATGCACTGCATAGGATTTCCCAATTGCCGGGAAGGGCTACCCAGATTCTCGCTGCAACCGGGACTCCCCAGCAACTGCAGATCTGGATGATAGTAACATATTACGGGCAATTGGTCATGTATCTTTCTTAATCACTATAGCTGCTTCTTCTGTAGTAATGATTAGATGCATTATCGTGTTTTGCTTCAACTTTGCTGTAAGTATCTTAGTTTTGCTGTATTTGACTTCAGCAGATATTGTGTGTATTTGTTGTGGCTTTTGTATAATTTTTAACCTTATCCAGTAAAGATAAGCTAACCTCCTTGATTGAGCATCTGTGTCCTTTGTGCTGACCCTGTCCCTTTGGTAAAGCATAAGGTGGCAAAACAAGACAAAACTCACATTGACTTTAAAATTGAGCGACAGCTTTAGGATTATTTTTCCAGAACATGAGATCAAATTCAGCTCTAGTCATACACGTTTTTTTCCTTAATTCCTTTTCCAAATCTTCAACAGATGTAGGGAAAACAGGTAGACCTCATGCATAATTTTCAATGGAATTTAAGCCTATTGCTTCTGTTTGTAGGATTAATTTTTAATGTAAAGGGTTCCAGCAAAACTACACTGAGGCTGTAGGGGTGATGAAATGGTTATTCAGCATGGGGAAAGACCTTGTCCTGTGTTCATATCAAAGCAGGGAATACCACCAGGTATACACATACATGTAATTAATCCACTTCAAACATATAGTTAAAGTCAAATTTTGTCCTCTCCTATTTTGCTCAGGACTCACATTTAAATTCGGAAAAAACAGAATTGTATCATCTTCCGGGTACAACAGAGCGCTGCCATACAGTCATTGCCTCAGGGCAAATTAGGGTCTCTCTGGGCCATGAAGACAGGATTGATGAGGTAAAAAGAAATATAGGGATTGTAGGAAGAAGTCTGTTACAGTAAATCTTTTGCTGAAACAGAAAAGCCCTATCTCCTCGTTACATGTGCTACTGTTCTAGAACTCTCCTCCAAAACTCTTAAGTGCTAAAACTCTAAGCCTCTCAATCCACAGCTATTCCTTGGCTGGTAAACACAGAATGATTGACTGGGAGCTCTCAGAGTAGCTGAAAGAAATCATGAGGGGCAACGGGCACAAGCTGGAACACAGGAAATTCCATTGAAATACAAGGAAAAACTTTATAGTGAGGGTGACAGAGCACTGGAACAGGCTGCACAGGGAGGTTTGTGGAGCGCCCTTCTCTGGAGATATTCAAGACCCGCCTGAATGCAGTCCTGAGTAATGTGCTCTAGGAAATCATGCTTTAGCAGGGGAGCTGAACTAGATGATCTCTAGAGGTCCCTTCCAACTCTTACAATTTTGTGATTCTTTTATGAAGAGTTACTTCAAACCACAATGTCTGTTCTCCAAAGAGTAAAATTCTTAAGGACAGATGTAAATGTGCTGGTTTTTCAGTGCAATGAACCATTAAGATAACTTTGCAATCAGACTAATAATGGTTGAATAAATAATGCTTGATTCAGGAAATAAATTCCAAAGCAAATTCCTCCCTCCACCCTATCCTAAGCTAGAATTTAAAATATAAGTGATAGAAGTTTTAAAAAACTGTGTATTATGTAAAAATGTGAAAGATTTTCCTCTGGAAGAGGCTGGAATTCTTCTGGTATGGCATATAGGGAAATATGAACAAAGCCTCAGACTGACCCATTTCTTCTTAAAAACAGTCTCATTAGTAGACAGAAATTGTCTTGCACAGGTAATTAAAGTGACACCAAAGGGGAAGTGTAATTGGAAAGGATAAAGGCAAGGTGGATACTTAACTCTAATTGAAAATCAAGAGAACTCAAAGACTTAGGTCAACTCCAAACCTTGAAAAATATTTCACTAAAAGAAAAGAAATTTTAGCACAAGATTTGAGAAAAGTGGCTGGAGAACTGCTCAGAAGATAGGACAGTGTGCCCAGAAAGCCAACACCATACCGGCCTGCATCAGGAATAGTGTGACCAGCAGAACCAGGGAGGTGATCCTGCCCCTCTACTCAGTCTTCTTGAGGCTGCACCTTGAGTACTGTGCAGTTTTGGGCATCACAGTACAGGAAGGACATCGAGGTGCTGCCTGAGGGTGCAGAGAAGGGCATCTAGCCTGATGACAGGTCTAGAGAACAGGTCTTATGAAGAGTGTCTGAGAGAGCTGGGGCTGTTCAGCCTGGAGAAGAGGAGGCTAAGGGGAGACCTCATTGCCCTCTACAACTACCTGAAAGGAGGTTGTAGTGAGGTGGGTGTTGGCCTCTTCTCCCTGGTGACCAGTGATAGGACAAGAGGCAATGGGGTCAAACTGCATCGGAGGAGGTTCAGGCTGGATATTAGAAAATATTTATTCACAGAAAGGGTGGTGAGGCATTGGAATAGGCTGCCCAGGGAGGTGGTGGAGGCATCACCCCTGGAGATGTTAAAAAAAGGGGTAGACATGGTGTTTTGTAAGATGGTTTAGTGGTTAGGGGTTGTAAGGTGGATGGTTGGAAAGAGCTGCATTGAATGCACCTTTCACTTCAGTGCCATGAGTTTTAAGAATCTACCTTTTAAAAGATTGTAAGGTTTAAGTAATCTAAGATGTGCAAATTAAAGTGCTGAGATGGAAGGGCATCTAAGTTTTGTCAGATTAGGAAACATTATCAACAGGTGGCACATTTTAACATGGGTGTAAGTGGCAAGAGGAAAGTGGGGAACTGCTGCAACATAGCACAGCAGTCCAACATTTCATTGCATATTGTGTCTCTTGGTAATCAGCTAGTTAAAATCTTGCATAAGTTGACTGCAAAATCTTGCATCACATGAAGTGATACTCAGTCCTAGACAAGACCAAAGATCAAATGAGACAAGAATATATCTGAGGCTAAATAACACTGTAACCAATGGGTGGCAGATAGCTTAACCCTGCCTCAGGAGCATCCCTGAAACAACACCAGCATAGTTTCAAATCCATGAAGATGTTCTGCTTCAGGCTGGCTCGTACTACACCAGAGCTAATTCTCCTGAATCTTATTTTCTGAAGTGCTTCCTCTGATTTCAGTTGGTGTAGAGGGTACTCAGTGCTTCTGAAAAAGAAGGATTATGCATGAGCAGACATGCTCTGAAGTAGACGCTACACACAGCCAAAAAAGCCCCCAAAACACAAGCACTGTGAGTTTCCTCAGAGCAAACTTTGAAGTGTGCAGCTTTATAGTGATATGTTTAAATACCTCCAGCAACTACAGAACAGGAATAGAGATAAGAAAATAAAACCACCACCCTTACTACTATCAGTCTTGCAGTACTTTAGTCATCCAGATAAAACTGAGTCATGTTCACTTTTTCCATGCTATATGGCAGACAAAGAAACAAGCTGTAGTAGTTTCAGTAGGACAAGCCATTTTACATTTGGACAAGGCAATCTGCAAAAGGTGGATTTCTGAAACTGTGTCTGAGGAAATGTTACTGTCATCTTACTGAAAAAAAGAAATCAGAGGAGTGAATTGCATTGTTACCAAGAGATAGAATAGTGTGATTCTAAAAGTACATTTCTTTAGTGGTTTCACAGAAAAAAAATATATTTGAAGTAATATTTGCCTAAAACGCACAGAAATATAGATTAAATACAAACATAACTGTGTGACATATAAGCAATAGCAGCTATTACTGATTAGCCCACTGGTTATTCTCTATCAAAAAGTGCTCTATTTTGCATGCTCTTCAAGTAAAGAGCTGGGTCTCTCTGTCTGCATGGGGCCATTTTGCAGGAACTTCAGAGCTACAGTGCAGTTCTCTGCAACTGGCAAGCAAATACAGGAGGGTTTCCATTTATCTGGAACACAAACATTTTACATGCACTAGGGATATATTAGGGATGTAGATGTTACATTTTTCTTGGGTAATCATTTTTTTAAAGGACAAACACCACTGTAAGGTGACAACTATCAAAACCAAACCTGACTCTTACATGATAAATTCTGTCAGGTTGCACCATTTTTCAGAGTCCACTTTCTTCATCATATCTTCAAAGGATTTTCCACAAGCAGGCAACTTTTCTAACATGAGAAATTCATTGCAGAGATTAGTCTGTTCATGTGCACCTAGGCAAAATCAGAAAGCACCTTAAATCTCAAACACTGAAACAGAAGAAGCATGAACACATCACTCATTAACTTCTTGACATAATTCCGCTTGCCACTGATGTTGTACACCTAATATTCAGCTTTCTAAACAATTTCAGAAACCAGGTAAAATATACCTTTCCATAAGTGTATTGAAAACATAACTTAGTATAAAATACTATAGGTTACCATATTTAGTATAATCTTTTTAGACCTAGCATAGAGGAATGTACTTAGTCACTTTTCTAATCTTTACTTAGTTTCTTCTCATACAAACTTACAACTGCTCATTTGCATTTTTAGTTAAAACCTAACTGGAGTTACTGATCATATACTTCAGTGTAGAAAAAACTTCTCAAGCTTACACATGCATCCCATTCAACTAACTATATGACTTAAAATGTACTTCAACATTAGAAATTTTTGTACAACTTAACAACTAAAGGGTTTGAATTCCCACAGTCACAATTAAACTTTTAGTATATCCACTTTATATCCACAATTATCTACCATTATCAGATGTTGATGTTACAGCATACAACTACTTGCAAAGAAAGAGTTAACTTTGACTTGAGTAAGCCTGTATATATTTTGCAAACTGTAATGTCAACTCCACAATATTTAGAGTCAAAATGTTTCTCACCTAGCCCATGCCTACATTGGAATACATGATAGAATTTTGGTATTTCTAATAAAACTAAAATTCTGAAAAAAAATCTATTCAGACTAATGAATGCATTTAATTTTGATAAGGCTGTTTTGATTAACTAGTTAAATTGGTTTACCTTTATAAATGCCACTATTTTGAATGTTCTTCTATATACAAAATGCATACATTTTGTAGAATACTAAAACCTACCTACATGTATGTCAACATACTTAATATAAATGACTAAATTAAATGAGCTATTCCTGCTTTTCTTTACAGAAGCACAAATCTGGAAAAAGTATTAAGCTGAACAAAACTATAATGCTAACAAACCCATAAGCCAGTTAACCCTCCTCAGCACTCTGGAGGAACAGCTTTTTTTAAGAATAAAGCCAACAAGAACAAACCACTTCATAATTTTCAACCATAGAAAAAGTAAGTCACGTAGAATCAGGTCTTGCAGCTTTTCTTTCTGAACCTACACTGAGACTCTGTACACCGGGGAGACGAGGTATTCCTATTCCTTCTATTAGTTACTTTGAAAGCAGGACTCCAATACTGCAATTATTTGCTGTTTCTAATTTTGTGTGGTGACAGCCAAACCCACTGTGCGGTGAAATGAGGTCAAAGGTGTACATGCCTTTGGCTGACAAGAAGCCAGGTGCAGCCCTCATGCTCAACAGGGCACTGTTCTTTACTATTTGGTCCAAAAAAACTAAGGCAACATGACTGGTTTGAGGCTTCACATAATTACACAGCCATCAATCAGAACCATCAACATCTCCATTGGAAACGGAGCATGTGATTTTATGTTTTAAATGCCTCACCCATGATGGAGATGGCTCCTTAGGACCCTGGGCTGGAATGCCTTGTAATTTAAGTCCAGCTAGTGCAGCTGAATCCTTAGGTGGGAAGCCACTGACTCAGTGATGCCACGTGCCAAACAACAGGCAGCCATCACATCTGACCAAAGAAACACTTTGCTTTGCTTTCCAAGAGCAGCAGGCCCTTAACTGGACAGCCTATGATGAACCTGTGACCCTAAACCTACTACTTCACGCATAGCACAAACCTCTCCAAGTGTACGGCTGGACAGTCAGTGACTCATGGGGATCTAACCCTACCTCTTTCATCACGTCTGACTGTTAGAGCTCTAAGAACTGAGTCTTCATCCATTTCAGAAAAACATAAGAACTACTATTCATCACCAGTGATAGAAATGGTGAAAATTATGAAACAGAGACAGTGTATTTTTGTCCTTGGGAAGTTAACATGATAGCACAGACCCTGCCTATTTAAACATTCCCTCCAATTAATCTGGCAGCTGCAGCACTTAAAAGTTATCCTTTCCACGGCTAGACCTGCATATGAACACTAAACCTAGGCAGAATTTAAAACCAGATATGAATATTGCATAGCTGGCAACGTAAACCTTGTGTTGATGCTTTGATAAAAGTTAAGCAAAGCTGCCCTCCCTGGCAGAGTATTCTAAACAGCAAGCTACCACTTGATTAATAAACCTATAAATCAAAGAGAATACAAGTTTCTCCTCCATTACATCACGTGCACTGAAAATTTACTCGAGCCTCTTCCAGGCAGAGTGTTTAAATGGATTTTTCCATGGCCTTGTTGTTTTTTTTTTCAGTTGGCTCTCTTCAGAAATCAAATATTTTGCAAGGGAATAGAAAAAGTTATGACAGAGTCATCTGACAGGAACAACCTGATGACATGAGCCAAAGAGATTCAAAACTATGAACATTTCCACAGTTTTACCATCACTATTGAAACCAACCTTTACAAAACACTACAACACACTCTGCTCATACAGTCAGTGGAGAAGACCAACTGTAAAAAATGCATGACAGCTGACTAATTTAAATGATATAGAACAGAGGCACTTCTCAAATGGCTGCCACTAACAAAGCAGAAACAGAAGTTTGAATTTTAGAAGTAAAGCTCACCTGCAAATCCAAGCATCGTTAGACCGTTAACTAAAAGGGGGAGAAAAAGAGAGCTTGATTAGATGTCTCCATATTATCATACAAAATAATTAGTGCAGATAGAAGCAAACAAGCACAATTTAGGCTTCAACAAAATAGTCAAAATGTTCATTCAAACATTAGTTTCAGTTTTATTGAAAGAGTGTGTCTGATTGGAAATATTAACATCTAGAGAACATTAGGTTTTCAAATTATTTTTATCTATCCTTTAAAAGTCTGAGTCATGCAAACTTATTATGTGTCTATCCACACGACTCTTTCCTGTAACTTTCAACATTAAAGACTAGGAACAGGCATATTTTTACTGTAAATTTCTTGAGGGTAAAAAAGTTTGAGAAGATAACGCATTTGCTCAAAATTTAAGTGAACTGCACATTTTAAAGTGTAGAGCAAATAAATCATTTTGCTATTAAAATTAAGCAAGCACAGAATCATAAATGTGTGCTCTATTAATTTTGCAATGTAATATTATGTTTCATTGTCTCCTCCTTTTGTACACTGAATTTGTACATTTTGATAAACATTACTTTCAAAACTCATAAGCTTCTCATGTGGATGTTAGCTAACACACGTACATCTGAAGAGCATCCAAATGGAAACACAGACTATGCAAATACAAAGAGTCTTCTGATCAGGGAATTGTACAACATCCAGATGGATTCTATTAACAGAAGCCGACTGTGTTCGCACGGCTACAGCCACACTTAAGATTTGCAAATACAGCTTGGATGGATGTGGCTTCATTTTATTATGTCCCACTAAAAAAAAAAAATTGCTGACAAATTCTTATAGTGTTAGCTTTGCATCAGAAATTAAATGAGTATTTCACACAGATGGGTGCCTCCTGCTTCTTGTTCATACTCTATGTGTCACTCTAGTAACATGAATCAAGATACACATAGCAGAGTATCAGTCCCAGTTACATTGATCTAGACAGTGCCTACTCTGAGATACATCAAGCTCTCAACTGAGTTAAGTGCAAATTACTGCATACATACACCTGAGAGTATTTAGATCCTTCTAAGGAACATATTTTGTTTCCAGAGAAGCATTAATCTCTGTCTTAGCTAATAATGAGCCAAGATGTACTGAAACTCTGAAGAGCAAGAAGTCATGTATCAGAAAATTCTGTTGCATCCAAACTCAGAGAGTTGAAACTCCATTATGCATTCTGATGGCTCTGTTTCTTTCACAAATGTAACACTTTTCTTTCCAGGCTATTAGCCGTTATGCTAGTAAATCTACTTGAGTCCCAGGGCAGGTTTTTCTTTAATCTTCACTTGAAAATGTACCTTATCAACTGCAGAAAACTGAAGATAAAACTAAAAGCACACAATCTTAGTGGAAGCCAAACCTAACCATTTTGAGGAAACAATCTAAATGCAGACAGGTGTCCTACATGCTCACCTTGAGAACCATAGACTGTACCTCCAATTCTTCGCAACTCCTATAACTGATATATAGATCCTTCATAGTATTTGCTGCAGTAATGTTCACAAGACACGGTGAGGTAAATAAAACAGAATTTAAAATGAGACGGAATCACTAAGAAGATATGCCCATCTTTTACAGATGAGAGGTTGAGTAACTACACCAGTGCCAGGCAGGGAAGCTGTGATAAACCAAGTGCCAAATAAAAGCTCACGGTTTTGTGGTCACAAATCCCCCTGCGCCCAGGAAAATGTGGCTTTTGCATTTTCTGATCTGCTTATAACAATGTCACACGGGATGTGTCACACCTGTCCTCAACCCAAAGACTCCAGATACCTTCAGAGAAGTGTAAAACAACAATCTAGATCACCACATGCTATCATGCCCATTCCCCTTTATTTTCTCTACTCCCTGTGCTGGCTTGGTTTGGCAGATTTTTTGATAGTGGGGGAAGGGCCACAGGAGTGGCTCCTGTAAGAAGCTGAGAAACTCCCTCTGCTCCAAAACCAGCCAAGAAGCTATGAGAGGGAAAATAGATGCACATCTGCAATTAACATACGAAAGAACTGAGGTAAGACCTGAGCAGAGCTAACACTTAAAAAAAGGAGGAAGAGCTGTGCTGAGGAGGCAGAGCGGCGCTGGTGGTTGGTGAAGAAGGGGAAGAAGGTGCCCTAGAAGAAGCTTCCCTGGAACCTATGGCGAGATGGCAGGCTGTCCCCCTGCACTCATGGTGGAACACTCCCTGAAGATGCCAGGAGGGGTGCACTTGGCCAGTGGACTTGGATTTTGTGGCCAGTGGACTCTGATTATGCAGCTGTGGAAGACCCTGGTGCCAGGGGAGTAGGCTGTTTCCAAAGCAGCCCATGACTCTGTGGGAAGCCAACACTGGAGCAGCTTGCTCAGGACCTAGTATGAAGGACTTGTGAAGGAAAGGTCCATGGAGGACACTCTCCCATTGGAAGGGAGCCCCTGGGGAAGGAGGGAAAGACTGTAAGGAATCCTTCTTCCTGAGGAGGATGGAGTAAAAAGAACCACCAGACTGTGAATTGACTTTAAACCCCATCCCCTCTCCCCCTGTGCCACTGGAGGGAAGGAGGGAAAGAAACCAGGAACAAAGCAATTTGGGCTTGGGAAGAAGGGAGGGTTGGGGATAACGTATGTAAGCCCTGCTCTTTGTATTGTCTGTGTCCTGTCTGTATTTGATTAGTGTGCAATTAAATTATTATTTTTTCCCCAAGTTGAGTCTGTTTTGCCTGGGACCTTAATCGGTGAAGAACCCTCCTTGTCCGTTGTCTCGACCCATGAGCTTTGTCCTCCTCACCCCAGAATGTGTGTGAGGGGGAATTTGAGTAAGATCCACTGGGAAAGTAAAACCAGCCAGCTGGGGGCTATTCCTCCTCTAATTGAGGAGAAGAGAAGGGGCGATCTGTGATTCAACTCAAGTTTTTCTAGCCCGGGTCGAACTCAGACCGCAACAGACAGTTAACAACAATTTTGGATTAGAATTTGATTCCTGCAGAGCAAGAAAAGCATGGAAGGAAGCAATTTAAGCTTTTATATTTCATCAGTAAAAATCAAAGAGGGAGCATCACTACAGGCATGAACTGTTCAGTCTCATGTTTCCCAGCTTTTCAGTGACTGCAAAGAAATGTGACAACTATTCTGTTGTTGGCAATTTTTCAGAACAGGAATTCCAATTATTGTTCTTTACATTCCTCTGTTCTCTTTAAATAATTATTTACTTATTGTATGTTTAGTGTTGATTTATTAAATAAATATTTAGATTAAACACATCGGTTCAATGACAGGGAGAGGATTACTTAATAATCGACTAAACACTAAGATCTGTATTATAACATAAGTCACATGACTCATCCTGAAATGTCACATTTTCTTCACCTCTTTTCTGTTCCATTATGTTTTTTTATTAAGCACTGTGTAACGGAAATACAAAATGTTTTTTTTTACAGCCTCTGGCTTTCAGAAAGTGGATGAACTAAATATTCCCACAGCAGAATCAATTGCTTCAAGTAAACTCTCTTCACACTGCTTTAGAAGAATAATGTAGACAAATGTGCTCCTTGATGGAAAACCCAACTTGAGATCCTTTCAGAAAGTAAAACTGAAGATGAATAAGAGGAGTTCCTTTGTTTCTAGATTAGGAATAAACTTGTGCACTGGCAACTGTCTAAAGATGACACTGAACAACAACACAGGGACTACAATCTCATTTAAGGTGTCTCAAAGAGAGTTCCAGAGGACTACGATCCTCAGGAGGTGCTACAGCCTACAGCTAGCAGAGATGAGCAAAACAGCTTTCCTGATAAACACAAGCCATCTCTGGCCAGATTCACTTTCATGCATGTTCCCCAGGCTGTTAGGAAAATACTGTTAAGCAGGATGTATCCATGGGCCTTCCAGAGGCTTCATGCTCCTTGTTGTCACCTAACTTTTGTCTGTGAGGCCTGGTCTTCTGGATCTTGGGATACAGTGATTGTCAAACATACGTATATTCTCTAAACCAAACAGGTCATAGCTCTTAATAATATATTATAACCAATAAATACATGTCTAGTAAGAGGATGAGAACATCTTTCTTTTCATCCGCCAAACATCCGCATTTCTTCAGGTTCTCCATTTTACATCAACTACGGAAACGACAACAGAACTACTAAGACTTTTTCAAGTTCTCAAGCAGGAACCAGAAGCATGTTAAGCACACTGTGCCAGGACCTCTGTCTTACCACTCAGTCCTCTCAGAAAATGTTAACAAAATGACTTAGTAACATGATGATCTCTCTCTGCCTAAAAGATAACTGTGAAGTGCTCCAAGTCATGGGAAAGGTACATCAACAAATGTGGCACCATAGTTCAGACTTATTCCCCCAAAAAGCTTGCCATTACTGTGGAGAGACACCCCCACAACACAGGTGAACTGTGATAGCCACCAAATTTGGTCATCCACATCCACAACCTCAGTCTGACACCGTACAACCTGATCACCTGGAAGCACACATTTGATCCAATGGGTGCTCATTACTGTAACCAAACTGCATGTCCTTAGTTGAAAAGGCAGGAAAACAAAAGAAAGTGTGTGTGATGTGATAAGGTTTCCCTATAACAAGGAAATACAAGGTCAGAACAATACTGACTTTACCTGTCCATCTGTGAATGAGTGGAGTGAGTGTGGAAAAACATCCCTCAAGGCAAGTAAGGACTCTAATCTGCACCTGTGGAGTAGCCTGAAAAAGTAGCTTGGAGAAGCCAAAAACATTTTAACATTTATTTTTTTCTTTTTAAAATAATCTTGTGAAGGGGAAATGATCCATGAACATTTCACAGATGAGGGCACACTCTCTTCTGAGGAAATGTTTAAAACCACGGGACCCTTGACAGGCAGAACATTTAAATCAAGATACTTCCACCCTAAAAGGCCTGGGAAATTTTTTTTTTTTTTCCTTTTCTGAACAGAATACAAAAATCCTCACCTTGCACATCCACCTTCTCTCTCTCAGCTTCCTAATGCTGTTACATACTCTGTTGAATCATTACATCAATGTAATTTCAGTGGAGTTACACTTTCAGTGAATTCTAAGTCTGCCATGAAAAAAGTTGGCCTCATCGTTCAAATGTGAGTTATTTTTCTTCAGTAACCCAGCTCATATACCAGTGCTCCTGACCTCTGGGATATTCAACTACAAAATTACGAAACATTGCCATGAAGAAATCACAAGAGCAATAAAACACTAACAAAATAAAACTTCAGATCACAACAGCATCCTTGCTCCAAGGAATACTGAATACAGATCCTTGGCAGCCTGGCACGACAGCATGATCCCTGCACACCATAATTTCCCTGATTGGACATCCACATAACAAACTTCACACAGCAGCAGACTGGCATAGGAAATTTCTTAGGCCAATTCTGGAGTAAATCATTACTCTCAGTAGATCTGAGAAGCAGAACTGAAACCCACAGAAGCACAAATTTCCAGGTATCCCCTTCCAAGGCACAGTGCCCAGCCAGCAAGGCAGGGCACATCTGGTTGCTCATGCCAAACCCAGTGCTTCTCAGCTTCCATTTTCTGTATTTTCTTTCATTTCACATTTCTTAACACAGTTCTTTTGCTTTGTTTTTCAAATAGCATGTGCCATTAAAGGAGTAAGAAGATATGAGAATGAAAGCCTTAAGCTTCTCTTTCACCTTTCCACCATCTACAATCCTCATATACTGACTGTATTGAAAGTTGAGCAACATTACTTCTGAGTAACTGCAACAAAGCCTGTACTAGTATGTTTAATAAAAAACCTTACAGTAAAAGGTGTAAATAAATTAACAAGATAGTACAATTTTTAAATCAAAGTCTTCTTAACAGCCATTAATAATACCTGTCCTGTTCTTCTTTCATGCCAGTATCATACTATGAAAGTTTAAAAGGACGGTACTATGTCAGACCTTGTTAACCAAAAGGCATTTCAGCAACAGCAGAGTTTACATTTACATGGGGAAATTAAGACTGTGCTAGGAATATGCCAGTTAACAAGTATGGAAAACCAAAAAAAGTAAACACTGTACAGAAAAATGTTAAATGATATTTCTTCTTGAGCCAAGAGCATTGCTAGGGATTGCAGAAGAAATCATTGATCATGGTTTGTGAAGCCAGGTTAAAACAGTGAACATGACCAACCCTGAAGAAAGAGGAAGCTCTTAAGAAGATCTTCTGATCTGTACATTTTAGAACTCTGGAATGCTTGAAGAGTAGCCTTGAATCCCTGCTGCACAGCCACCCTATTGTAGTCACTATCCAAATCATTTTTGAAGAGGCTTTTTCTCAAGCTTTGCCCCTATAAATAACAAAAATTACTTCAATAACTTGAGAATAAAGCAAAAGCTCCTTTTGGGGGTTACACAAATAAAATGTCTTTGTAAAGCCAGCTGCAACACAATTTATGTCCCTCTATTCAAAAAAAGCATTAGAGCTAACTGTCTTATTGTGTGACTGTTTCCTCAGCTGACACTTCTCTTTTGTAACTGGGACTTCAGTATCACTAGAGCAGGCAACTTAGTTTTGCATAAAAACAACCTTTCCTGCATTGCTATGGAAGCTTTTTTTAACTCTTTACTGATGCCCTGAGGGAGTAAGTGATGTGCTTTAACTCAATGTGGCTTAAAGAAAAGACCACTCCATACACCTCCAGCCACTTAACTGCATATTCAGATTTTTCAGCCCTGTAAAATTGGAAAATGCAAGTCTAGACATAATCTCATCAAGATTGGTTATTCTCTATTGATTCATCGAACATAATGGTTTAACTCAAACACCATCTGTGAAGTGTAAAACAATTTATTTAAACCCAAGTGCTTTCACAGCCTCTGAGATATTTTTCTTGGGCTGAAATTTTCCATGGTTTTGCTCTCCATACTGTGGTGAGTCTTTTTTTCAACTTTAAGTCTGAGGGAAATCTTCCTCAGGATTTTTGAGTTACACAAGAATCCTTGCCTTTCAACAGAAAGGAGAGTAGGGAAGTACAAGGACTTCCCTCATTTTGCAGGTGTGTCAACAATTCTCCTTACAAATAGGTTTATTTTAAAACCCTGCAGAGTGATACACTCCAAGGCCAGAAGGAAACCCTCATATCATCCAGATCTACCCCTTTTATAACACAAAGTAAAGAAAGTCTACCAATTATTTCTGCACCATATCTATAATGTCTACTCAACTGTCAGGATATTCTTCATAAACATTTCTAATGTAGATTTCGAGATTGCAAATGATGGAGAACCCCCCATTTCCTATAGGAGGTGTTTATTTTGTATTATTTCTGCCAACGCTTCTGATTTCTTTGACAAATTTGCATGATAAAATACGAAGCAGCTGGAGGAAAAGAAAACCCAAATGTGTCCAAGGCATACTCAGCACACAACAGTCAAAATTTTCAGCAGACAAGTATAGGATCAAACATCCTTATGGTGCAGTAATGCATATTCTTCTTGTTCTGTACTGCCCCACCAAAAAGGTAAGAAGAGGAGTTGGAACTTTTTCAGGAAAGACAGACAAGGAAGGAGAGGTGGTGGTGTGACCCTGTATATTAGGAATTGTTATGATTGTCTAGAACTAGGCTATAATGATAACAAGGTAGAGTGCATTTGGATCAGGATTAGGGGCAACACCAACAAGGCTGATATTGCTGTAGGAATCTGCTATAGACCTTCCAACAAGGGAAGTGAGGTGGACGAACTGTTCTATAAATACCTGGGCAGAACTGCATGGTCGTTCGCCCTTGTTCTTGTGGAGGACTCAACTTCCCTAATGCTTGCTGGAACTACAACACAGCAGACAGGGAACAGTCTCGAAGGTTCCTGGTATGCGTCAAAGATAACTTCCTTAAACAGCTGCTGAGCGAACTAACCAGGCAAGGTGTCCTGCTAGGCCTGCTCTTTGTGAACAGGGAAGGGGTGGTAGGAAATGTGATGGTTGGAGGCTGTCTTGGGCACAGCGACCACAAACTGTTACAGTTCTCTATTCTTAGAGATGCCAGGAGGGGGGGCAGCAAAACTGCCACCCTACGCTTCTGAAGGGCAAACTTTACCTTGTTCAATACTCTGATTGCCAGAAGCCCTTGGGAATCTGTTCTGAAGGGTATAGGAAGGCTGAACACTCTTCAAGGAGGAAGTCTTGAAGGCACAGGAGCAGGCCATCCTCATGTGCTGTAAGGCAAGCAGGTGGCATAGAAGACCAGCCTGGCTGAACAGGGAGCTTTGGCTGATGCTCAGGGAGAAAAAGAGAGGTGCTGGAGAGGGTGCAGAGAAAGGCAACTAGGCTGATGAGGGGGCCTGAAGAACAGGTCTTATAAGAGGTTGAAGGAGCTGGGGCTGTTCAGCCTGGAAAAGAGGCTACGGGGAGACCTCATCATCCTCTACAACTACGTGAAAGGAGGTTGTAGTGAGGTGGGTGCTGTCCTCTTCTTCCTGGTGACCAGTGATAGGACAAGAGGCAATGGGGTCAAACTGCACCAGAGGAGGTTCAGGCTGGATATTAGAAAATATTTATTCACAGAAAGGGTAGTGAGGCATTGGAATAGGCTGCCCAGGGAGGTGGTGGAGGCACCATCCCTGGAGATGTTAAAAAAAGGGGTAGACATGGTGTTTCATAAGACAATTTAGTGGTTAGGGGTTGTAGCGTGGATGGTTGGACTTGATGAACTTGAAGGTCTTTTCCAATCTTGACGACTCTATGATTCCATGATTCTGTGAATTTACTTTAATTAAAACTCACTAAAAATACCAGGCTCAAAATATTATGTTACTACACAGAGGGAAATTTTCCCCATTATTAAAAATATTTAATTAAATGCAAGAAAAGAGCATTAACATTTATTCCCAACATTTAAAAACGCAAAAAGACATTAAAATACAAGTATTTTTAGGATCTTAATTTTCCTTTGACCTTTCTTCACATTGCTCTGACTTTCTTGGCGTTTCCCATTTACACTAGAGCTAGTTAAAGAGAAACTGGTTATTCCAGCAACACTACCTCTACTTTCTTGTGCATCACTAAGTAGTTTATGGCAGAACACTTCCCACCCCAAACGTACCTCTGGAAATCTGCTCAGCAGCAACATTAACTAACAGCAAAGTCTGACTTTCCTGAATGCAAATCCATCTCAGGTCCACTGCTCAAAAATAAGGAAGAAGATTTCCATTATTTGTTAATATGATGCAGTAAGTTATAACTTTGAGCTTATAAAAAACTTTATATCAACCTGCTTCTCTAAAAATAAAAATAGGAATAGAGGAGATTTCACACATACTGTATGACAGTGTTTCCATGGAAATACTAGATTTGGGCATCTCTGAGTTGAAAGCCAAAACAAATGTATTTCTCCTATTTCACTTGAATGTGTAATCTTAATGCTGTTTCATAGTGAGTGTATATCACACATTGCTAAATACATTTAAAGAAATCTCTTCTAATATAAAATTGGACAAGTTAGGTTATTGATACATGGAGATCCTTGAGAAGCTCATGAACTCAAGGGGCACGGAAGGACAGCATAACATTCCCACCAAAAAAATGTGAATGTTTCACACCTCCATGTGGCTACATGGCAGCAAAGCTCTGATGCCAAGGCTGAAATACCCTTCGAGCAGAGGGACCCCTCTACTTCAAAGTTGCAGAATGTCTCTGGGTACCCCACAAATAAGCTGAGTCTCTTCAAACATTGAGATTGACTGCAGTCAATCACATGGTATTTGCACTGCCACATCAGTAGAACAACTTCCTCACAGCCTTGAAGATACCCTTCTTTGCACAGAGAGTGAGGGAGAGAGGGGACTATAGCACAAAGCTGAAGTTTGAGAGCTTAAGTCTTGGAAGAAACCTTGACTTTGTGTCCAGGTTGATGAGCACCTGAATGACTTCTACAAGATGATATTTCTGTCCCAGTATCTCCCAGTCTTTTCACAGTACTCTAAAGCCATGAACTTTCTCTTCCTTTCTACTGAAGGCTGGAGGGTCACACAGACTGAGAGCAGCACACTCTCTCAAATCCTGAATGATATATTTTGAGACAATAAAAATACAATAATACTTTCTTCAGATTATAATCTTTAGCATCAATCACTCTGCACACAAAAGAAGAAATTGGTCAATTTCAGCATTTGTAAACAAAATTCTAAATTTCTATAAGAAGTGACAGTCAGTACTAGCCAATATGAACCACAGTATTTTCTCTCACATGACACACAGCATTTTTTCCCAGATCATGCTCTCCAAAAAAAAGGCAAATTAGTGACATTTATTAGGGTTTGAAAGTAATAAGACAGACGCCTTATTGTAGGGTGCAGTGTTTCTGCATAGTCCTTCGCTTACTCTTCTTAATCTGGTTAGATGTGAACAAGATGTGCTTTCATTAGCCCGGTGCTGTTCTAGGGCCCCAGCAGTGCCTATCACACTGTTCTCTTCACATCTGAGTGTCCTTAGTTTGGAGCATAGGTGGAGCCAGTGACATCCTATCTGCACTTTCTTTTCAAGCATTTAGAGAGGAACAAAGCTGCCTCCTCTTTTCAGACTAGTTTCAGGGAAGTAAGCAGGTGAACAGATACTAAAGAGTTCCACAAGACCAAAAACTTGTGGAAAAGGCAACTTTATCTTATTCTGCTTTCCTTATTCTTTCTTCATACTCACACATCTTCCTCCCAAATGATCTGTAAGTTCTTCAGTCAGCTTTTTAGGTTGTTCTAGATATAGTCACATAAAATCATATCCTTTTTAAATTTATCTTCCAGCTTATCTCAATTAAAGCCTGGCTGTGAAGAGACTCTTAGAAAAAAGAACACACTATTTTAATCAAACACAAAATAATACACTTACACACTTCTGTTCTGAAATAAGATGGTTTGTGTGACAGCTTTCACTAAAATAGAAAGATGTGAATTAAAACAGGCTTCATTACATTTGTGATAATTAATCTCCTTACAAATGAGAACAGTTTGCTCTCTTTATACCTCTCTCTCAAGCACTGATTTCAACAGCAAAGAAACAAATATTAGCAAATATTTTTTCATAAAGGATTCCTTCACTGTATTTCTTTTTTTGGTAGGACAAACTGGAATGTCATTTGTTTGCCTCCAAGCCATCCAATCCACTCTGTTATCAGCAGAGAGCTGGCAGAAACTAAACCAAAACTGAAACAAAAACCAGTACAAACCCCACCAGTGTTTCAATGTTCAAATACAACTTAATGGGTGAAACCTTCCTGAGCTCCCCTTCAGCTGCCTCAGTAGTGCTTAAGACCCTTTCCTTGAAATATTGTGGTTTGTGTATATCTATACCTATAGCAGTACCTGTCTATCTCACTAGGTATTTCTAGCTTCAGTTCACAGCTTCTGGCAGCTTGCTTCACAGGTTTGGCTAAAACAAACCAAAAACCTCAAAGCTATTTAAAAACCTAACTACTGTGTAGCAAGGAAAATCTTACTAATTTAAAAGCAAGAGTTTACTAGCTAAATGGATTCCAGGATTGGATCTCATTGGAGTAAATCAGGTAAAGTAAATCAGGTTCAGAAAGCCTATTTTCTTCCATCCCACCTTCAAGCTGGAGCTCCCTTGAAACACTGAGCGCCATTCCTGCTGGCTGCTGGGGCAAAGGCAGCTGGAGATGGTATTTGATGCTCTGTGCTACCACTTGCAGTCCATTTGTATTCACTACAGACAACTCAACAAGGACGGAAAATAACTGCCGTTTGTCCTGTCAAGCGCACATATTATGCACCTCTCATCTGTTGTTCATGCAGACCTCAGAGAAAGGGCAACACCTTCCCAAGACAGGGACCAGCAGACACAGAAAGGCCGAAGGAAGTCTGGATCCAAGAGCAAGTTGGAATAGAGTTTGTATTTACACTTCGCTCTTTGCTTTCAGGATGGATATTGATGGGGTCGGCCAACTGCCTTCCTGTTTGCTTCGTGTTGAAAATCGCCTCTTCAGAAAACAAAGCATCGTTTTAGTAGAGAGACTCTCTGGTCTCTCTCAAAATCAGATGTTCTGCCTTGCAAAGGTTTCTTTGTTTTACAAGCACACCCACCTGGGTCTATTAAATTGAAGCCTCCCACAATGGTTTTCCCTTTCTTCATTCCAGCCTTCGCAGCTGCAGAGCAGCATGACACATTCATAAGAAAATAACAGTAAAAAATCTTTGATTTGGTTTTCAAACTTTAACCCAACAAAACTGTTTCCTGTTTGGTTAGTTTTTTTCCTCATTAGAGTCCAAACTCCCCTGGAGTTACAGACGCTGTGTTCCACCAAGAGGAGCTTGAGACCTTAGAGAATCCAGCCTTTAATACACAGCTTTTTCATGGTTGTTTGCAGGATGATATATGGTCCTTAAAATAGAAAGCAAGGCTATATTCCCACCTTCCTGACTGCCCTGTTGTTCACCTCTGGCCAAAATGCTAAGCCTCTCCAACTGCTGTGAAAGAGGATTATGAAAAGCTAACAATAACAACTATGGATAGTCTTCGACATCTGCATAGGAAAACTGCTCTAGAGAAGAACCACACCATCTCTCTCTCTATGGGTACACATACAGATACAGAGAAAGATTTCTCTAGAATTTTTTTTTTTTTTTAAATCAGCTTTACTCAGGTAGCAACTTTCAATGCATATACAAAAAACACAACTAAAATGCAGTTATTACGTAAAGAATAAAGAAGCTAATGCTTGGACAGGGATGCCAAAACAGCAACTACTTGTGTAAAAAACCTACTTGGTCTGTTAAAAGTCTTAGCCTTTCAGTTTCTCCTTTTATCTTCTCCTTGTCTCTGTTTCCATACACAGAAGTGGATTAAAATAATCTGGTATTATGGTAAATACTTTGTTAGTTCTGGGGCACTTAGATCTTGCAGTAAGTAGGTATCTTCTAAGTATCTCCATCTCTGCTAGGACAAAGTACAGAGAATTTTACCTGACAGCTGGCTTTTCCAGCTCTGCATCTCACTCCATTCTGGATGTTATCAGCACCAGGTACCTCAGTTCACACATTCCTTCCCCCTCAATACACACACACACACATCAAATCCAACTTTTCCTGCAATCAGTGAGCTTCCAGCAAACAAACACACTGCCTTTTTTGCCATTACCCCTAAGGAGGGACAGATGGTTCTTCATACTGACAATGTTTCAAGAGCCCTAGGCAGAAAGATATGCATAAAGCAGGGGTCTGAGGTTACAGAGGTACAGTCCCCACAAAGACAAGTCCCCCAAGCTTCCTACTGGATTCAGTGAGAGCTAACACAAGAATCCTAGCAAGAGTTTTACCTTAATGAGACATCATGAGTCTCTGGTTAATCAAAATAAGCTACAAGGAAAAAGGCAGGAAAGCACATTCAATTCAAGTAAAAAATCCTGAAACAACTGGTATTAAAAGTGTGTTTGTATTACTCAAAGAAGAACTTTAGTTTTCTACAACTTAAGGCTTCCTTAGTAAAAAGGTCGATTTCACATCTTAAAATTTTCAGGGCTTTTCTACTAGGAAATTAGTCTAATTTCATTAGCTCTTGATTATATCTGTTCCTTCAGATTTCAATCAAAAGTAATGCATTATCAGTTAACAGGTATCTTTAAAATATTTTTTCCCCCCTGTGTTATTCTATTAAGAAAACAACTAGCACAGGCAAAACTGTCTAGCACTATCGATTTACAAGTGTCTCTCTGGTGGAAAATGTAATTTTGTAGCTTTCTGAACTACAGGAATACTCATTCGCTAAAAATAAATCTCCAGTGAGCAATTTTGATTTGTGAAAGTCACAGTAACATCAGAACGTCTTCCTATAGAAAAAGATTACTGCGTGGTTCCCAGAATTCAAGACAGCATAAATCTTTCACAAGTCAAGAGAGGTATTGGCCTTTTTTTTTCTATTCCTTTTTAGTTGGGAAATAATAGAAAAAATGAGCAATTAAAGTAAGATTCTAGCAGTCCTCAAGCCACAGAGAATCAGAAAATGTGTTTGACGTGTCATTGTTTGACAGACCAGGTCAAGACAATGATCCTGAATACTGCTAATACAACTATCTGTTCATTTGTGAGTCTTTTCATAGAAAGATGTGCAGTGTTTACCCACTTTGTACTTTGGAAGCAGCATAAAGTCAACAAACACAGTTATAAAGTCCTCAGGTAAACCTTCTAAATATACGAGGCCTGAATCAACCACTTCCCATTTGTGGTTTTACTGTTGAGTGAAGATCAGAATTGACTTCTCTCGGTAACTTTTGACCTGACTGCAAACCTGGAGGTCCTAAAACAAGATACCTGACAAGTTAAAAAACCATGTTTTTCTGTCAGTAGCGTTACTCTTACTTTAAGTGAAAGATCTGAAGTATGTCCGCACTTTTACAACTGTCCATTCGTAACTCAACCACTCAAACGGTAATCAACCCCTTGCCTGCAGTAGAAAACCTTCCCCCACGGCCAAACAGGTCTCCCCTGGAATCGGCCTTGAGACCCGAGATTGAAAGCCAGACTAAAGCTATAAGTCGGCGAGATCGTTTTCCCTTGGGGGCTACGGCGCCCTGTTCGGTGTTTCGGGGCTCCTCCCGGAGGTGAGTGGCTGGCCTTGGGTTGCTGAACTGGACCAGAGCCATGGATAGCGCGCTCGGCTGAAAGTCTCCCGCCTCGAAGCCGCCGCTGTGCTCGGGACGGAGAGCCCAAGGCAAACCTGCCCTGACCGCAGGCCCCCGCTGCGCGGCCAGACACATCCGCAAGGCCCTGCCTGCCGGCTCTCCTGGAAGCCCCTGAAGGGACCCCCAGAAAAAAGCCGCTTGCCAAAGGATGCTCTTGCAAGGAGGAGGGGAGGGGGAAGGCTCACATCCCCACGCCTCGGCCGAAACCTCTTCCCGTGCGGGCTGCGCACACACCGCGAGGATGTTCGGCCGGACCCCGCCGCCAGCATCCAGGACGGTAGCGGCGAGCCCCGCTGCAGGCTGCCGGCGGGGCCCCCGGCTACACCCCCCCCACACACACTTACCCCACAGCAGTAAGACCAGGAGCGGCTGCCGGCAGCAGTTCGGCGCCTCCATCCCAGCGAGGGGCCGCGGGGGACGGAGGCCGCATGGGGCAGCCTCCCTGGAGGCGCGCAGGGCCCGGACCCGCCTCAGCTCCCCGGCCGTGGAGGCTCTTCATGCCTCGCCGTCCAGCCCACGGCGGCAGCGGCGGGGGCGGGCGCGTATTGGAGCAACTCCCGCGCTCCTCGTAAGCCGTGAGCAAGGAAAAGGGAGGCGGCTCCCGCGGCCGCGCGGGGCGCGTGGAGCGGGGAGGGTGGGGTCTGCACTAGGGGGTCGTGAGTGTGTGCGCAACGCGCGGAGAGTGTGCAAGCGTGCGTGTGTGCAAGTGCGTGCATGTGAGCGTGCGCTTGTGTATGCGGATAGTGCGCGTGTGCAAGGACATACCTCCAGGCCTTCCGAAAGCCAGAGCAAGAGGGATGCCTGTCCCAACCCACGGGACCGGGTGCATGTTTGTGGAGAAAGTCGTCCATGGGGAGGATTCTAGTCCTGAGTGACCGAGAAGATCACTCCCCCTCTCCCTCTGCTCTGGGAGGCAGAAAAGCCTCTCCCGTTTTGTCACAACACCCTGGCAGACGGGGTGAATGTATGAGGGGCTGGAGACCCCTCTGTTAGCTCTCCTTCAACTCTTTCAGGTTGGCTCACACAGCACCAGCATGTTAGCATGCATGTTTACAACCGACCATGGGAAGCAAGCTAGCTGAACCCACAGAGCACCAGAGCATCCAGGAACTCTATGGAAATGCTTAATGTATTTGTATGTTGTCTTCTCATCTCTGCATGACTCTGTCCAGGGGATTGTACAGTTAGTCTTTCATCAATACTTAAAGGCTGTGTTCCTGGAGCTTGCTCTCTAGGATATCGGCATCTCCAGCAAGAAACATCAGACTGAGAAGCTGCTAAAGCAGCCTTTTCCTAGCTAAAAATAATTTTACCAGTCAGTAATAGAGAGACAGAGTGTGTTTCTGGGTAAATGGACCCTCCACCTCAATAGCTGCCTTTCAGTAGAACATCCAGTCACTGTCACTACTGTCATTGTTAAAGGTAAAATGTACCCTAAAACTTTTTAATTTCAAGAAGGCTTTCCTGTCATACACAAGAACAAAGGGTTGCTCCTATTCACTTTGCACACTTGAATATCATGATGCTTTCAAAGATTTCTGGAGATTCGGACTCCAACATAGTACCAGAATTATGCATTTCACGGGCCTCCAAAAGCAAACTATTCAGTGCACAAACTCTGATCTATACTGTTATGTAGGCCAAAGGGAATAGGAAGTTTGGGAAACCACAGAGATGTCTGAGAATCCACAGTGCTGAAATAGCTCTGGAGACGTTTCAGCATGTCAGTGAACCTCCTGTCATTTGTGTGCTAATTTTTCCCCTTAGTGGAAAGCAAATCATATAAAATGCCATAAGCCATAAATAGACCATAGCTCAGGGAGATCATCCTTCAGCAGAGAGATTGCCACTTCTGCTTTTCAAGGGGTGTTTGCAGGCTGCCCCTGCCAGAAGACACTACAGTGCAGTGATAAGTGTGAAGATGCATACATCACAGATTGCTATAGCGTCCTTACTGACGCAAGAACAGATACGGCTTAAGGAAGAGCACAAATAATTTTGCCAGCTTTCTAAAATTTTGGGGTTTAAGCCATGTGTGAATGAGCACTGTGATTTGAGCAGGTTTTCTGTGTTTAGAGAAAAGAATTCTAGGCAATATGTACGTTTCAAACTACACTCTGCTTCAGAGGTGCCGAGCTGTGAGTATTCAGCACCTTCAAGACTGACATGACAGCCTTCCAACTGGCACAGAACTTGGGCTTTGTTTAGAGGAACATTCAATAACTAGTTTCCATACTAGTTTCTACTACAGTAAATTGTCATGATGCAAAAAAAGTAAAAATGAAGTTACATTAATATCCTGCACCATCAACGTGAATACCTACAGCTAATAAAAATGGTTCCACAAGTGTCACAATGGAGTTCAGGGGAAAGAGATTTTGTGGGAGAATGGCAAATGCGGTTTCTCTCCGCTCTGCTAGAGGAAAGCTCTCCAGTCAAGGGTCGTCCGCCAGGATGCTCGTCTCTTGTTTTACAGCCAATGGTACAAAATGTTCTCTCCCATAAAAGGGAAAGCATCTGTAAGAGCTAGGATGTGTCACTGATGCCCAGCTTTTTCTCTTATCAAAAGGAGTACCCCAGAGCTGCTGGTGACTGCATGTCATACACGTTATGGTCTCTATCTGTTGCACATGACTATTCTTTTTCCACACCTAGCAGAAGGCTTAGCTTTACAGCAAGACTTTGTAATTTGGATCATGCCTTTGTTTTTAATGTAAACATTAGAAAATGCACACAACACTCTGTTCCTTCTGGACTAAATAAAGCCAAAATTAATTTTTGAGTTTTTAAACACTTCACTGTCACCTATATTCTAGAGGCCATGAATTTTTACTCAAAAAATGTGTTTGTGTTTTTCATGACAGGCTGGCTGAACAGTTTGGGAAATGCCATCAAGGGAATATGTGGGCTATCTCTGTACATGGTTGTGTCTATGAGAAATAACTTAGCTTGGAAAATCAGGGAGAAAGGTACAGTGAGAGCAATGGAAACATACTTTTTTTTTTTTTAGAAATCATAGAACAATTTATCTTCATACAAAATCTTACAGAGCTGAAGTCTGAAATCAAGTCATCAATACTCTTGCAACCATCTAAAGGAATATTCAAGGATCATTTTATAACCTTTGAAATTCTGCTGACTCTATAGAGACTGGTGAGGCAGCACACAGTTCTAACATAAACCTACATGCAACAGAAAGCACCAAAATCTGTTCAAGTTCAGTCTGATCCCAGGATTTCTGACTTCACACATATGCTCCGATCAGTGCAATTTTGAACCATCCAGCATCTCCTTATCATGAAAATTTTCCTTTTTAGGCACATGAAAGACTGACTTTAGGGCTGAGCAAAACAGATCCTAGGACAATTCTCAGATGGACATCTGCATAAATTTCCATTTAATGGGAAAATGCAGCACTATATAAAATGCAAAATATTGCCATAGTAAATAAAAAGTTACTTGGAGGCCGAAAATTACTACAATAAATAACATTTCTAGTTTTCTAGACCTAATTCCTGGTGTGGTTCTCATTCTAAAATAAATAAGAAAATTAAACCCCCCATATTTTCATTAAGGCTGAGTTCAACCCTTTATTACATTTAAATAGTTATATTTCTACCATAACAAATCATCCCATTTTAATCTCTTATCATCTTAACAGTCCCAAGGTAACCCCAGTTCATGCACAGAGTGCTTGTATCACTTTCCATAGACACATCTCACAGCATTTACTATTAATTACATAAAATATTAAGACAGACACAAAGATCACTTTGCAGTGTTTTACTTGGCCAGTTTCCCTTGTGGTGTGCAGAGCTCCAGCCTGCATTACTGGAGGAGAAGATCCAGAGAGCTTCCCTGATGTCATGCATTTGCTTTACTAGTACTACCTCCCTTTCTCCTGATTGAGTAGCAAAGCACAGTATATACTGTTTGTTTTTAATGGGAAATTCCTTGCCAGTGTGCCTAAAATAGAACACTAATTGTCGCTACCATGGAAAAAGGGAAGGAAGGGAAGGAAGGGAAGGAAGGGAAAGTGATGTGTCAGAGATACATAATTGTTCATGTTTTCCATCACTGTCATAGATCTTTCCAGGGATCTCAAGTGTATCTGTTTCACACTTTGAGCACATACTTTCATAAGCCTTGGGATTCCCTCCAAATGACTTCCATAAAGGAGAGCAATTATTTCTGCCACATAGCAATGAAACTACTGATTGCATTTACAAGTGCATCAATTTAAGGTCTGATTAGGTTCATTGCACTTACAGAAAAGATGGCATCTGCTCAGATTCTTCTGACCCCAAAAGCCAGAGAGTAGGGCAGTGTCCTAAGTGACCATAACTCATTTGAGAAAATGATGTGTCTCAAGCACCTGGAGAAGCACAAGAATAAGAACTGGACATTGCTGGGAACAGCGAGTTGAAGATTTACCTTGGTAGCACTTGCTGTCTTTGCCGTACATGAAACGGCAGTGTATGCTGCTGAGATGAGTATGCTCAGTCTCCAGTTCACTGAGAATTAACCTACGTTTTAAGGAAATTCCAGCTATTATTAAGAAAAGTGAAGAGTGTGTTTATGGATTAGTTAACACGAAATATTATTTACACTGAATTAGAAGTATAGAATATAGAAGAAAGGATTCTCATTCAAAGCTTATGAAAGGGTTTATTCTTCACACAGTTAACAGAATATCTAGCCCTTCATATATAATTGATTTGCTGTAAAAATCTCTCGCTGATTTTAATTCTAGTAGTACAATGCTCTGAATCTCATGGATGTATCAGTACGTCGAATCTCTTCTTACCACTTCTCCCTTTTGTTTTCAATTTAGAAATTATCAGAAACAACAAAATTAAACAACTGTCCCCATTAACAAGTTACATTTGCCAGATGCTAAATTGTTCCTCAGAAAGGAAGTGAACAACTAACATATATGAGCATGAAAATTTTAAGTAACTTTGATTAACTGAGATAGCCAGCTATTTTGCTGGTAGATAAACATGTAGAATATTCCAAAGGTGCACTGTCTTCACCATTTTCTTTTGAGATTTCTAAGTCGGAGGAAGGATGTGAGTAAGAGGATGACAGGCACCAACATGCATGCATATTCACCAACTCCATCTACTGTATCAGCCGGTTGATTAACTAGCTGCAGCTCAATTTTTTCAGGTGGAGTTTACTGTTTGCTGTTGGTGAGGCTAATAGGAATACTTGAAGCAAAGCCCAGTGTAAAAAGTATAGTACTTCACTCAGGAAGTGAGAGATGTTAGAAAATATGAAATCTCCCTTGGCCAAGAAGCCAAACCAAGATTTAAAGTTCACAGTAAAGTCAAACAGCGCTGAACACATGTAAGGTGGATTCTTTACACTGCTATTGAAAGCATGTAATTTATCCCAATCATCCATCAGCACTTGAAATAAATCAGAATTTCAAAACGAACTCCAAACAGAATAACCCAAAACAAAAATACAACTATACTTCCCCAAAAACGCTTAAAGTGCATGTTAGGGGGGAAAAAAAGCGTAAATATTTAACCAAAAATATTTACATGGACACACCATAACTTAGGCAACTACTTTAAAAAGACACTATTACCTCCAAATATTTTTAACTTGCTCTGTCATCTGCATGTGTCCCAACTATTCCTATAACAGAACAATCTCTATTTTTTGCCTACTCTTCAGAACATTACTATTCTAATTCTGAATGAAACAAACATATGCAACTGAACTTGTGAGGAAAACTGTGTTCATGGGTTGAAAAATGCATTTCCTTCTCTTAAAGGAATACATTTCCTTTAACAGATTCTTGTAACATTTCTTCTTTTCCTGGGAGAAATAAATAAAAAGATCAAAAAGAATGTAATTTTCTGAACAACATTTCTTTCATTTGTCTGTTTTTCTGAGTAGGAAATCAGCATTTTGGATAGCATTGTGACAGTTTGTGAGGGAGGCTCAAAAAGTCTGAACATGAAACTGTTCCTCAGGTGAACACTTTCGTGGATTTTCATTAAATCTGTCTGCGTAAAAGATGGGCACAGATGTTTCCTGAAAAAATAACATATAGATTTACTTTTCTCAATTATTTTTTTCTAAAACCTAGCAAATAATAATTAATTGATCAAAGTGTTTCCATTACAGTAAACTCCAAAAGATGTTGATCTTCCTAATGAACTATAGAAAAAATGAGCTGTCCAAACAGGAGTGGAGAAGACTTAAGCAAAGAAACATCAATATTACCTAAAGAACATATTTATGAATTTTCTTAATCAAAGAAATATTTTGAAGGGAATTCGTTTGACCACATAAGAGAAAGTGATTAGCAGCCCGGGTCGTAATGGATAGGATACAAAACTCTACCAGACACCCCATGGTAACAAAGGGCCAAGAGGAAATGGACTCAAGTTGCACTAGGGGAGGTTTAGATTAGATATTAGAAGAAACTTCTTCACTGAAAGGGTGATTAAACACTGGAATAGGATGCCCAGGGAGGGGGTTGAATCATCATCCCTGGAGGTGTTAAAAAGATGTATAGATGTAGTGCCTAGAAACATAGTTTTAGCACTAGACTTGGTAGAGTTAGGTTATGGCTGGACTTGATCTTAAAAGTCTTTTCCAACCAGAACAATTCTGTGATTCGTTGATTCAGTGATTTTGTGAACAGCTTGAACTATCATTCTTGCAGCTGCCTGCCAAGAAAGCAGAATAATGAATTAGTATTGTTAAATAATAGATTATAAAGCCATCTCTTTTAATAATGTATGTCACAACAGCACAGATTCAATGTAAAAGTGGCAATTTCTGTTTGCAAAATGCTGCTTACAAATTTAAGCTCATCTTTAAACTCACAAGTCAGTGTTGATCTTTTCATGCCTGCCTCTCCCCCTGCCTGAGGTGTGACTGTCCATGCAACTAGAGGCCTTGTTCTATCACATCCCCAGTTAATTTAATTCAGAATAACCACTTTTGCCATCAGTTCATGTGCTCCCACCAGCTCATCACATTAAGATACTCCTACTGCTTAAATTTGTTTTTTTGAACTTCTTGTTTTTATTTACAAGATCCTTTAAAGCCCTCCCCTCCTCTGCCTTTTGCTGACACCTTTGTATGCTTATGTAATCCAGATACCTCTCTAATCCCCAAACAAATGAAAAATATGAAGGAAAAAAAGGCTTGCTCAATTGTAAAAGCCACAAGGAGGTTTCTTCACCTTCTCTACCCTCTGCTCTACTCTGCTGTTCTCATCCAGAAGAGGCCATGCAGCAGACATGCTTTAAAAGGTTGCAGGTTAAGCTGGCCCCTCTCTACAATCACGAAAACAGCTGGACCCCAGTCAAATTGCTCAAAAACAGTTATGCCCTCAGCAGAGCACAGAAACTGCCCCTTGCTCCTTTGCGTGTATTCACAGATACCTCCAAAACCAGAAGGATCAGGTAGGGCTGCTGGCAGGTAGGTAATTTTTCTAACAAAAAGGATAGTGAAGAAAACAGGACATTTTGTTCTTTGCCGGGTTTCCTGATCATTCCCGTGTTTGTTGGAAACAAGTAATGTTGATTGTGGGACTTTTCATTAGAGTATGCATGGTACTGTTAGCTCTGGGAAGGCAAGACATAACACTGATCTATATTTTCTTCTAGATCTACCAGACCAGCTGAACATGCAGCTTCTCCTTTGCCCAGTTTTATCAACATATGCTTAGCATAAATAGCTTAATCCAATGGAGAAGGGAGAATGAGAGGTTAACCTCGACTGTTTTCACAGAAACAGGCTCAGGTGCAAGCACGTGTGTCTTTACACTGGCAGCTCCAAAGGACTGAATCTCAGGCTCAATTAAAATCATTCTGACAGCAACTATAATACACAAAAACCCCAACACTTACAGAATCTGGAAAGATTATTTCATTCTTAAAGGATAAAAGAGTAACTGAAAAATTTCTCTTACACATATAGATAGAAACTGTTCCATTAAATGAGCATTTCTGAACATAATCAGCATCAAGGTAAACTGTAGTTTAATAAAATCAGCTGCAAAGCATAGACTCATAGAATCATTAAGGTTGGACAGGATCTCGATCAAGTCCAACCATCAACCTAACACCACCGTGCCTACTAAACTATGTTCCAAAGTGCCATGTCTACATGTCTTTTGAACAACTTCCAGGGATGGTGACTCCACCACTTCCCTGGGCAGCCTGTTCCAATGCTTGAACACTTTTTCAGTAAATAAATTCTTCCTATTATCCAATCTAAACCTCCTGTGGTGCAACTTGAGGCCATTTCCTCTCGTCCTATCACTTGTTACTTGGGAGAAGAGAATAACACTCATCACTATAACCTCCTTTCAGGTAGTTACAGAGAGTGATAAGGTCTCCTCTCAGCCTCCTCTACTCCAGACGCAACAATCCCAGTTCCCTCAGCCACTCCTCATAAGAATTGTTCTCCAGACTCTTCAACAGCTTTGTCACTCTTCTTTGGATGTGCTTCAGCACCACGATGTCTTTCTTGTGTTGAGGTGCCCAAACCTGGACACAGTATTTGAGGTGTGGTCTCACCTATGTGGAGTACAGAGAGATGATCACCTCCTTGGTCGTGCTTGCCACACTATTTCTAATACAGGTCAGGATGCCATTGGCCTTCTTGGACATGTGGGCATGCTACTGGCTCATATTCAGCTCTCTATCAAGCAGAACCCCCAGGGCCCTTTCTGCTGGACAGCTTTCCAGCCACTCTTCCCCAAGCCTGTCCTGCACATGCCGTGTGAGCGAACTCGAGATGATCTGCTCCATAATCTTCCCCAGTACTGAGGTGAGACTGACTACAGAACCGTAGCTCCCTGGATCCTCCTTCAGGCCCCTCTTGCAGATGGGTGTCACACTGACAAGCTTCCAGTCCTCTGGAACCTACCTTGTTAACCAGGACTGCTGATAACTGATGTAGTGTCTTGGCTAGCTCCTCCGCCAGCTCCCTTAATTCCTTGGGTGGATACCATCCAGCCCCATAGACTTGTGAGTGTCCAGGTGCCATAGCAGGTCATTAACTGCTTCCTCCTGGATTGTGGGGGAGTTTATTCTGCACTCTGTCCCTATCTTCCAGCTCAGAGGCCTGAATACCTTGAAGATAACTGTTGAAGGTAAGACTATTAAAGACAGAGGCAAGGAAGAGATTAAGTACCTCAGCCTTTTCCTTTTCATTATCCTTTGTGGCAATGCCCACTCCCTGATCCCCCTGCATATAGTAAAGGATGGAGATCCTCCCTAGCTCTCTTTTTATTATTAATGTGTTTGTAAAAACATGTTTTGTTATTTCTTATAACACTGGCAAGATTGAGTTCTAGCTGGGCTTTTGGACTTTCTAATTTTCTCATTACTTGACCTAATGAGATGCTCGTACTCTTCTTGAGTTGCCTGCTCCTTCTTTCAAAAATGGTAAACTTTTTTTTTTTTTCCCCCTGAATCCCAGCAAATGCCATCTGTTCAGCCAGGATTGAGCAGCATATTGCCTCTACTCTGCTGTCTCATGTTCTGCATGGTATTGCTCCCAGTCGGTGCTTGAAAGCACTGGGACTCCTGGCCACATCTCTGCATCTCATTTCTTATGGCTGCTGCCCTTAGCTCTGCAGGGGATGAGAACAGCAAGCTCAAGTGCTCCTCAAGGAGGCATTCCTTTCGTCTAACCCCTGCTATCCAACTGAAAAGGCCTGATAGCCTTAGGCACTTCCAGGATTTGGTTTTTCTCATCTCCCACAGCCTCATCCAGCCTCCAGTCTCCTTTCCTCAGCCCCTCCAAGTAATTCCCCCAGCTCCTCAAGGACTTCTTCTCAGATGTCTTCAGGCTACCCCTGTGCCAGCTCTGGCAGAGGAACACAGCAGGATGCCCCCTTTTATACTGCCCTGGGGCATTGTGACTGATGCATTGCCAGTGCTGATATTGTGACATGGGGGTGACAGGGCCCCCCATGCAGAGTCCCACCCACTGCAGGCCCTGACCACTACTCCTCCACCTAGCATCCTTGGGAGGAAGGCCCTCCTGCCCTTGATGGCCATGCTCTGGGCATCCGTGTAACTTGATCTGGTTGTCCAGACTATGTAAAGAAGGGCTTTTATACCATATCCATTCATTTGTTTGTAAGGATGGCAGAGGTGAAAGAAAGGCTTTTGTTTCCCTCTGCACAAACTTTGCCAAGACAGAGAGCATGCAGGATTTCCTGACCATTCCTTACCAATGCACCAAAGGCCATTTGCTACCACCCTGCTTATAGTTATGTAATTCTCTTGGAAATAAGTCTGGAATTTTGTGTTCTTGACCATCCTTTTCCTTGCACTTCAAGAGCTCTTTTCCTTCTTTGGCCTTCACCCTTGATTTCCATATTGAAAGTGATGGCAGCTCTCTCAGATTGTGTCTTGCTCCTTCAGGTCATTGCCTTCTGTAGGTCCTCCATGCCCTTAATCAAGTGTTTAGTCTTTGTTTGCCTTCATCCCAGACAGAATTTATCTTTCTTGAACTTGAGGAGTGAGAAAGATCCTTAGTGGTGCAGGTGAGTGATCACCAGGGCTTTGCACAATACTTAGCTTTCCTATGGAAAGACATGCAGCACACCAGAGATCTCTTAGGATTGTTATAGAAGATGTTTAGAAATTTGCTGATGTGTATTAAAGCTAGTAAGTGTCTAGTCTGGGGGTCTACCTTTTGTATTACTAATATTGATCTGGAATGCAGCACTTCACTGATTGCTTCTTGATTTCATGTTGTTGTTAGATCAATTAAGTTCTTGACCCACTCCCAGTAACCCCTCAGGACCCTCTCCCAGTCCTTCAGAACCATCTCACAATCCCTCAGGATCCACTGCCATTGGGCCCCAGGCCCCTATCCATGTTCCCCAGGACCCCCTCCCAATCCATCAAGAACCTCTCCCATTACCCCGCAAGACACTCTCAAAGCAGTCTTTAAGACCCCATACCAGACATAGAATCACAGAATCCTAGGGGTTGGAAGGGACCTCGAAAGATCATCTAGTCCAACTCCCCTGCCAGAGCAGGGTCACCTAGAGTACATCACACAGGAACGCATCCAGGTGGGTCTTGACTGTCTCCAGTGAAGAAGACTCCACAACCTCTCTGGGCAGCCTGTTCCAGTGCTCTGTCACTCTCACAGTAAAAAAAATTTTTCTGATATTCACCTTAAATGTCCTACGCTCCAATTTGTATCCATTACTCCTTGTCCTATCACTGGTTATCACTGCAAAAAGCTTAACTCCATCTTCTTGACACTCACCCTTTACGTATTTGTAAACATTGATGAGGTCACCCCTCAGTCTCCTTTTCTCCAAACTAAAGAGACCCAGCTCCCTCAGCCTCTCCTCATAAGGGAGATGTTCCACTCCCTTAATCATCTTTGTGGCTCTGCGCTGGACTCTCTTAAGCACTTCCCTGTCCTTCCTGAACTGAGGGGCCCAGAACTGGACACAGTTTTCCAGATGCGGCCTCACCAAGGCAGAATAGAGGGGGAGGAGAACCTCTCTTGACCTACTAACCACACCCTTTCTAATGCACCCCAGGATGCCATTGGTCTTCTTAGCCACAAGGGCACACTGCTGGCTCATGGTCATCCTCCTGTCTACCAGGACCCCCAGGTCCCTTTCACCTACACTGCTCTCAAGCAGGTCAGCCCCCAACCTGTACTGGTGCATGACATTTTTCTTCCCCAAATGCAAAACTCTACACTTGCCCTTGTTGAACTTCATCAGGTTTTTCCCCGCCCAAGTCTCCAGCCTATCTAGGTCTCTCTGAATGGCAGCACAGCCTTCTGGTGTGTCAGCCACTCCTCCCAGCCTGGTGTCATCAGCAAACTTGCTGAGGGTACATTCTGTACCCTCATCCAGGTCGTTGATGAAGATGTTGAACAACACCGGTCCCAGTAATGACCCCTGAGGGACTCCACTAGTCACAGGCCTCCAACTAGATTCTGCCCCATTGACTACAACTCTCTGACTTCTTCCTTTCAACCAGTTCTTGAGCCACCTCACTGCCTGATCATCAAACCCATACTTGATCAACTTATCTACAAGGATGCTGTGGGAGACAGTGTCAAATGCTTTACTGAAATCAAGACAGACCACATCTACTGCTCTACCATCATCTATCCACCTAGTAATTTCCTCATAGAAGGCTATAAGGTTAGTCAAACATGACTTACCCTTGGTAAAACCATGTTGACTACTCTTGATGACCCCCATGTCCTTGATATGCCTAGAGATAGTGCCAAGGACAAGTTGTTCCATCACCTTTCCAGGGATGGAGGTGAGGCTGACTGGTCTATAGTTAGCCGGGTCCACCTTCTTGCCCTTCTTGTAGACTGGAGTGACATTTGCTATCCTCCAGTCCTCAGGCACCTCTCCTGTTACCCATGACTTAATGAAGATGATGGAGAGTGGATTAGCAATGACCTCCGCCAGCTCCCTCAGCACCCTTGGATGCATTTCATCCGGACCCACCGATTTATGGATGTCCAGACTACTCAACTGATCCCTAATCCAATCCTCATCTACCTTAGCAAACTCCTCCTTTATCTTGACTTCTTCTGGGGCTATATGAAACTGGGGCTCATGGGGAACACCTGCAGGAGTAAAGACAGAGACAAAGAAGGCATTCAGCACCTCTGCCTTCTTTAAATCCTCTGTCACCAGGGCACCCACCTCATTCAACAGTGGGCCTATATTGCCTCTGGTGTTAGTTTTGTCACCTATGTATTTGAAAAAGCCCTTTCTATTATCCTTAACCCAACTTGCAAGGTTAAGTTCCAAGGAGGCCTTAGCTTTCCTAGTTGCCTCCCTACATTCTCTGACAACAGTCCTATATTCCTCCCAAGTGACCAGCCCCTCCTTCCACGATCTATAGATTTTCCTTTTCCACTTGAGTTTGCCCAGCAGTTCCTTTTTTAACCACACTGGTCTCCTAGCTCCCTTACTAGATTTTCTACCCATTAGGACACACTGATCCTGTGCTTGCAAGAAGTGGTCCTTGAATGTTGACCAGCTATCTTGAGCCCCTTTACCTTCTAGCACCCTGTCCCATGGGACTTCCCTTAACAATTGATTGAAGAGGCCAAAGTTTGCTCTGTGGAAGTCCAGGGTTTTGGTCCTGCTGGGTATTCTGTTCCTCCCACACAGGATCCTGAAGTCCACCATCTCGTGGTCACTGCAGCCAAGGCTGCCATTGACCACCACTGCTTCAACAAGGCCCTCTTGTTGGTGAGCACAAGATCCAGCAGCGCTCCTCTTCTAGTCGGCTTGTCCACCATTTGCATTAAGAAGTTGTCATCAATGCACTGGAGGAACCTCCTAGACTGTGAAAGGCTGGCTGTGTAAGTCTTCCAGCAGATATCTGGGTAGTTAAAATCTCCCATGAGGACCAAGGACTGTAGTTGTGAGGTTGCTTTCAGCTGCCTGTAGAAAGCCTCATCAACTTCCTCATCTTGATCAGGAGGTCTGTAGTAGACCCCCACAACTGTATCACCCATACCACCCTGCCCTTTAATTCTTACCCACAGACTTTCAACTTGCCCCTCATCAGCCCCTGCACAAAACTCGATAAATTCTAGTTGCTCTCTCACATAAAGAGCAACTCCACCACCTCGCTTCACCAACCGATCTTTCCTAAAAAGCACACAGCCATCCATGGCCACATTCCAGTCGTGTGAGCTGTACCACCATGTCTCTGTTATTGCTACCAGATCATAACCTTTAGACCGCACACGGACCTCTAACTCTTCCTGTTTATTCCCCATGCTGCGTGCATTGGTGTACAGGCATTTCAGGAAGCAAGCAGAGCATACTGGTGGGACCAAATCCTCCTTAGACCACCTTCCTTCAGGCCCTGGTATGTTCCTCTTGGGCTTGTCCCTAACAGACCCAGTTTTCTCCCCTTCCCCCTACACATCTAGTTTAAAGCTCTCTCAACGAGCCCTGCTAAGTCCTGCCCCAAAAGCCTTTTCCCCCTCTGGGATAGGTGCATCCGACCTGCCACCATCAGGCCAGGTGTCTCATAGAGCAGCCATGATCAAAAAAACCAAAGCTTTGCCTTTGGCACCAGTCTCGTAGCCATTCATTGATCAGTAAACTCTTCCTGTTTACCTTTCCACCCATTCTTACAGGAGGTATGGAGGCAAACACTACTTGCACTCTAACTAGCCGTCCCAGGGCCCTGAAGTCTCTCTTCATTGCCCTTACATTTCTTGTAATTATTTCATCACTGCCAACCTGAAAAATCAGCAGTGTGTAATAATCAGAGGAATTTACAAGATTAGGGAGTTTCTTTTTAACATCTCTAATCCGAGCCCCAGGGAGGCAGCAGACCTCCCTGTGGGATGGGTCTGGTCGACAGATGGGCCCTTCTGTTCCCCTCAGAAGGGAGTCACCCACCACAATTACCCTCCTTTCCTTCTTATTTGAAGAAGTCCTAAGGCGTGGAGCTGAATGACAAGTCCTAGGCGCTTCACTAGACAGATCTACCACTCCAACTTCATATTCCTGTCCTTGAAGTTCCAAGGCCTCATACCTATTCTTCAAGGGCAACTCGGAGGGCAGAGGGGGTTGGGAGGGTTTTTGCTTGCCTCTTCAAGGACAGACCTCCCTCCATTCCTCCACGTCTCTAAAGTTCTCTCCTTCTGTCTGATGACAGGAGGGGAGGGGATCCATCACTTCTTCTAGAACCTCGTCCTTCTGCCCTTGCCTCAGAGTTTGGCTCCACCAATCTATTTCGCTCTCACATTCTCTGATAGTTCTTTCAACCTCCTCCGTCAGTTTAACCACCTGCCTAAGGAGGTCATTGATTTGCTCGCACCGCACACACGCGGTGCCACTGGCTCCCTCTGGCACCAGTGCCAGGCTCAGGCATTCGCTGCAGCCAGAGACCTGCACAGCTGCGTGCCTGCTCAGAACCTCCGTCTGAGTTCCCACGTCCTTTTTCAATACAGTTTTAGGGCGTTGTGACCATGCTAGAGAAATTTACTGGTGTTCTCTGCTCCCTACCTCCACTCGCGCTGCTCTCCGCGTGCCCTCGCACTCTCCGCCCTTGCGCCTCTCCCTGCTCCTGCCGCTGCCGCTCTCCGCTCTGCGCTGCCACGTGCTCTGAGGGAGCTGCCGAGATGGCCGCTTTTAAACCTTGCCGCCGTTCTCAGCCACACCCCCCGCCACGTCAGCCTTCCTGTTCCTCGCTGGTTTCCCGCTCAGACTGGGGTCTCCTCGCTCTGTTCCGGCTTCACCGTCTCCGGGAAGCCCAACCCCTTCTCTAATCCTCAGTAGTTAAAGGAGCAGCTCTCACCGCTGCCGGTGGCGCTGCCGCTCTCCGCTCTGCGCTGCCGCGTGCAGGACCCTCTCCCAGTCTCTCAGCACCCTCTCCCACTTACCCTCAGGACCCTCCCACTACCTCAGAACCCAATCCCAGTGTCCCTCAGGACCTTCTCCCATTTGCCCTCAGGACCACCCCCCTAGTCCATCAGGACCTTCTCCCAGTTGCCTTCAGGACGCCCTTGGAGTCCTTCTGTACTTTCTCCCAGTGAGGCTTAGTAGCCCCTCCCAGTCCCTTGTAACAATCTCTCAGTGGTCCTCAGGACCCCCTCTCACTCCCTCAGGACTCCCTCGCAGTCCCTGAAGACTGTCTCCCAGTTACCCTTAGGACCTTCACCCAGTCCCTCAGGACCCTCTCCTAGTGGTGCTCAAGGCTCCCTCCCAGTCCTTCAGGACCCTTTCCCACTGCCCTTAGATCCTCTCTCAGTTCCTCGGGACCCTCTCCTAGTTTTCCTCAGGACCCTCTGCCAGTCCCTCAAAACCCTATCCCAGACAGCCTCAGGATCCCCTCTTAGTCCCTCAAGACCCTCTCACAATCCCTCATGACTCCCTCCCAGTCCCAAAGTACTCTCTCCCAATAGCCCTCAAGACCCCTCCCTGTCCCTCAGGACCCTCTCACAGTGACCCTTAAGACCCTCTCCAAGTCCCAAAGGACCCTGTCCCAATGACCCTCAGTACCCCCTCTCCAACACTCAGGATCCTCTCGCAGTGACACTCAGGGTCCCTTCCCAGTCCATTATGTCCCTCTCCGTGTAGCCCTCATGACCCCCTCCTAGTCCTTCTGGACCTTATCCCAGTGGCTCTCAGGACCCTCTCCCACTGACCCCTAGCACCCCCCAGTCCCTCAGGACCCACTCCCAGTCCCTCATGAGCCTTTCCAAGTGTCCCTCAGGACCCCCTCCCACTACCTCAGGACCCTCTCCCAGGACCCTATTCCAGTGGCTCTCAAGACTCCCTCCCAGTCCCTCAGGACCGTATCACAGTTCACAGGACGTTCTCCCATGCCCCAGGACTCTACCCCAGAGGCTCTAAGGACCCTTGCCCATTTCCTCAAGACCCTTTCCCAGTCCTTCGGGAGCCCATCCCAGTGGCCCTTAAGACCCACTCCCAGTCCCTTGGGACCCTCTCCCAGTTGTCCTCAGAACCCTGTCCCAGTCCCTCAGAAGCCTTTCCCACTGCCTTTAGAACCCCCTCTCAGTCCCTAGGGACCCTATCCTAGTTTACTTAGGACCCTCTCCCAGTCCTTCAAAACCCTTTCCCAGTCACCTGCAGGACGCCCTCCTAGTCCCTCAGGACCATCTCACAGTCCCTCATGACTCCCTCCCAGTCCCAAAGGACTCTCTCCCTATGGCCCTCAAGACCCCTCCTAGTCCCTCAGCACCCCCTCCCGGTCACTCAGAATTTCTCCCAGTGACCCTTAGGACCCTTGTATTGATTTGGTGGGTTTTTTGGTAGTGGGGGAAGGGCTCCAGGAATGGCTCCCGTATGAAGCTGAGAAACTCCCTGTGCTCCAAAACCAGCCAAGAAGCCATTAGAGGTTGTGATTAACATACGAAAGAACTGAGATGAGATCTGAGCAGAGCGAGCACTTAAAGAAAATAAGAGTTGTGCTGGGGAGGCAGAGCAGTGCTAGTGGTTGGTGAGGCAGAAGGGGAAGAAGATGCCCTAGCAGAAGTTTCCCTGCAACCCATGGCAAGATTGCAGGCTTGTCCCCCTGCACTCATGGAGGAATGTGGTGGAACATTTCCTGAAGGCACCAAGAGGGGTGAACTTGGCCAGTGGACTTGGATTTTGTGGCCAGTGGACTCTGATTATGCAGCTGTGGAAGACCCTGTGCCAGGGGAGGTGACTGTTCCTGAAGCAGCCCATGACTCTATGGGAAGCCGACACTGGAGCAGCTTGCTCCTGACTGCGTGGGAAGGACTCAAGAAGGAGAAGGTCACGGAGGATTCTCTCCCATGGGAAAGCAGGGAAGGACTGTAATGAATCCTTCTTCATGAGGAGGAAAGAGGGGCAAGAACCACCTTGTGGATTGACTGTGAATTGACTCTAAACCCCATCCCCTGCCCCCTGTGCTGCTGGGGGGAAGGAGGGAGAGAAACCGGGAACAAAGCAGTTTGGGCTTGGGAAGAAGGGAGAGGTAGGCATAATGTACGTAAGCCCTGCTCTTTGTGTTGTCTGTGTCCTGTGTGTGTTTGATTAGTGTGAAATTAAATTATTATTTTTTCCTCAAGTTGAGTCTGTTTTGTCTATGACCTTAATTGGTGAAGAACCCTCCTTGTCCTTTGTCTCCAACCATAAGCTTTGTCCTCCTCATCCCCGAGTCTGGAGGGGGTGGGGGGGAGTTGAGTGAGCAGCCATGTAGCTGTTTCTTTGTTGCTGTGTTGGGACCAAGCCACAACAACCCTCTACCAGTATCTCAGAACCCACTCCCAGGTGGCCCCAGGACAGTGTCCCTGTCCCCCAGGTCCCTCTCCCAGTGACCCTCAGGACACCCTCTGTACCTGTGCACCTTCTCCCAGTGGCCCTAAGGATCGTTTCCCATTCCCTAAACACCGACTCCAAGTGGCACTCAGGACCCCCCCCAAGTCCCTCATAACCCTCTCCCAGTGGCCCTCAGGACCCTCTTCCAGTTCCACAGAGCCTTCTCCTGGTTACCCTCATGACACATCCCCAGTGCCTCTGGATCCTATCCCAGTGGCCCTCAGGGCTCTCTCTCACTCCCTCAGGATCACATCCCAGTTCTCAAGACCCTCTCACATATCCCAGGACTTTATCCCAGAGGCCCTAAGGACCCGCTCCCATTTCCTCACGACCCAGTCCCTAGGGACCCGCTCACATTCCCTCAGGAACCTCTCCCAGTGATCCTCAGGACCCTTTACCCATCCCTCAAAACTCCCTCCCAGTCCCTTAGAAACCCCTCCCAGTCTCTCATGATCCTCTCACAGTGACCCTCAGGACCTTCTCCAAGTCCCTTAGGACCCCCTCCCCATCACTCAGGAACCTCTCCCAGTGGCCCTCTGAAACCTCTTCCTGTCCCTCAGGAACCTGTCACAATGACCATTACGACCCCTTCCCATTCACTCATAACCCTCTGCCAGGGACCTTCATGACCCCAACCCAGTCCCTCAGGACCCTTTCCCAGTGGTCTCAGTACCCTTTTCGAGTTCCTCAATATCCTTTCCCAGGCCCCCAGAACCCTCTACCAGTCTCTCAGGATACACTCCCAGTTGGCCTCAGGACAGTCTCCCAGTCTCTCTCCCAGTAGCCTTCAGGACCCTACCCCAGTCTGTTTGGACCCTTTCACAGTGGCCCTCAAACCCTCTTCCACTCCCTCAGGACCCCCTTCCAGTCCCAGCTGGCCCTGGGATTCTGGTCAAAATTTCGGCTATCCCTGAGACTTCAACCCTCCTGTAGATTTTGACACTAGGATCTAATCAGGGACCTCCACCGGCCTTGGCACATCGGCTGGGATTTCATCCAGTTGAGACTTTGGCTGGACTGGTGAAACCAATGGCTCCCAGATGTCGACAGAGACCTCTGCCAGCCCTGTGTCCTCGGTAGCCCCGGATCCTTGTAGGGCCTTGGGACGTCAGCCAGGACTTTGGCCATCTTACAGATTTCAGCCCTAGGATCTTTGCAGGGATCTCCACCAGCCCAGGGACATCGGCTGGGACTTTGCCTATCCCCGCCACTTGGGTGGGCCCAGGGACTGCAGCCCATCTTAGGAAATTTGAACTCACCTCTCATCTCAGCCAGCATTGGTATAGCTGCCAGGTCTTCAGCTGGCCCTGAGACTTCAACCCAAATAGGGAAATCAATGGCCTCTAGATGTCACCTGAGGCCTCGGCTGGCCACGGAACTTTGGCAGGGACCCTGGCAGGGACTTCTGCCAGACTTCGGACTTCTGCCAGACTTCAGACTTCAGCCATCTGGTAGACTTCAGACTAGGATCTAGGCAGGGAACTCCACCAGACCTGGCACATTGGCCAGGACTTCAGCTGGCTCCTAGACTTCAGCTGGTCTCAGAATGTCCATGGCCCATGGAACTGTCCTGAGATCTGAGCCAGTCTTGGTATAGCAGCCAGGGCTTCGGCCGTCACTAAAACTTCTGGCCGAATGTGAAAATCAACAGCCCCTAGATGTTACCGGAGACCTCAGCTGAAGTCCTGGGGCTGGTGGAGTTCTCTGGCTGGCCAAGGCCAGCCAAGATGCCGGGTGAGTTCCAAAGGCTGACGATTTCCTGAGACTGGCCAAAGTCTAGGGGCAGCCAAAGTCCTGAAGTTCCAGGGCTCACTGAAGTACTGGGGCCAGCCGAACTTCAAGCTGAAGTCCTGGATGATTTGGAGTTCCCTGTCTAGATCCTAGGGCCAAAATCTACAGGATAGACGAAGTCTCAGGGCTTGATGAATCTCGGTCAAAGTCCGGGGCCAGCTGAAATCCTGGCCAAAATCCTGGGGCCTGCCAAAGTCCCAACCGGCCAAAATCTCAGTTGATGTCCCAGGGCCGGTGGAGGTCCTTGATTAGATCCTAGGGCCAAAACCTACAGGAGAGTTGAAGTCTCAGGGATAGCCAAAGTCCTGGCAGTAATCCTCTGGCTGCTGAAGTTTTGGGTGAGGTCCTGGGGCCAGATAAAAATCCCCTGGATATCTCAAAGCCAGTTGAGATCCTAGGGGAGGTCCAGGGGTTGCTAATTCCTGACACGGGCCGAAGCCCCGGGGCCAGCCGAATCATGGGGATGGCCGAAGTCCCAGCCGATGTCTCGGAGCGGGTAGAGTCCCTGCGAAGATCCTAGGGCCGAAGTCTACAGGACGGCCAAAGTCCCGGCTGATGTCCCACGGCCCTACGAGGAGCTGGGCTACGGAGGACACAGGGCCAGCCGAGGTCTCTGTCGACATCTAGTGGCCGTTGATTCACTATTCCGGCCAAAGTACGGGAGTGGGTCGAAGTCCCGTCTGAAGAAGCGGGGCTGGCTGAATTACCCGCCGAAGTCCCCAGGAAGGAACTCCCGCAGCCCCGGGACTTAAGGCGAGGTCTCAGGTAACATTTGGGTGCTGTTGATTTCCTAATCGGGCCGAAGTTTTAGGGCCAGCCGAAGTCCTGGCTGCTATACCAAGGCTTGCTCAGATCCCACGAGAGCTCCAGGGCCTATGGACATCGTGAGGCCAGGCAAAGTCTAGGAGCCACCAAAGAAACAGGGCCTGCCAGAGTCCCAGCCAATGTCCAGGGACTGGAGGAGGTCCCTGCCTCAACCCTCAGGACCCCCTCCCAGGACATCTGCACCTTCTCCCAGCAGCCCTCAAGACCCCTTCTCAGTCTTTCTGGACCTTCTCCCAGTGACCATCAGGACTCCTTCCTAGTCCCTCATAACCCACTTCCAGTGGCCCTCCAGTCCCCCTCCCCATCCCTCAGGAGCACCTCCCTGTACATCAGGACCATCTCCCAGTTTCCCTCATGACACACCCAGTGCCTCTGGACCCTATCCCTGTGGCCCTCAGGACCCTCACCCAGTCCCTCAGGGTGAGGGTCAGTCCCTCAGGACCCCCTACCAGTCCCTCAGATACCTCTCCCAGTACCTCAGAATCGTCTTCCAGTGGCCCTCAGGACCCTTTCCCAGTTCCTCAAGACTTTTTCCCAGACCCTCAGGATGCTGTGCCAATATTCCTAGGCCCATTTCACAGTCCCCCCAGTACTTCAGGACCCAGTAGCCCTCATGACCCTCCCTTTTCCACAGTTCCTCAAGACCACCTCGAACTCCCCAGGACCTCCTTGCAATCCTTCTGGAACTTTTCCCAGTGGACCTAAGAACCCCATCCAGTACCCTCAGCATCCCCTCCCAGTGGCCCTCCAGACCCCTCCCAGAGGCCCTCAGGACCCTCTCCCAGTCCCTTAATACCCTCTACCAGTGGCCCTCTGTAACGCCTCCCTGAACCTCAGTATGCTTTCCCAGTGACCCTCAGTAACCCCTCCCAGTGTCTCAGGACACTTTCCCAGTGGCTCTCAGAACAGTCTCCCAGTTAATCAGTACTCTCTCAAAGTGATACTCAGGACTAGGGTCTAGGGTTAAGGGTCTATGGCAAATTTTTTAAGGTCTAGGGTTAAATTTCTAGGGTTAAGCATCAAGGTTTAAGGGTCTAGGGTAAAGCATTTGGTTTTAAGGGTCTAAGGTCTACGATCTGAAGTTGTGTCACAGGTTAAAAGTCTAGGGTCTAGTCTCTAGGGTTTAGGGTAGAGGGTTAAGGGTCTCAAGCGTATAGGGCTAAGGGTCTGGAGTTAAGCGTCTAGGGTCAAGAGTTAACGGTCATGGATTAGGCATCACAGGTTAAGAGTCTATGGTTAAGTGTCTAGTGTCTGGGGTTAAGGGTCATGGGTTAGGTGTCACAGGTTATGAGTCTAGGTTTAAGGGTCTAGCGCCTAGGGCTAAGAGTGTAAGGTCTAGGGTCAAGGGTTAAGAGTGTATGGTAAATTGTCTGGGGTCAAGGGTTGACATTCTAGGGTTAAGCGTGAAGTGTAAAGAGTATATGGTTTAGTGTCAATGATCTAGAGGATCCTGGAGTGGCCTGGCAGCCATGTCAGCATAGGAGGGTCGAGTGACTTGTCTGACTGCAGGAGGCTTGCAAACATATTGAGAATCAGATGCATCATCATAATTCTTGCCATAATTTATCAATTCTTTGGCCAAATCAGACCATGTAAATCCTTGCAGATCTCTATTTTTGAGTTTATATTTGATTTGGATGGCTACATCTTTAAATGACTGAGGGAGCTCCCTGATTAAAACCTTCATTCTTTCTGGTTTCACTTGAAGACTCATAGGACTTTCTTGATCTGGTACTAAATCATGGTCATAAATCATTTGAATTACAGCAGCCTTTTGGACATTATCCATAAGGTTAGAATAGCCGCCCCGCAGGGCCCTTGGCTCTCCTCTGCAAATGGGATCACTCGAACCAACACAAAAAGCTGCATGCTGAGTTAGGGACCAGGGGTGCGAATTATCTCCAGTCGTTAGAATAATTCCAAGTCCCCAGACCCCTTTAGCTTCTTGTTCATTTAACATGATCTTGTCTCCTCCTGTGAGGGACACTCTCATTACATATCCAGTTTCCATCTCTAATGGAAGCCTGCTGTATTGTTTTTTAATTTTTGCCAATTCTAGTGGTGTGTAAGATACTTCCTTACCTACCACATCTTTCCTCCTATCAGTATCTTCATCACGAGAAAAAGAAGTTCTCACAAGTGGGGGCAGTTGTTTATACTCTACTCCCTCCTCCCCCTCCTCCTCATCCTCAGAACTGGTATAGTGAGAAGATAAATTAGTTGGGACTTTGTCCATATTTCTGGAAAGTCGGTGGACATGTTTTTTTTCAATTCTTCAATCCTTTGGGTGCTATTGTGAACATCTATCTCCAAATTGCTAATCCTTTGAGTGCTATTGTTCATTTTTGTGGAGAGCTGGTGGACATCTATCTCCAAATTGCTAATCCTTTGAGTGCTATTATCCATAATCATGGAAAGCTGGTGGACATTTATCTCCAAATTGCTAATCCTTTGAGTGTCGTGTGTCAGACAGTTATTTACTGACTCGTTCAATATCCTAAAATCTGCCCTTATTCCCTCCTCCTGCTCCTTGGAGAGGGGAGGCAGCAGCTGCACAGGGCTTGCTGCTCTTGCAGCTGTGGCTTTGATTCCAAAATCGGGTGCTGCTTTTCCATCCCGGAATGAAAACTCACACATTTTCTATCTAATTTCTCAGAGTTTATGGGCTTACATTTCTTTAGTGTATTAAAGTCATCTGGGACCTCAGTATCCTGACTACCAGAACCTGAGGAATCCTCATAATTAGCAAGTTTCCCACATCTATCACCTGAGCAAGACAGGGTGGCACTGGTTTTCCTCTCCTTTCTTAACCCTTCAATCTCTTGCTGTAACCCTTCATTTTCTCGCCGCAATCCTTCAGTCTCTCACTGCAACCCTTCAGTCCTTTGCTGTAACCTTTCATTCTTTTGCTGTAACCCTTCATTCTCTCGCTGTAATCCCTCCTTCACTTGCTGCACAACCATGGCCGGGACAAAGAAATTTCGGGCATTGATTAAGTCAAGCCCGTATTTCTTAATCTCCTTTTTAAACTCTTTGGACAGAGGAGTACCATCTTCCAAAGTCATGAGGCAATTTACAAGTCTACTGAGGTCTCCCCCCATGTAGGCATCGTAAACCACTTTGTACTGCCCCCTCTGTATAGCATACCCATGCCTCTTAAGGTGCTCCCAAAAGGGATGCACAAATGCACATTTTTGCAATTCCTCCTCAAAAGTAGGGGGAGGTGAAAATGGTGCCTCCTGAACTTCAGTGCTTTCCTCACAAATTTCATTTTTTGCATTTTCTGCACCAGCACTTACAAAAGCCGGTGCTGGGGGGGGCTACTGGCTGTCAGGATGCTTTTGCGACTGCCCTTCCCGATGTGGAGGGGTTTTTGAATAAGACCAAGTGTCACATGTGGCACTCGCCTCTCATGGAGGAATGGCCACTGCAGGACTGTATTTCAGGGTGGTAGTTAGAATGCACCCCCCCACCACGCTCAGAAATTGCCTCTAAAACCAAGGTTTGCTCCACAAACTAATCGGCTTGTTAAGGGTTAACACAAACTGAGGGATGATGTTTAGGGAAAATGCAAATGTGAATGGCTCCCAGGGATATATATATATATATATATGTATATGTATATAGTGAGAAAGTGTCCTTTAGGGAGGTAATGCAAAAGGTCTGGTGCTTTTAAGGGAGAGGGTTAAGGACCAAAGGGAGGAGGGAAGGAAGCCCAACGTCAGTCCTCCTTAAGAGGTAGCTCTGTGTGTGTGTGTGTGTGTGTGTGATGTTACCCTCCGGTGGCTTGTCCCCAGTGGCTCTGTTCCCAGCAGCTGTGGCAGTCGGTGGCCCCGTCTTGGAAGGCAGGACGGCAGGTCCGTGGTGTCGGAGGGGCAGCCTCTCAGCAGCAGGTGCAGCAGCCATTGGTTTCCCCTCAACTGGCAGCAACACAGGGAGGGGGCTCCAGCCCCGACCCCAGGGCTCAGGACCCCAGCACGCTCAGTGTTGAGGCTCAGGCTGGACCCGGGGCAGGCAGGCAGGCAGTGTCCCAGTATCAGTGTCCACAGCAGGGGGATGTTCCATGCAGAAGGTGCCCGAACGAGCCTCAGGGAGGAGGGAAGGGCCCACCTGCTGCACTCGCTGCCTTTTATACCCCCATGACCCACCTGTCCAGTCAGTGTCACTGTCCAGAGCCAATGAGCATTCATGACCCCCAAGTTAGGGTAGTGACAACCAAGAGCACAGGATGGCTTGTCGCCCATCCTTTCTGTCCTGGCCCCAAATCTGTTGTTTTGGGTTCAGTTGTCCTTGAGAAGCAAGTCTGTTTTAGTCTGTTAGCTGGGAATAATCAGGATAGGCCTTCGCTGACTTAAAAGGCATTTTGTTTAGACTTATGTGGGGAAGAAAAGAACAGTTTCCCACAAGCTTCTAGGGTTAAGGGTCTAGGGCTTAAACATTTGGGATTAAAGGCCAAGGGTCTTGGGTCTGGAGCTAAGTGTCTTGGGTCATGGGTCTAGGATCTAGTATTTAGGGTTTAAGGTAGAGGGATAGGGTCTGGAGAAAAGTGTCTAAGGGCAAGAGTTAAGGGTCATGGGTTAGGAGTCACAGGTTAAGAGTCTAGGGTTAAGGGTCTAGTGTCTAGGTTTAAGAGTCTAGTGTCTAGGGTTAAGAGTCTGGTGTCTAGGGTTAAAGGTCTAGGGTCAAGGGTTAAGAGTCAATGGTAAATTATCTAGGGTCTAGATTTAATATTTTAGGGTCAAACGTTAAGTGTAACAGGTATATTGTTTATGGCCAACGATCTAGAATCTAAGCTAGAATCTAAGCTTCTAGGGTTAAGGGTAAAGCATTAAGTGATTGGGGTTAAGAGCCAGGGGTATAGATACATGGGTCTAGATTTTAGTCTCTCGGATTTAGGCTAGAGGGTTAAGGGTCTTGAGTAAAGCTTATCAGGCTAAATGTCTGGAGTTAAGCGTCTAAGGTCCAGAGTTAAGAGACGTGAGTTAGGTGTCACAGGTTAAGAGTCTAGGGTTAAGGGTCTAGTGTCTAGGGTTAAGGGTCTAAGGTCTAGGGTTAAGGGTCTATGGCAAATTGTCTAGGCTCCAGCGTTCAACTTCTAGGGTTAAGCATCAAAGGTTAAGGATCTAGGCTTAAAAGTTTCAGTTTAAGGGTCTAGCGTCTATGATTTGGAGTTAAGTGTCTCAGGTCATGGGTCTCGGTTCTAGTCTCTTGGGTTTTGGGTAGAGTGTTAAGGGTCTAGAATTCAGTGTATAGGGCTAAGGGTCTGTAGTTAAGTGTCTAGGGTCAAGAGTTAAGGGTCATGGGTTTGCTGTCACAGGATAGGAGTCTAGGGTTAAGGGTCTATGACAAATATCTAGGGTGTAGGGTTAAATTTATAGGGTTAAGCGTTAAGGGATAAGGGTCTAGGTTCAAGTGTTTGGGGTTAAGGACCTAGAGTCTACTATCTGGAGTTAAGTGTCTTGGGTCACGGGTCTAGCTTCTAGTCTCTAGTGTTTAGGGTAGAGGGTTAAGGGTCTTGAGCTAAGTGTATAGGGCTAAGGGTCTGGAGTTAAGGATCTAGGGTGAAAAGTTAAGGGTCATGGGTTAGGTGTCACAGGTTAAGAGTCTAGGGTATATGGTCTAGGTTCTGCAGTTAAGGGTCTATGGTCAGGGGGTAGGGGTCTATGGCAAATTGTCTATGGTCTAGGGTTAAATTTCCAGCGTTAAGCGTCAAGGGTCTAGGCCTAAGTGTTTGTGGTAAAGATACTAGAGTCTATGATCTAGAATTAAGTGTCTCGGGTCATGGGTCTCACTTCTAGTCTGTAGGGTTTGGGGTAGAGGGTTAAGGGTCTTGAGTTAAGGATCTAGGGTCAAGAGTTAACAGTCATAGGTTAGGTGTCACAGGTTAGGAGACTAGGGTTAAGGGTCTAGTGTCTGGCATTAAGGGTCTAGGGTCAAGGGTTAAGCATCTATAGCAAATTGTATAGGGTTTAGGTTTAAGCGTCTATGGCAATTTGTATAGCATTTAGGGTTAAGCGTCAAGGGTTAAGGGTCAATGGTAAATTGTTTTTCTGTTTAAGGGTTAAGTGTCTCGGGTCTAGGATCTAGTCTCTTTTGTTTAGGGTGCTGGGTTAAGGGTCTTGAGTTAAGCGTGTAGGGCTAAGGGTCTTGAGATTAGCATCTACTGTCAAGAGTTAAGGGTCAAGGGTCTGGTGTCACAGGTTAAGAGTCTAGGGTTAGGAGTCTAGTATCTGGAGTTAAGGGTGTAGGGTTAAGGGTCTATGGCAAATTGTCTAGCTTCTAGGGTTGAACTTCTAAGGTTAAACATCTAGGGTTAAGGGTCTTGTGCTAAGCATTTGGGTTTGTCCTGGTTTAAGCCAGGATGAAGCCAATTTTCCTTTTGCTGATTTTTTTTTTTTTCCTTCAGTAAGCTTTCTTTTAACTAGTGACAGAGCCTTCCAACTAAAGCTGATAAGAGAGGAATGTTTTTCTAACTGCTGGGTCTTCAAGGTCACACCTTTACTCTGCCAGCTCAGACACTACGGGGTGATCTATGACCCCCTCGTAGGAGCCTGAGTTAGACAAACAGCAAAATTGGCCAGAGATATTCCATTCCATATATCTATGTAAGCTCAGAGGAAGATCAGAGATCACAGAACACAACTTCCTTCCTTCTTTTTCTTCCCCTCTCTTCCATCTATGGCTGGCATCTGGAGAGGACTCTGTCCACCCATCACAGTTGACACCCAGGCTCGAGCTCTCCTGACCCTCATCACTCTCTGCTTTCTCCTGCAGCTCTGGAATTCTTCGTGACTGTTCGCAGCTCAGGAGAGTGCTGTGGGAGTTGCTGGGGGTGGGGGGAGGAGAAGGCTTTTGCACATACCTGAACATATTTGTATATATTTGTATATATTTTCTTTTATCATTAGTGTTTAATTAAAGATGTGTAGTTTAGTTTTCAATCCAGCCAATTGTCTCTCTTTTTCTCTCTCTCCTTCCCTACCTGGGTGGGAGAGGGAGGGGATCGAGAGCATTGTCTAACCTGAGTCAAACGGTGACAGGGTTTAAGGGTTAACAGTCTTGGCCTAATGGGCTATGGTTAAGGGTCTAGGGTTAAGGGTGTAGAGATAAGTGCCTACTGTTAAGGGTCTAGGGTCTAGGCTTAAGGGTTAATGCTCTAGGGTTTAGTGTTTAGGATTAAGCATCTGGCACTTAGGATCTTGGTAAAGCTTCTCAGGTTAAGCATCTCAGGTGAAGGGTCAAAGGTTCAAGGTATATGTTTAAGCTTCTAAGGGCAAGGGCCTAGGGACAAGCATCTAGTGTTAAGGGTCTAGGGTTAACGGTCTATGGTTAAAGGTCTAGGTTGAAGAGTAAAAAGGTCTAGCAACTAGGGTTAAGTGTCCAGTGTCTAAGGTAAAGGGGCAAGGGTTAGATGTCTAGGGTTAAGGTTCTCTGGTTAAGCATCTAGGGTTAAGGGTTTATGGTAAAGCATCTAGGGTCTAGGGTTACAGAACAAGGTTTAAAGGCCTAGGGTTAAGGATGTATGGTTAAAGGCCTAGTCTAAGGTTAAGGGCCAAGGGAGAGGGGTCTAGGTTTAAGGGTTAAAGGTCTAGGGTCTAGGTTTAAGAGGAAAGGGACAAATGTCAAGGATTAAGGCTTCAAGGTCTAGGGACTAGGGCTAAGGGTCTAGGGTCTAGGGTTACAGAACAAGGTTTAAAGGCCTAGGGTTAAGGATGTATGGTTAAAGGCCTAGTCTAAGGTTAAGGGCCAAGGGAGAGGGGTCTAGGTTTAAGGGTTAAAGGTCTAGGGTCTAGGTTTAAGAGGAAAGGGACAAATGTCAAGGATTAAGGCTTCAAGGTCTAGGGACTAGGGCTAAGGGTCTAGGGGCTAGGGTTAAAGGTCTAGTCTCCAGGGTTTAGGGGGAAAGAGTTAAGGGTCTATGGTTAAGGATCTAGGGTTCAATGCCGAGATTGTAACATGAAGGGCCAAGTGTAAAAGGCCTAATTTTAAGGCTAAAAGATCTAGGGATAAGGGGGATATAGGGATATAAAGGTTAAGGGTCTAATGTTAAGGATATATATAAGGGCATCTAACATGATAGGCAAGATGTGGATGGCTAGGGTCCGGCGGCCGGAAGATGTCGCTCTGTACGGAAAGACAGAGCCCCTCTCCAGACAACCAATAGTGTTTTGTTCATGATGTAAGCGGACGGAAGTGACGTCGCAAACCCAAAGCTATATAATGCTGTGTCACGTGCCAATAAACGCCATTTTGCCGTCCACCACATTGGTGTCTGTGAGCTGATGGCCCGAGCGGCCTGGGGTTCGTTGCCGTGCCGTTCCTGAACCAGGTCGCCATGCCTTCCGAAAGGCAACAAGTGGTGCCGAAACCCGGGAGATTCGCCTGTAATTGGGTGAACGGCAGCCGGAGCGGCGGGGAGGACGCTCCCGAAGTGGACCGACAAGGAAGATGGACACCCTTGTCGAGGTCGTGTTACGATTGCATGAGCAGTGGGTGATGTGGCCGGTGCCGGGCGCGGCGGGGAGTGGTGTCTGCTGCCTGCTCCTGCTGCTGCCCCTTCTGCTGCTGCTGCTGGAGGTGCAGCAGCTGCTGAAGCAGCGGCGGCCGCCTGGCCCCACGGGGCCGCCCCCCATTGACAACATCCATGCCCTGGGCGCAGAGCAGCCGTACGCCTACGTGCGGTCGGAACGGCAGGACCAGCCCGGCGGGGAGGATGCTCCTGGACTGACAAGGAGGACGGAAGCCCTCGTTGAGGTCATATTACGATTATATAAGCAGTGGGGTATTGAATGTGAACTCAAAGACTCTACCCTCGCCATTGCGAGGCTTTTGAAAATCGGGATCATTGATCAGCCGGTGGATATTCTCTACCCTGAGGTGTGGGATAAATGCACCAAGGCGTTAGCTGAGGAGACGGTGTCCTCAGGTTGTGGGAAACACCTTAAGTCGTGGGGGAAAGTCATACAAGCCCTGCAGAAGGCCAGACAAGAACAGGAGACCTGGAGGGCGGCGAAGAGCTATTTGTCGGCCACCCCGAAGCTGGGAGTCGGGGCAGCCACGCAGACTTTGCACCCCCCAGACGGCGATGGTTTTGCTGAGCCTGGGGATCTGCGGGAGGGCAACGTGCCCCCTCGGTCCCTGAACCCCAACCCGCTCATTGAGGGACAGAAACGAGCTGTATCCTTCAGGGGTGGGTTGGCTGAGGAGGCTCGGGGCGCCGCGGAGGGACCCGAGTCTGAGGAGGTTCGGGCTGAACCACCACCATACAAGTCCCAAGATGGCGCCGAGCGGAGAAGAAGAGGGCAGGGCGAAGATGCACATGGCGGGAACAGGGAGGAAGTGCCGGCGTTGACGGGCGCACACAAATGGGAAGGGGAGGGGAGCATGAGCGAAGGGTGGAAAGACAATCGGAGCAGCCATCCAGGAAAATGCCCTTATAGGGCAAACACCCCGCCGAGCAGAGGGCGGGGCGAACCAAGAGGGAGGGAACGGCCCACCCCCAAGGGAAGTGGGTGGGGCCAGAGCCCGAAAAAAAGGTACTGGAGACCGGAAGTGGCCGGTCAGTCGAGCTCTGACTCCGGATCAGACACCAGCTGGGATGAGTGGCCCGTCACTGATTCGAACTCAGAGGAGGAGGAAATGGGAGCAAATAGAATTAAAAGCCAAAACATTCCTATCCAAAATAAAGAGGGACTGCAAGAAAAAAGAACCCCTCTCACCGACTGGAGGAGAATAAAGATTGCATGTGCCGATTGTGTCCCATCGGCCACGCTAGCGTTCCCGGTCCGGGTGATGGATAGGGGACAGACGGTGCACTCGCCAATAAACCCTAAAGATATCCAAGCAATTGTCAAGGCAATTGCGGATAAAGGGCTTAATTCTGCCATGGTCTCCACCCTCATAGATGGCGTCTTCGGGGGAGACGACATACTCCCGTTTGATATAAAACAAACTTGTAGATTGATCTTTGACGGGGCAGGGATGATCGTTTTAAACAAGAATGGAAGGACAACTGTGTGAGGCAACTGGTCCAAGCCACCGGGGCAGATCACCCGCTACATGGCTCCAGCCTGCAGCGGCTGATGGGCACAAATCCAACAATGATTACCCCCCAAGCACAGGCCCAGGGCCTGCGGGCCCATGAAGTTATGACAACTACCCGTGGGGCCAGAGAAGCCATTCGCACAGCCTCCAGGGTTATTGTCAAGCCATCGCCGTGGTCCACAATTAAGCAAAATGAAAGTGAAAGCTTTACACAATTTGTGGATCGCCTCCAGGCAGCGGTCGACTCCTCGACGCTGCCTGTGGAAGCGAAAGGCCCAGTTGTTGCAGATTGCTTACGTCAGCAGTGCAATTCGGCAACCAAAGAAATTCTACGATCACTGCCAGTGGGGTCAAGCATTGCGGACATGATTAAACATGTTGCAAAGGAAGAGCATCTAGTCCCGATTCAGGTGGCTGTTCGTACCACAATAGCTGATGTAATGGCATGTTTTAAATGTGGTCGGGCAGGCCACTTGGTGGCAAACTGCCCTTGGTTGGAGGACCCACCAGCAGTGCTCCCCCCGCGCCAAAAATCAACTCAGAGGACCGTGTTGGGCCTGTGGAAAGAAAGGACATTTCGCCAAGAAATGTGGATCCAAAAACCAGGGAAACGGAAGGGGGAGAGGGCACCCGGGCCGCGTACAGCCCTCTCCCATTTGGGACATGAGGCGGCCCAATTATGCAAACCCTGGATGGGTTCCAAGCCCGCGGCCCCCCCGAGAAGCGACCAACTTTGTGGCTCAACCGACAATCCAGCCGAACTTGTCCCTGCCCCAGGGACAGCAGGGACCACCCTCTGGGGACGAGACCCCTGGGTGGCCCTGGCAGTAAAGTGTGATAATCCACCAGTGGTGTGGGGGACCTGTTCCCTCTATAATACTTTAAATGGTACCACCATTAGTGTCCCCTTTTTGATCGATACCGGAGCAGATGTTACAGTTATTTCTGAGACAAATTGGCCCCCGCATTGGAAATTGGAAGATGCCCCCATGGTAGGTGGAGTCGGAGGATTAACCTGTGCTCGGAGGAGTACTCAATTGGTAGCAATTACACTTCACACTGAAAAAGGATCAGAGAAAACCCTTACCCTCTTCCCATATGTCATGTCAGGAGTCCCACCCCTGCTGGGAAGGGACGCTCTAACCCTTTTGAAAGCCAGGGTGACAAATTTACCCTGCCACTGCCGCACACCCACTCCCACCAATTAGACTGATGTGGAAATCATCCGACCCAGTGTGGGTCGAGCAGTGGCCCCTGTCAAAGCCTCAAATGGATGCCCTTCTTCAGCTAGTCGACCACGAGCTACAACGAGGTCACATAGAGCCTTCCACCAGCCCATGGAACACCCCAGTTTTTGTAACACCCAAACGGACCGGCGAGAGGTTTCGCCTCCTCCATGACCTGTGTGAAGTAAACAAGAGAATTCAACCAATGGGTCCCGTCCAAATGTTGTTGCCCATGAACTCCATGATACCGGAAGGACAACCTTGTGCTGTCCTTGATATTAAGGACTCTTTACCCCTCCACGAGGCTTCCAGTTACCCCCAGCTACCTCTTGTTTAGCGTGCGTTACGTTTCCTATTCAAGTTTGTAATATATATTTTTTTTAAGATTGTTACATGTATTTTTTTTAGGATTGTTATACTTTAGCCAATTTAATTATGCATAAGGAGGGGGAAAATGTGGATGGCTAGGGTCCGGCGGCCGGAAGATGTCGTGCTGTACGGAAAGACAGAGCCCCTCTCCAGACAACCAATAGTGTTTTGTTCATGATGTAAGCGGACGGAAGTGACGTCGCAAACCCAAAGCTATATAATGCTGTGTCACGTGCCAATAAACGCCATTTTGCCGTCCACCACATTGGTGTCTGTGAGCTGATGGCCCGAGCGGCCTGGGGTTGGTCGCCGTGCCGTTCCTGAACCAGGTCGCCACGCCTTCCGAAAGGCAACAGCAAGAGTTAAGGGTCTAGGGTCTAGGGTTCAGGGTCAAGGGCTAAAAATCCAAGGAGAAGTGTCTAGGGTGAAGGGCCAAGGGTTAAGAGTCTTGGGTTAAGGGGCAAGGGTTAGGGGATGAGGGGATAGGGACAAGGGGAAAGAGTTAAGGGTCTAGGTGGAAGAGTTCAAGATGTAGGGACTAGGGTTAAGACACTAGACCCTAGACACTGGACCTTAGACCTTTAACCCTGGACTCTAAACTCTGGACCCTAGAGCCTTAACACTAGACACTAAACTCTAGACCCTAGACCCTTAACCCTAGACACTAAAATCTAGACCATAGAGCCTTTACCCTAGACACTAAACTCTAGACCTTAGACCCTTAACCCTAGATGCTAAACTCTAGACCCTAGATCCTTAAGCCTAGACGCTAAACTCTAGACCCTAGATCCTAGAGCCTAAACCCTAGACACTGGACCCTAGACCCTTAACCCTAGATACTAAACCCTAGATCCTTAACCCCAGAAGCTAAACCTTAAAACCTATACCCTTAACCCTAGATGCTAAACTCTAGACCATAGACCCTTAAACCTAGACGCTACACTCTAGACCCTAGAGCAATAAGTGTAGACACTAAACTCTAGACTGTAGAGCCTACAGCCTAAACCGTAGACACTAGATTCTAGACCCTTAACCCTAGATGCTACACTCTTTACCCTAGACCATTAACCCTAGATACTAAACCCTAAACCCTAGATTTTTATCCCCAGACGCTAAACCCTAAAGCCTATACCCTTAACCCTAGACTCTAAACTCTAGACCCTAGACCCTTAACCCTATATGCTAGATTCTAGACCCTGGACCCTTCAACCTGGACGCTAAACCCTAAACCCTTAACCCTAGATGCTAAACTCTAGACCCTAGACTTTTAACCGTAGACACTAAACTCTAGACTATAGACCCTTAACCCTAGATGCTGAACTGTAAACCTTTAACCATAGACGCTACACTCTACAGCCTGGATCCTTAACCCTAGACGCTAAATTCTAAACCCTGGACCTTTAAACCGAGATGCTAAACTCCTGACCCTGGACATTTAACCCTAATACTAAACCCTAGACCCTTAATCCTAGATACTAAACCCTAGAGCCTAGATCCTTAGCCCCAGACGCTAAACTCTAAACTCTAGACCCTTAAGCCTAGACGGTAAACTCTAGACCCTAGATCCTACAGCCTAAACCCTAGGGACTATATCCTAGACACTGGACAGGAGAACCTTAACCCTAGATACTAAACCATAGACCCTAGAGCCTTAACCCTAAATGCTAAATTCAAGACCCTAGACCCTTTACCCTACACTTTAAACTCTAGACCCTAGACGCTAAATTCTAAATCCTACAGGCTAAACCCTAGGCACTATACCATAGGCATTAGACTCTAGACACTTAACCCTAGATACTTAACCCTGGACATAGACCTTTAAGAATAAATACTAACCCTAGACCCTAGACCCTTAATCCCTAGATGCTAGTCTCTAGACCCTTGATCCTAAAGACTAAACCCTAGACACTAGACCCTAGACACTGGACCCTAGAGCCTTACTCCTAGATACTAAACCCTAGACCCTGGACCATCAACCCTAGACGCTAAACTTTAAACCCTAGACCCTCAACCCTAGACGGTAAACTCCATACTCTAGACCCTTAACCCTAGATACTCAACCTGAGACCCTAGACACTTAACCCTAGACGCTAAACCCTAAAACCTGGAGCCTTAACCCTAGATGCTAAATTCCAAACCTTAGACCCTTAAGCCTAGACACTAAACCCTAGATGCTAATCTCTAGACCATACAGTCTTAAACCTAGATGCTAAACTGTAGACTGTAGAGCATACAGCCTAAACCCTAGACACTACACTCTAGAACCTTCACCCTAGATATTAAACCCTGGATGTAGAGCATTAACAATAGATATTAAAACCTAGACCCTAGACCTTTAAACCTGCAAACTAAACTCCAGACTCTACACCATTAACCCTCGATATACCATAGACCCTTAATCCTAGACACTAAAACCCTAGACCCTAGACCCTTAACCCTAGACGCTAAACCCTAGACCCTGGAGCCTTAACCCTAGTTGCTAAACTCTAGACCCTAGAGCCTTAAACCTAGGCGCTAAACTCTAGACCCTAGATTCTACAGCCTAAACCCTAGACACTATACCCTTGACACTTAGGACTAGACCCTTAACCCTAGACGCTAAACCCTAGACCCTGGAGCCTTAACCCTAGTCACTAAACTCTAGACCCCAGAGCCTTAAACTTAGACGCTAAACTCTAGACCCTAGATTCTACAGCCTAAACCCTAAACACTATACCCTCAACACTGGAGACTAGACCCTTAAGCCTAGATACTAAGCCCTATACCTATAGCCTTAACCCTAGACGCTAAACTCTAGACCCTAGACCCTTAACCTTAGATGCTAAACTGCAGGCCCTAGACCATTAATCGTAAATACTAAACCGTAGGCCCTGGATCCTTAACCCTAGATGCTAAGCTCTATACCCTAGACCCTTAATCCTAGAGACAAAACACTAAATCACAAATGCTAAACTCTAAACCCTTAACCCTAGACACTACACTCTAGACCCTGGAGCCTTAACCCTAGAGGCTAAACTCGAGACCCTTAACCCTAGAAACTAAACTCTAGACCCTAGACTCTGACCCCTCGATGCTAAACCCTAGACACTAGATTCTACAACCTAAACCCTAGACCCTTAACCCTAGACACTGGACACTAGACACTTAACACGAGACACTGCAATCTAGACACTAGCACCTTTACCCTAGATGCTAAACTGTAGACCCTAGGTCCTACAGCCTAAACCCTAGACAGTATACCCTAGAAAATAGACTTTATACCCTTAACCCTAGATACTAAGCCCTGAACATAGATCATTATGAGTAAATACTAAACCCTAGCCCCTAGATCCTCTAACCCTAGGTGCTAAACTCGAAACCCTATACCCTTAATCCAAGACACTAAACTCCAAACCCTATACCTTTAACCCTAGACTCTAAACCCTAGACCCTAGATCCTTGTCACTAGACACTAAACCCTAGACCCTGCAGTCTAAACCTTAGTTACTAAAACCTAAAACCTATGCCCTTAACCCTAGAGGCTAAACTCTATACCATAGACCCTTAATGCTAGACACAAAACTCTAGACCCTAGACCCTTAACCCTAGATGCTAAACTATAAAGCCTTAACCCTAGACCCTATGCCTTAACCCTTGACACTAAACTCTAGACCCAAGATGCTTATCTATAATCCTTTAACCCTAGACGCTAAGTCCAGACCGCTAAACTCCAGACCCTAGACCCTAGGCCGTTAACCCTACACGCTAAATTCTAAACCCTAGACTTTAAACTCCAGACCCTAGACGCTTATCTATATTCCCCTAATACGAAGATGATAACTCGAGTCCGTAGACCATTAATCCTAGATACTAAAACCTGGGCCCTAGATCCTTAACTCTACACGATAATCTCTAAACCCTAGACGTTAAACTCCGGACCCTAGATACTTAAGCCTATATAGTAAAGCTTAGACCCTAGATCCTTAAGACTACACCCTAGAGCCTTAACCCTAGATACTAAACGTTAGACCCTAGACACTTATTTATAATCCTTTAACACGAGATGCTAAACTCCAGACCCTAGATGCTTAAGCCTATATACTAAGCCTTAGACCCTAGATCGTTAACACTCGACCCTAGAGCCTTAACCTTAGATACTAAACCCTAGACCCTAGATGCTTATCAATAATCCTTTAACACTAGGGGCTAAAATCCAGACCCTAGACCATTAATCCTAAATACTAAATGGAGACCCTAGACCTTTAACCCTACACACTAAACTCTAAACCCTAGATCTGTAAACCTAGACCCTAGAGACTTAAACCTAGATAATAAACCCTAGACCCTAGATGCTTATCTATAACCCTTTAACAATAGACGCAAATCTCTATACCCTAGACCCTTATCCCGAGATGCTAAAATATAAAGCCTTAACCCTAGAGCCTTAAACCTAGATACTAAACCCTAGACAATAGATGCTTATCTATAATCTTTTAACCCTAGAGGCTAACACCAGACCAGAGACCATTAATCCCAGATACTAAAACCTAGACCCTAGACCCTTAACCCTACACACTAAGCTCTAAACCCTAGACACTAAACTGCATACCCTCAGTGCTTAAGCCTATATACTAAGCCTTAAACCCTAGATCCTTAACCCAAGACCCTAGAGCCTTAAACCCTAGACAATAAACCCTAGACCCTAGACGCTTATCTATTATTTTTGACACTAGACGCTAACTCCAGACAATAGACCATTAGTCCTAGATACTAAAACCTAGACCCTAGACCCTTAACCCTAGATACTAAACTCTAGATCCTAGACGCTTATCTATAATCCTTTAACCCTAGACGCTAAATCCAGACCATAGACCATTAATCCCAGATACTAAAACCTATACCCTAGACCCTTACCACTAAATGCTAAACTCTAAACCCTAGACTCTAAACTCCAGACTCGAGATGCTTAACCGTATATACTAAACCTTAGACCCTAGATCCTTAACGCTAGACCCTAGAGCCTTAACCCTAGATACTAAACGCTAGATGCTTATCTATAATACTTTAACACTTGACAGTAAACTCCAGACCGTAGGCTATTAATCCTAGATACTAAATGCAGACCCAAGATCCTTAACCGTACACGCTAAACTCTAAAACGCAGACTCTAAACTCCAGACTCTAGACACTTAACCCTATATACTAAATCCTACACCCTAGATCCTTAAACATAAACCCTAGATCCTTAACCTCAGACGCTAAACTCTATACCGTAGACTCTTAGTCCTAGACACAAAACTCTAGACCCTAGACCTTAACCCTAGATGCTAAACTATAAAGCCTTAACCCTAGACCCTTGAGCCTTAACCCTAGATACTAAACCCTAGACCCTTATCTATAATCCTTTAACCCTAGACGCTAACTCCAGACAGTAGACCATTAATCCCAGATACTAAAACCTAGACCCTAGACCCTTAAGCCTAAACACTAAACTCTAAACCCTAGTCGCTAAACTCCAGACTTTAGATGCTTAACCCAATAAACTAAACCTTAGACCCTAGATCCGTAACCCTAGATGCTAGAGCCTTAACCCTAGATACTAAAACCTAGACCCTAGTCGATTATCTATAATCCTTTAACACTAGATGCTAACTCAAGACACTAGACCATTAATCCTAAATACTAAATGGAGAGCCAAGATACTTAATCCTACACGCTAAACTCTAAACGCTAGACTCTAAGCTCCAGACCCTAGACGCTTAACCCTATATACTAAACCCTAGAACCTACATCCTTAAATGTAGACTTTAGATCCTTAACGCCAGATGCTAAACCCTATACCATAGACCCTTAATCCTACACGCAAAAGTCTAGATCTTAGACCGTAAACCTAGATACTAAAGCCTAGACCCTACACGCTTATCTATAATTCTTTATACCTAGATGCTAAGTCCAGACCATAGGCCATTAATCCTAGATACTAAAACCCAGTCCCTTAACCCTACACACTAAACTCTAAACCTTAGTCGTTAAACTCCAGACTCTAGATGCTTATGCCTATATACTAAACCTTAGACCCTAGACCCTTAGCCCTAGATGCTAAACTCCAGACCTAGACGCTTTACCCTATATACTAAACCCTAGACTCAAGATCCTTAAATGTAGACCCTAGATCCTTAACCCCAGACGCTAAACTCTATACCATAGTCCCTTAATCTAGATGCAAAAATCTAGACTCTAGACCTTAACCCTAGAAGCTAAACAATAAGGCCTTAACCCTAGACCCTAGAGTTTTTACACTAGATACTAAACCCTAGACCCTAGATGCTTATCTATAATCCTTTACCCTAGACGCTAACTCCAGTCCGTAGACCATTAATCCTAGATACTAAACCCTAAACCTTAGACCCTTAACCCTACACGCTAAACTCTAAACCCTAGAAGCTAAACTATAGACCCTCGATGCTTAAGCCTATATTCTAAACCCTAGACCCTAGATCCTTAAACGTAGACCCTAGATCCTTAACCCCAGATGCTAAACTCTATACCATAGACCCTTAATCCTAGATGCAAAAATCTGGACCCTAGACGTTAAACCTACACTCTAAACTCTAAACCCGGGACGTTAAACTTCAGACCCAGATGTTAACCCTATATACTAAACTTAAACCCTAGATCCTTAACCCCAGTCACTAAACTCTATACCATAGACCCTTAATTCTAGACACAAAAACTCTAAAACCTAGACCTTAAGACTAGATGCTAAACTATAAAGCCTTAACCCTAGGCCCTAGAGCCTTAACCCTAGATACTAAACCCTAGACCCTAGATGCTTATCTATAATCCTTTAACCCTAGACGCTAACTCCAGGTGGTAGACTGTTAATCCTAGATACTAAAACGTAGACCCTAGATCCTTAAATGTAGACTCTAGATCCTTAAACCCAGATAGTAAACTCAATACCGTAGACCCTTAATCCTAGAAGCAAAACTCTGAACCGTAGACCTTAAGACTAAATGCTAAACTATAAAGCCTTAACCATAGACCCCAGAGCCTTACCCCTACATACTAAACCCTAGACCTTAGACGCATATCTATAATCCTTTAACACTAGACAGTAAAATCCAGAATCTAGACCATTAATCCTAGGTACTAAATGGAGACCAAAGATCCTTAAACCTACACGCTAAACTCTAAACGCGACATGGTAAACTCCAGACCCTAGCCGCTTAACCCTATATAATAAAATCTAGACCCTAGATCCTTAACCCCAGATGCTAATCTCTATACCATATACCCTTAATCCTAGACGCAAAACTCTAAACCCTAGACCTTAACCCTAGATGCTAAACTATAAAGCCTTAACCCTAGACCTTAGAGCCTTAACCCTAGATACTAAACCCTAGACCGTAGATCTATAATCTTTTAACCCTAGACGCTAACTCCAGACCGTAGACTATTAATCCTAGATGCTAAAACGTAGACCCTAGGCCATTAACCCTACACGCTAAACTCGAAGCGCTAGCCACTAAACTCCAGACCCTAGACACTTAACCCTATATGCTAAACCCTAGACCCTATATCCTTAACCCTAGACCCTATAGCCTTAACCCTAGACACTAGACCCTAGAGGATTATCTATAATCCTTTAACCCTAGATGCTAACTCCTGACCATAGACCATTAATCCTAGATACTAAACCTTAGACCCTAACCTTACACATTAAACACGAAACCCTAGACGGTAAAGTCCAGGCCCTAGACACTTTACCCTATATACTAAAACCTAGACCCTAGATCTTTGATCTTAGACCCTAGATCCTTAACCCCAGATGCTAAACTGTATACCATACACCCTTAATCCTGGATGCAAAACTCTAAATCCTAGACCTTAACCCTAGATACTAAACCCTAGACCGTAGACAATTATCTATAATTCTTTAAACCTAGACGCTAACTCCAGACGGTAGACCATTAATCCTAGATAATAAAACCTAGACCCTAGACCCTTAACAGTAAATGCTAAACTCTAAACCTAGACAATAAACTCCAGACCCAAGACGCTTAACCCTATAAACTAAACCTTAGACCCTAGATCCTTAATCCTAGACCCTAGAGCCTAAACCCTAGATACTAAACCCTAGACCCTAGATCCTTAAACGTAGACCCTAGATCCTTAACGTCAGAAGCTGAACTCTTTACCATAGACCCTTAATCCTAGACACAAAACTCTAAACCCTAGACCTTAACCCTAGATACTAAACTATAAAGCCTTAACCCTAGACCCTAGAGCCTAAACCCTAGATACAAGACCCTAGACCTTAGATGCTTATCTATAATCCTTTAACCCCAGATGCTAACTCCTGACAATTAATCCTAGATATTAAACCCAAGACCCTTTCCTTAAACGTACACCCTAGATCCTAACGTCAGATGCTAAACTCTATACCATAGACCCTTAATCCTAGACATAAAACTCTAGACCCTAGACCCTTAACCCTAGATGCTAAACTGTAAAGCCTTAACCCTAGACCCTAGTGCCATAACCTTAGATACTAAACCCTAGACCCTAGACGCTTATCTATAATCATTTAGCCATAGATGCTAACTCCAGACCCTAGACCATTCATCCTAGATACTAAAACCTAGACCCTAGATCCTTAAGCCTAAACACTAAACTGTATACCCTAGACGCTAAAGTCCTGACCGTAGACGCTTTGCCCTATATACTAAACCTTAGACCCTAGATGCTTAGCCCTAGACCCTAGAGCCTTAACCCTAGATACTAAACCCGAGACGCTAGACGCTTATCTATAATCCTTTAACACTGGACGCTAAACTCCAGACGATAGACCATTAATTCTAGATACTAAATGGAGACCCTAGATCCTTAAGCCTATACGCTGACTCTCAACCGTAGACATTAAATTCCAGACCCTAGATGCTTAAGCCTATATACTAAATCTTAGACCCTTGATCCTTAACCGTAGACCCTAGATCCTTAACGCCATATACTAAACGCTATAACATAGACATAGACGCTATAACATAATCATAGATGCAAAACTATAGACACTATGCCCTTAACCCTAGATGCTAAATTATGAAGCCTTAACCTTAGACCCTAGAGCCTTAACCCTGGATACTAATCCCTAGACCCTAGATGCTTATGTATCATCCTTTAACCCTAGATGCTAACTGAAGTCCCCAGACCATTAATCCAAATACTAAATGGAGACCCTAGATCCTTAACCTTACACGCTAAACTCTAAACCCTAGATGCTAAACTCCAGACTTGAGATGCTTAACCCTATATTCTAAACCTTAGACCCTTAACCCTAGATGCTAAACTATAAAGCCCTAACCCTAGACCCTAGAGCCTTAACCCTAGATACTAAACCCTAGACGCTTATCTATACTCCTTTAAACCTAGACGCTAACTCCAGACCCTAGACAATTAGTCCTAGATACTTAAACCTAGACCCTAGACCCTTCAACTTACACGCTAAACTCTAAACCCTAGACGCTAAACTCCAGACCCTAGACGTTTGGCCCTATATATTAAAACCTAGACCCTAGATCCTTAACCGTAGAGCCTAGATGCTTAGCCCCAGACGCTAAAAGCTATACCATAGACCCTTAATCCTTGACGCAAAACTCTAGACCCTAGACGCTAAGCTATAAAGCCTTAACCCTAGACCCTACAGCCTTAACCCTAGATACCACACCCTAGATAATAGATGCTTATCTATAATCTTTTAACCCTAGACACTAACTCCAGACTGTAGACCATTAATCCCAGATACTAAAACCTAGACACTAGACCCTTAACCCTACACGCTAAACTCTAAGCCCAAGACACTAAACTCCAGACCCTAGACGCTTTACACTATATACTAAACTTTAGACCCTAGATCCTTAACGCTAAACCCTAGAGCCTTAACCCTAGATACTAAACCCTAGACCTTAGAGCCTTATCTATAATCCTTTAACACTAGATGCTAACTCCAGACCCTACACCATTAATCCTAGATACTAACATGGACCCCCAATATCCTTAACTGTACACGCTAAACTCTAAACCCTAGACTTTAAACTCCAGCCCCTAGATGCTTAAGCCTATATACTAATCCGTAGACCCTAGATCCTTAACCGCAGATGATAAACTCTATACCATAGACCCTTAATCCTAGATGCAAACCTCTAGACCCTAGACCCTTAACCCTAGATACTAAACTATAATGCCTTAACCCTAGACCCTAGACGCTTATCTATAATCCTTTAACCCTAGACGCTAACTCCAGACCCTAAACCATTAATCCTAGTTGCTAAATCCTAGACCCTAGACCCTTAACTCTACACGCTAAACTCTAAACCGTAGATGCTAAAGTTCCAGACCCTAGACGCTTAACCCTATTTACTAAACCTTAGACCCTACATCCTTAACCCTAGACCCTAGATCCTTATCTATAATCCTTTAACACTAGGTGCTTAACTACAGACCCTATACCATTGATCCGAGATACTAAATGAAAACCCAAGATCCTTAACCCTACATGCTATACTCTAAACCCTAGATGCTAAACTCCAGACCCTAGAAGCTTAACGCTATATACTAAACCCTAGATGCTAGATCATTAACCCCAGACGATAAACTCTACATCATAGAGCTTTAATCCTAGACACAAATCTCTAGACCCTAGACCCTTATCCCTAGATGCTAAACTATAAAGCCTTAACACTAGACCCTAGAGCCTTAAACCTAGATACTAAACCCTAGACAATAGATGCTTATCTATAATCTTTTAACCCTAGAGGCTAACACCAGACCAGAGACCATTAATCCCAGATACTAAAACCTAGACCCTAGACCCTTAACCCTACACGCTAAACTCTAAACCCTAGACGCTAAACTCCAGACTCTACATGCTTTAACCCTATATACTAAATCTTAGACACTAGATCCTTAACCCTAGACCCTAGAGCCTTAACCCTAGATGCTAAACTATAAAGCCTTAACCCTAGACCTTAAAGCCTTAACCCTAGATACTAAACCCTAGACCTTAGACGCATATCTATAATACTTTAACACTAGACAGTAAACTCCAGACCGTAGACTATTAATCCTAGATACTAAATGCATACCCAAGATCCTTAACTGTACACGCTAAACTCTAAAACGTAGACTCTAAACTCCAGACTCTAGATGCTTAACTCTATATACTAGATCCAGGACCCTAGATCCTTAAACGTAGAGCCTAGATCCTTAAACCCAGATGCTAAACTCTATACCGTAGACCCTTAATCCTAGACGCAAAAGTCTGGACCCTAGACGTTAAACCTATACTCTAAACCCTGGACGTTTAACTCCAGATCCCAGATGCTTAACCCTATATACTAAACTTTAGACCCTAGATCCTTAACGCAAGAAGCTAAACTCTATACCATAGACCCTTAATTCTAGATGAAAATCTCCAAACCCTAGACCTTAACCCTAGATGCTAAACTATAAAGCCTTAGCCATAGACCCTAGAGCCTTACCCCTACATACTAAACCCTAGACCTTAAATACATATCTATAATCTTTTAACACTAAACAGTATACTCCAGAACCTAGACCATTAATCCTAGGTATTAAATGGAGACCCAAGATCCTTAAACCTACACGCTAAACTCTAAACACGACATGGTAAACTCCATACCCTAAACGCATAACCCTATATGCTTAACCCTAGACCCTAGAGCCTTAACCCTAGATACAAGACACTAGAAGTTTATCTATAATCCTTTAACCCTAGATGCTAACTCCAGACCATAGACCATTAATCCTAGATACTAAACCCTAGACCCTTAACCCTACACATTAAACATGAAACTGTAGATGCTAAAATCCAGACCCTAGACGCTTTACCTTATATACTAAAACCTAGACCCTAGATCTTTGATCTTAGACCCTAGATTCTTAACCCCAGATGCTAAACTGTATACCATACACCCTTAATCCTGGACGCAAAACTCTAAATCCTAGACCTTAACCCTAGATGCTAAACTATAAAGCCTTAAACCTAGACCCTAGAACCTTAACCCTGGATACTAAACCACAGACCCTAGGTGTTATCTATAATCCTTTAACCCTAGACGCTAATTCCAGATGGTAGACCATTAATCGTAGATGCTAAACCCTAGAACCTAGATCCTTAAACATAGACCCTAGATCCTTAACGCCAGACGCTAAGCTCTATACCATGGATGCTTAAACCTAGACACAAAACTCTAAACCTTAGACCTTAACCCTAAATGCTAAACTATAAAGCCTTAACGCTAGACCCTAGAGCCTAGATAGTAAACCCTAGACCCTAAATCCTTATCTATAATCCTTTATCCCTAGACTCTAACTCCAGACGGTAGACCATTAACCCTAGATACTAAGTCCTAAACCCTAGATCCTTAAACGTAGACCCTAGATTCTTAAAACCACACCCTTAACTCTGTACCATAGACCTTTAATCCTAGACGCAAATCTCTAAACCATAGACCTTAACCATAGATGCTAAACTATAAAACCTTAACATTAGACCCTAGAGCCTTAACCCTACATACAAAACCCTATACCCTGGACCCTTATCTATAATCCATTAACCCTAGACGCTAACTCCTGTCCATAGACCATTAACCCTAGATGCTAAAACCTTAGCTAAAACCTTAGATCCTTAAACTTAGACCCTAGATGCTTAATGCCAGATGCTAAACTCTATACCATAGACCCTTAATCCTAGACGCAAAACTCTACAGCATAAACCTTAACCCTAGATGCTAAACTATAAAGCCTTAACCCCAGACCCTAGAGCCTTAAGCCTAGATATTAAACCCTAGACCCTAGACGCTTGTCTATATTGCTTTAACACTAGACGCTAACTCCACTCGTAGACCATTAATCCTAGATGATAAACCCTTGACTATAGATCTTTAAAGGTAGACCCTAGATCCTTAACGCCAGACACTAAACTCTATACCATTGACGCTTAGTCCTAGATGCAAAACTCTAAGCCCTAGACCTTAACCCTAGATGCTAAACTATAAAGCCTTAACTCTAGACCCTAGAGCCTTAAGCCTAGATACTAAACCCTAGACCCTAGACGCTTATCTATAATCCTTTAACCCTGGACTCCAACTCCAGACGGTAGACCATTAACCCTAGATGCTAAACCCTAGATGCTTAAAGGTAGACCGTAGATACTTGTCGCAAGCCGGTACCGGGGGGCTACCGGCTGCCAGGATACTTTTGCGACTCCTCCTCTCAATGTGGAGGGGTTTGTGAATGAGCCCGAGGGTCACACACGGCGCTGCCTCTCACGGAGCAACGGCCACCGCTGGATAGTGTTTCAGGGTGGTAGCTAGAAAGCACCCCCCCCCTCCACCATGCTCAGAAATTGCCTCTAAAGCCAAGATTTACTCCACAAACTAATAGGTTTATTAAGGGTTAACACAAACCGAGGGATGATGTTTAGGGACAATGCAGGTGTGAAAGGCTACCAGGGATATACATATGTATGTAGTGAGAAAGTGTCCTTTAGGGAGGCAATGCAAAGGTGCTTTTAAGGGAGAGGATTAAGGACCAAAGGGAGGAGGGGAGGAGGGAAGGAAACCCGCGCCGGTCCTCCTTAAGAGGTCATGCTGTGCTGCGTGTGCAAGTATGAGGAAAGGAGTGTGTGTGTGTGTATGTGTGTGTGTGAGGTGATGTTACGCTCCGGCGACTTGTCCAGCGTCGGTCAGTGGCCGGAAGGCAGGACGGCAGGTTCGTGGTGTCGGAGGGGCAGCCTCTCGGCAGCGGGTGCAGCGGCCGCTGGTTTCCCCTCCAGCAGCAGCAACACGGGGAGGGGGCTCCGGCCCCGACCCCAGGGCTCGGGACCCCGGCACGCTCAGCGCTGAGGCTCAGGCTGGACCCGGGGCAGGCAGGCAGGCAGGCAGGCAGGGTTCCAGCACCAGTGTCCGCAGCAGGGGGGTGTCCCATGCAGAAAGTGTCCGAACGGGCCTCAGGGAGGAGGGAAGGGCCCACCTGCTGCCCTCGCCACCTTTTGTACCCCCTGACCCACCTGTCCAGTCAGTGTCACTGTCCGGAGCCAATGAGCGTCCATGAGCCCCACTTTAAGGTGGTGACTGCCAGGGGCACAGGATGGCTTGTAGTCCATCCTTTCTGTCCCGGACCACAGCTGTTGTTTTGGGTTCAGTTGTCCCTGAGAAGCAAGTCTGTTTTAGTTCGTTAGCTGGGGATAATCAGGAGAGGCCTTCGCTGGCTTAAAAGACATTTTGTTTAGACTTACGTGGGGAAGAAAAGAACAGTTTCCCACACTCCATACCATAGACCCTTAATCCTAGACGCATAACCCTAGATGCTAAAATATTAAGCATTAACCCTAGACCCTAGAGCCTTATCCCTACATACTAAACCCTAGATGCTTATATATAATCCTTTAACCTTAGATTCTAACTCCATAGGGTACACCAATAAGACTTAGATGCTAAACCCTAGAGCCTAGATCCTTAAACATAGACCCTAGATCCTTAATGCCAGACACTAAACTATATACCATGGAAGCCAAATACTAGATGCAAAACTCTAAACCCTAGACCATAACCCTAGATGCTAAACTGTAAATACTAAACCCTACACCCTAGAGCCTTAAGCCTAGATACTAAACCCTAGACCCTGCACACTTATCTATTATCCTTTAACCCTAGACAATAACTCTACACGGTAGACCATTAACCCTAGATGATAAACCCTAGACCCTAGATCCTTAAATGTAGACCCTAGATGCTTAGCGCCAGACGCTAAACTCTATACCGTGGACGCTTAATCCTAGATTCAAAACTCTAAACCTTAGACCTTAACCCTAGGTGCTAAACTATAAAGCCTTAACCCTAGGCCCTAGAGCCTTAACCCTAGATACTAAACCCTAGACCCTAGACGCTTATCTATAATCCTTTAACCCTGGACTCTAACTCCAGACGGTAGACCATTAACCCTAGATGCTAAAGCCTAGACCCTAGATGCTTAAAGGTAGACCCTGGATCCTTAACGCCAGATGCTAAACTCTATACTATGGATGCCCAATACTAGACACAAAACTCTAAACCCTAGACCATAACCCTAGATGCTAAACTATAAATCCTTAACCCTAGACCCTAGAGCCTTAACCCTAGATACTAAACCCTAGACCCTAGATGCTTCTCTATAATCCTTTAACCCTAGATGCTAAATCCATACGGTACACCAATAACCCTAGATGCTAAACCCTAGACCCTGGATCCTTAAAGGTAGACTCTAGATCCTTAACGACAGATGCTAAACTCTATACCATGGATGCTTAATACTAGATGCAAAACTCTAAACCCTAGAGGCTAAACTATAAAGCCTTAACCCTAGACCGTAGAGCCTTAACCCTAGATACTAAACCCTAGATCCTAGACGTTTATCTATAATACTTTAACCTTAGACGCTAACTCCACATGGTAGACCATTAATCTTAGGTACTAAACCATAGACCCTAGATGCATAAAGGTAGACCATAGATACTTAACGCCAGATGCTACACTCTCTACCATAGACCCTTAATCCTAGACGCAAAAGTCTAAACCTTAGACAGTAACACTAGATGCTAAACTATAAATTCCTAACGCTAGACCCTAGAGCCTTAACCCCAGACACTAAATCCTAGACACTTGACACTTATCTATTATTCTTTAAACCTAGACAATAACTCCGCACAGTAGATCATTAACCCTAGATGCTAAACCCTAGACCCTAGATCCATAAAGGTAGACCCTAGATCCTTAACGCCAGGAGCTAAACGCTATACCATGGACGCTTAATACTAGACACAAAACTCTAGACCCTAGACCATACCATAGATGCTAATCTATAAAGCCTTAACCCTAGACCCTAGAGCCTTAACCCTAGATACTAAACCCTAGATCCTAGAGGCTTATCTATAATCCCTTAACCCTAGACGCTAACTCAACACGGTAGACCATTAATCCTACATACTAAAACCTAGACCCTAGATCCTTAAAGGTAGACCCTAGATCCTTAACGGCAGATGCTATACTCTATAGCATAGACCCTTTAATCCTAGACGCAAAACTCTACACCATAAACCTTAACCCTTGATGCTAAACTATAAACCCTTAACCCCAGACCTTAACCCTAGATGCTAACCTATAAAGCCTTAACCCTAGACCCTAGAGCCTTAACACTAGATACTAAACCCTAGACCCTAGATGCTTATCAATTATCCCTTAATGCTAGGCACTAACGCCACACGGTAAACCATTAACCCTCGATGCTAGACCCTAGATCCTTAAAGGTAGACCCTAGATCCTTAAGGCCAGACGCTAAACTCTATACCTTTGACGCTTAATAGTAGATGCAAAAATCTAAACCCTAGACCTTAACCCTAGATGCTAAACTATAAAGCTTTAACCCTAGACCCTAGAGCCTTAACCCTTGATACTAAAGACTAGTCCCTACATGCTTATATATAGTCCTTTAACTCTAAACGCTATCTCCAGACAGTAGACCATTAATCCTAGTAACTAAACCCTAGATCATTAAACGTAGACCGTGGATCCTTAACCCCAGACGCTAAACTCTGTACCATAGACCGTTAATCCTAGATGCAAACTTTTAAACCCTAGACCTTAACCCTAGATGCTAAACTATAAAGCCTTAACCCTAGACCCTGGAGCCTTAACCCTAGATACTAAACCCTAGACCCTAGAGGCTTAGCTATAATCCTTTAAACCTAGACGTCAATTACTGATGGTAGACAATTAATCCTAGCTACTGAGCTCTAGATCCTTAAAAGTAGACCGTGGAGCCTTAACCCCAGACGCTAAACTCTATACCATATAACGTTAATCCTAGACGCAAACCTCTAAAACCTAGACCTTAAGACTACATGCTAAACTATAAAAACTTAACCTGAGACGCTGGAGCATTAACCCTAGATACTAATCCCTAGACCCTAGACGCTTACCTATAATCCTTTAACCTTAGACGCTAATTAAAGACGGTAGTATATTAATCCTAGATACTAAACCCTAGACACTATATCCATAAACGTGGACTGCATATGCTTAACCCCAGACGCTACACTTCATACCATCGACCCTTAATCCTAGACGCAGAAATCTAAGCTCTAGACCTTAATCCCAGATGCTAAATTATAAAGCCTTAATAGACCCTCGAGCCGCAAACCTAGATACTAGACCCTAGACGCTAGAGGCTTAGCTATAATGCTTTAACCCTAGATGCTAAGTCCAGATGGTAGACCATTCAACCTAGATGCTAAAACCTAGACACTAGATTCCTAAACGTTGACCGTATATGCTTAACCCCTGATGCTACTCTCTATACAATCAACCATTAATCCTAGACGCAAACCTCTAAGCCCTAGACATTAAGACTAGATGCTAAACTATAAAGCCTTAACCCTAGATGCTGGAGCCTTAATCCTAGATACTAAACTCTAGACCTTAAACAATTATCTATAATCCTTTGACCCTAGAAGCTAAGTCCAGACGGTAGTCCATTAATCCTAGATCCTAAACCCTAATCAATAGATGCCTAAACGTAGACCGTATATGCTTAACCCCAGACACTACACTCTATACCATAGACCGTGAATCCTAGACGCAAACCTCTAAACCCTACACCTTAAGACTAGACGCTAAACTATAAAGCCTTAAACCAAGACGATGAAGCCTTAAGCCTAGATTCTAAACCCTAGACCTTAGTCGCTTATCTATAATCCTTTAACCCTAGATGCTAAGTCGAGACGACAGGCCATTCACGCTAGATGATAAACCTTAGACACTAGATCCCTAAACGTAGACTGTATATGCTTAACCCCAGACACTACATTCTATACCATAGACCAATAATCCTAGACGCGAAATTCTAAGCCCTAGACCTTAAGACTAGATGCTAAACTATAAAGCCTTAACCCTGGACACTGAAGCCTTAATCCTAGATACTAAAGTTTAGACCCTAGACATTTATATATAATCCTTTAACCTTAGAGGCTAAGTCCAGACGGTAGTCCATTAATCCTAGATCTAACGTAGACCCTAGATCCTTACACGTAGACCGTATACGCTTGACCCCAGACGACTACACTCTATACAATAGACCGTTAATCCTAGACGCAAACCTCTAAGCCCTAGACCTTAAGACTAGATGCTAAACTGTAAAGCCTTAACCCTAGACGCTGGAGCCTTAATCCTAGATACTAAAGCCTACAGCCCAGAGGCTTATCTATAATGCTTTAAGCCTAGACGCTAAGTCCAGACGGTAGTCCATTAATCCTAGATCGTAAACCGTAGACCCTAGATCCTTACAAGTAGACGTATACGCTTGACCCCAGTCGCTACACTCTATACAATGGACCGTTAATCCTAGAAGCAAAGCCTCTAACCCTAGACGTTAAGACTAGATGCTAAACTGTAAAGCCTTAACCCTAGACGCTGGAGCCTTAATCCTAGATACTAAAGCCTATAACCTAGATTCTTATCTATATTGCTTTAACCCTAGACGCTAAGTCCAGACGGTAGACCATACACCCTGGATGCTAAACCCGAGAAAATACATCCCTAAACGTTGACCATATATGCTTTACCCCTAACGCTACACTCTGGACCATTGACCGTTAATCCTAGACGCAAACCTCTAAACCCTAGACCTTAAGACTAGATGCTAAAGTATAAAGCCTTAACATTACATACAAAACCCTAGACCCTAGACGCATATCTATAATACTTTAACCCTAGTTGCTAATTCCAGACGGTAGTCCATTAATCCTAGATACTAAACCCTAGACCCTAGATCCTTAAACGTAGACATTATATCCTTAACCCCAGACGCTACACTCTATACCATAGACCGTTAATCCTAGAAGCAAACCTCTAAGCCCTACACCTTAAGACTAGATGCTAAACTATAAATCCTTAAACCTAGACGCTGAAGCCTTAAGTCTAGATACGGAACCCTAGACCCTAGACAATTATCTATAATCATTTTACCCTAGACGCTAAGTCCAGACGGTAGACCATTCACCCTAGATGCCAAACCCTAGACATTACATACATAAATATAGACCGTATATGTTTAACCCCAGACAATACATTCTTTACCATAGACCGGTAAT